>NW_026863802.1:0-395791 GCF_026571515.1 Ruditapes philippinarum | reverse complement strand
GTGATTAAATGCCATAATGACATCTAAGATGATGCCATATTTGTAACATTGATAGAATAAATTCCTAAAAAATATAAGAACAAAAGAAGGGGGGAATACCTTTAAGTGGAGCCTCGAGATCGTCTTTTTCCCTCAGCTTCTGTTTTCTCACGAACAATATATACAATATGACAATTACAATGATGAATATCAATGCTATAATACCGAGTACAATCAGCGCTATCTGCCATCCTTCAAGTCCTGTCTCCTCGCTGCTTGTATTTAATGCTGAATGTATAAAAAAAAACGTATATAAAAACTGTGTACCTTACATTAATACAGCCTGTTTCTGCTTACAGACGTTTTGTGTGAATTTTTTTATATGATAAGATATAAGATATTATTGTTTATTACTATGATATGTGCATGAGTATATAGCAATAACATAACACGTAAGGACAAGAAAAGACACTTGGTCCATTTGGCCTATATGGTACCAGTACAATCATATGTGAACACTGTCCCACAAAGTAGCGGACAATGGCTGTAAAACAAAAAACATAACGCCCGAGTCGTCTCAGCAATGGCGTATTAAATACCATATGAGCCGCGTCACGACAAAACCAACATAATGGGTGTGCGACCAGCATGGATCGCGACCAGTCTGCGCATCCGCGCAGTCTGATCAGGATCCATGCTGTTCGCTTACCAACCCTATTACAAGTAGAGAAGCTGATAGCAAACAGCATGGATCCTGATCAGACTGCGCGGATGCGCAGGCTGGTCTGGATCCATGCTGGTCGCAAACGCACTACGTTGGTTTTGTCGTGACGCGGCTCACAATTTTTTTTAGAAGCCCGCTAAGTATTTTCACTATTTTGTATCTAGCCACTGTTGTCCTTGACTTATTGGGACAGCCCTCGTATTAACTCATCTTTGGGTTGCAAAAATTTATTTAAATCTAAGAAATTCTTACTGAATATGTCTTATTCAAAAATTAAGAAAACGCACACACTATGTTTTGGAAGCTGCATTTCCTCATACGGGTCAAGTTATTTTTATCCTTTCTTAAAAGAAAATCCACTTTATGTCTATATGTATAATATTTTCTGCATATTTCCGAAAGATGTTTATCACACACCCGTGCCGATTTTGCGACTCCGTAAATATGGTATTGCACGGCCGTGCATATATTTTGACGTGACGTCATTAGCGTTATACAAACATAGTGTAAAGACGCGCTAAATGTTAGCGTTATACTATAGGCGCGTCAATGAAAAATGACTCTTATTTCACTTAAAACGGTCTTTATTTTGGGTATGTGATAAATAGAATATTAAATTCGTGTAAGTTTATTACTGAATTTATTGCACTCGTTGAATAAAATAATATTATGCTCGCCAGAGGCTCGCATAATATAATTTTATTCAACTCGTGCAATAAATTCAGTATTGAACTTACACTCATTCAATATCCTCTATTTATTTTACATTTGAAAAAAAAAAAAAAAAAAAAAAAAAAAAAAAAAAAACACCACCAAAAGTCTGTATAACAATTATAAGGACACTCCAGCGTAATATATCTTTAATTAGTGCTATTTTTTTAAGAATCAAAATTAACTTTATCATTAAACTTACAAAAACAGTAAAATTACTTACGACAGGTGTCTGGAACGAGAATAAAAGATTTTCGGATTAGTACTGTGTCTATCTTTCATAATTTATATATTTTTATAATATGGTGGATGATTTGTGCCATTCATGTTTTCGTCCCGCGACCCCGCCAAGCGAAAAGTCGAGAATGGCCAAGCTAAAATGGCAGGGGCGCGGAGCGAAAAGTCGCTATTTAGCGGGGGCGCGGGGCAAAGTTTGATAAATTAAACTTCGCCCCGCGGGGTTGCGGAGCGAGATTTAAGAAATAAAACGGCAGGGGGTCTCGGGACGAAAACACAAATGGCACAAATCAGCCACCATAATATCATACTTGGTAAATACTCGTTTACGATTTTGTTTTCCTGCTTTTATATGAGTGGTTTCTTGACATGTTCGTTTGTGTTCAACATTTTCGGTTGAAATTTACTGAAGATTAAAGGAAGGTTAAAATTGTTTACTTTATTCTAATTAAATGCCCATTTCAAGTATGCAATCAAGAAACTAGTACTCACATCGTGGAGTTAACACAAACTTCTGTCCACCGTAAGGGACTGATGTTGAACTCTGACCTTGAACGCATTCATTAGGGTACACGGTAGCTTTCACCTGACTGCTCGAACTTACAATTACCTGTAAATAACACATAAATCTATATTATAATATACTTTGAATATGTTTTTCTTTTGTGTAAACTCCTTTGTCAATAAATTTCAAAATGAATGACCAAAGGTTTTTAGCAAAATATCATTATATTAGAAATGGTATTTCATTCTTATTGAAAATGTGTGGCTAAAAGAAATATTTAGTTTTATTTATGGATATTATCATGTTGCATTTGACGCATATTTGAATAGAATATTTAAAGCCTCTTTTAAAAATGTGTCAGTTATATGAAGACATAATTATTTGTCTTAAACTTCGAAGCACGAAAAACTCTGCTGGGAGAAATTAGCAATCGGGTGATTCCGTCAGGTTGCGGGTATTACATACTTTTTTTGCCTCGTCATTTCCGGGTCTGAACGGAACGCCGGAAATGGAAAGTAAATGTGATATGGCGGAGACTGATCACTTGATTGGTGAATGTTTCCACTTTGTCTGTTTGCTGGTACTTTATTGAGAATAAATTAAACTTGAGAAAAATGTCGACTTACCCAGCATGCTATACTATATGTCGTTGGATTTGAAACAGTAGCGTCGGTATTATATGTGTGCACGTAAACACTCGAGCCGGATGTGACGTAATGTAAGGCCAGCAGATTATTATCACCTGAAAAGTTGATTCATTTATAAAAAAATATACTTACAAATATATGTTAAAATGAAAGTGATACGGACAGATTCAATGCAAATTTAAGTTATATTTAGGAATATATTAAATCTTTCACGGGCATACGTATACGTCGAAAACAAAATAATATTATGAGTTTTCCTGTATACATAACATTGTGAAAGATAAGATATGTAAGAAGATAAATATGTGATTTATAAAAATAAACAGAAACTCCTTGAAAAGGAAGGGTTTAAAACCCCTCGAAACGTTGGAGATAGAAAAGTTTGTGTAGTAGATAATTATTAACTAACTGTTTCCAGATTGACAATAATATTAGAATGTTCAGTTCTGATTGTTTTAGTACATGTACTTTATACGAAATTAGTTAAATAATTATGTCTAAATATTTGTTTCACATTAAATACTTTGAAAAACCAGCATATTTTACATTAAATATAATGACATTTCTTTTTCAAATAGCTTATAGAATATGTATTGTCCACTATATCTGATCTGTATAAATATTTGTTCATATACGCGGACAGAAAACTCACTAGTAAAAGCAAGGTTTGTATTTGAGTCTGCATTATTGAAAACCATAAGAGTCTTATTGTCGCAGGAGTCCATGTCCGAACCTGTGACCGTGTTGCCATCTATGTCGGAATATTCGACAGTATAGTTCCCGAGAATAGCATCGGGATAGTTAACGCCGGCGGCTGTCTCGGAACCTGAAGTCAGAAAGTCGTAAAGAACAAATTATCACAACGCTCATAATAAATTAGACTATTATAAATGGAAATGATAATTTCAATTAAAGCACTCAGACTCTATTATAAAATGAACATATTATATATATGTCAATACAAGAGCTGCCGTGAGGAAGCGCGCTCGACTATTTTCAGTGATTGACAAGAAGTTAAAGGACCTGTACCCATCATATAATTTAACAAAAGAGAACAAGTGTTTGAAGTTTCAACCTATTCTCTTCAGTAGTTTTGGAGATACCAACTTGCACCCAAAAATTAACCACGACGACTTGGTGAGTCTAGAGGTGAGTGGTGGTCTAGTGGTTAAGGTGTCTGTCTCTCGAGCCAGGGATCATGGGTTCGAGCCCTAATCGGGTCACGATCATGTTTCCTCATATGTCACCAGGACTGATTAGTTCCAGGAAGAGGACTCGAAAGTGATTAATATAAGTTGCAAGAACATGTTTCGCAATCGAGCTAAAAAAATTTGATTAAACTAAACTAATGTTATACACACAGAGGGAAAGGAAGAACTTTATCAAATAGATTAAAGTTATAAAAAAATATCATTTGAACTAAGGGTATATTGTACAAACTGATGTTATTAAAACATACGAAACAAAGAATAAAAAAGTAAAGAAAGATTATACTATACCACTTTGAAGCACTATATGTGTATTAATGGCAGTTTCAAAGTTCGAGTTTGTACATGCGCTACTTATATCGCTTGTGAACTGCTCGCCTGTGTTCGAATCAGTTGCTGCAAGAAATAAATATAAAAAATTGAAATAACAAGCATGAAAAAAATTGACATATTATTTCAAATAAATTCTTGTATCTCCATAAGCATCAAAGTTTTGTTGTAACTAAAGATACATTTTTCTTTACGGGCATAATTTTCTAGTTTCCCATATGCCACCAATGTCACGGAGATTCATCATTGTAAAAAGAACGTGGCCGAATGCTAAAATTCGTTAACTTCAAACCACTGGCCTCACACCACTGTATGTTCGAACCCCACAACGGAATTTGGATTACTTTATGTGAGGAAGCTATGAAGCTAGCTAACGGAACGTCGATGGTTCTACATAGGCGCCCCTTGAGTCTAAAATAAGCATGGAGGAGCATCTGAGGTTTTCCTCGGCTAGTTGTTCTAGAAAGCCTCCATAAGACCACGACTTTGTTGGTACGACATAAACACAAATAAATAAATAAACAAAAACAAACAACAACAACAACAACAAGAAAAACATGATAGTAATATAGCTCTGACCAAATACTAAATGGTATCCCTTTTATGGTGTTGGGATTCATGTATAACTGTGCAAGATACGGCCATTTTTTACCAGCTTATTCTTTAACAGAAAAATAGTAAAGCATCCATAAACATGTCCTTTATGCATTAAAGACACATTATGCCTCAGACACGAATAAATGTTTAATTCTTTAAAGGGCAAGCATGGGTTTCGTAACAATTAGATGATGAAGATGCTTGTTTTCAGGGAATAAAAGTGGTGAAATGTAAACAAAGTAATATTTAGATTTCATACAGAATACTAAATCACTATAATTTACAAATTGCAAAAAAGCAACAGAAGCAAAAGATGGTTCAGGTTAATTGGTCAATTAGTAACTTTATGGAAAATTTAAAAGAAAACTAAAAATAAAAAAAAACTTTTGAAAAGCGAAATTAAAAGCATTTCTAAGGCATAATGGGCCTTTAAAGTATCTTTAAGAAAATTAGTATACTTACGCGTGACAATATAGTATACATAACTGTTGGGAGACACTGCTGTAGTACGTATATCTAAACATGTGTACACATCTATAGTCACACCGAAAAATATTTCAAACGTCGTTCTGAAATATAAAAATGGAAGCTATTTTAAAAATAAACAGTAGTAAATTATTGATATTTTAAAGGGGAGGTTCAATTTCTGACTACCTTTGCCGTTTCATCCGCCAATACATGACATAGACTCATTTGTCGAAAATGAATCGTAAATTTAAGTGAAAATATTATTCTACAAACCATAGATTTAATTATAAAATTGTTCTTACCCGAGAATATACTGCGTCCCGGAACTACTTTTACAGTCGAGCGTGGCTGTAGTAAGTGACCTTGAAAGGTCAGCTTTAAAGTTAGATATGGTAGAAAAGGTACCATCATCTGACACCGTCCACGTGCCGCGTGTGCTTGATACCCATGTCCCAGCAGAGAGAGGCAAGAGACATCCTTCCACTAAAAATATCCGGAATTAAACATATGAGCCGCGTCACGACAAAACCAACGTTATCCGTTTGCGACCAGCATGGATCCAGACCAGCCTGCGCATCCGCGCAGTCTGATCAGGATCCATGCTGTTCGCTATCAGTTTCGTTACTTGTAATAGGGTTTGTAAGGGAACAACAGGCTGGTCTGGATCCATGCTGGTCGCAAACGCATTACGTTTGTTTTGTCGTGACGCGGCTCATATCATTATCAAATACGAGTACCAATCTAATTAGGTTTATTGAGACACTTTTCTTTACTTTTAATATGATTAAATATTACCATTTAGTTCATAAGAAAATAAATACTTCCATCTTCCTTTTAGATAACAAGTTAAGCTTAAACTTTTCAATTTTTTAACTAATACAGTTCTGTTCTGTTAAGCAAACATAGAGAAGAATGTGCAAAATATGTTTTGGTTTTTCTTTTATGTTTTTGTGTTCGTTTTAAGAGTGGAACTTTCTATCTTTACTGGAGAAATAAAAGCTTACATGTTTCTCGTGCATTATTTTAAGCTCCTTGAGTAGAACCATTGACTTTTCGCAAACAAATGTTGAATTTTAAAGTTAATAATATAGTATTTTATAAATACATGTACGAGTATCCAGAATTACACGAAATTAATCCATAATTTGAAGTCTATCTATCAAAAGTTCATATATCGTTACGATAACGGGTAATTCTGGATCATCTCTCGTATAGTATAGGTTTTTAACGAAAAGATATATGCTTTGAAATCAGATGATGCACTAAGAAATTAAAAAATGGCAGATGGAATAAGTTGGATAGTAAAATTTTCTACGATATGAAGGCATTTCAATCACTTGTAAATTTGGTAAGTATATAAATTACAACATTTAAAAGGTGTAATGGCTTTCCTTATAAATTTTAGCTATGTGTTGGATATTTTTTAAGTCACACCGACATGGTAGTGGTCATATTATGGTGACGGTCCCGCTTTACTGGTGGACGGAGACTTCAGGTGCCCGTCCGTGCTTTTTTCAGACACGAGCGAGCACCCCAGTAGAACCATTGACTTTCTGTAAGCCAGCTGGATAGCTTCCTTACATAAACCTATAGAAAATCCTTGGTGGGATGGTATTTAATTTCAAAAATAGATGAAAACAATAATGTCTAGAAAACAAAATCAGTAGATGATTCTTCATATCGGGCTGACCAAATAAATTCGAACCATAAATTAAAAAGTAACAGATGTTATAAATATTACAATTAAACTCAATTCAAATAAAACTTAACCCCTATTTAAAATAAAACCTCTTGCTGACAGACCTACCTGTAACTATTATAAATAATCCATGAAATAGTGATAAAATAATTAATTTGTCCATGTTTCCTCCATTAACAATTTCACCGACTGGATAATTAAAATATACCGCGATAGTTTCTATTGTTTATTAAACTGTAAATAAATAAAAACATGAAAATTTATTGAATTGCCATAATGTCTCCATGTTTAATGTTTTAGTGTAACTAAAGGTAATTTGATACTGTTTCACGATTTTCTCTTTTGTTTTGAACCACTAACGAAAAGAAAAGAAATTTAGTTAAAACAAAGGAGGTGGCGAACCCGTTTCTTCGGGTTAGTAAAGGCTTTAACCAATTTAATATACAGACGGGTTTTTTTTTCAAACGAAAAACGCCGTATAAAACATGTAAAGTTTATTTAAATATCCCAAACAACAAATTAACGGTGTATGACAGTAAATCGTTACATATATATCTGCAAGGTAGTTAAAAAAATGAAGAAAAAAAAAACTACAACCTTGCATTTATTCATATAGTTTGTCAATATTCGACGCAGTAACCTCCCCTTACAGGATCACATGTTCGACATGATTTTTTTTCAATTTTGATATTTATTTTAAAAAGTAAACACGGTTCTTCTTCTTTATGTTTCAAGGCCGTAGGTTAAGATAAAAAAAAATTTCGGAAACATAAATATTATGAAAATTATTTTTTATATCGCACCGTTTATTTCCAAAAACAATGACCAATTTCGAAAAGGAAATCATTCAAGTAATTAATAATTTCGATTCAACACTTAACAAAAATGATTTTTTTTTTATTCATTTCGACAGACTTGATACCAGAACTCAAGTTATTGATAATAATTTGACTGAGAAAATTATCAAATATTAATTCACTTCCCACTGCAAAGCATGTAAAATACATTTTACTTACGATGGATATAGTATTGCTTCCGAAATTCCCATTTTCTTCTTCTCATATTTTGTCATCGACCCGAAAGCATATAAAAAGTTCATCCTAAGTTAAATCCTAAATATAACAAATATTAATACATTCTAAGGTCTTGACTAGTGTGTTAATAATGTACATATGAGTACAAAAATTATCACATAGTGTACAATTTACATTTTACAGAGCTGTTTTGCCATTATGTCTTTATACTATGATCATATGTCTTTATGCTATGATCATATGTCTTTATGCTATGATCATATGTCTTTATGTTATGATCATATGTCTTTATACTATGATCATATGTCTTTATGCTATGATCATATGTCTGATATGCTTATGCTATATTGTCTTTATACTACGATCATATGTATTTATACTATGATCTTTATACTATGATATGTCTTTATGCTATGATCTTTATACTACGATCATATGTCTTTATGCTATGATCTTTATACTATGATATGTTTTATACTATGATCATATGTCTTTATGCTATGATCATATGTCTTTATACTATGATCATATGTCTTTATGTTATGATCATATGTCTTTATGTTATGATCATATGTCTTTATGTTATGATCATATGTCTTTATGCTATGATCATATGTCTTTATGTTATGATCATATGTCTTTATGCTATGATCATATGTCTTTATACTAAGATCATATGTCTTTATGCTAAGATCATATGTCTTTATGCTATGATCATATGTCTTTATGTTATGATCATATGTCTTTATGCTATGATCATATGTCTTTATGTTATGATCATATGTCTTTATACTAAGATCATATGTCTTTATGCTAAGATCATATGTCTTTATGCTATGATCATATGTCTTTATGTTATGATCATATGTCTTTATGCTATGATCATATGTCTTTATGTTATGATCATATGTCTTTATGTTATGATCATATGTCTTTATGCTAAAATCATATGTCTTTATGCTATGATCTTTAAACTATGATCATATGTCTTTATGTTATGATCATATGTCTTTATGTTATGATCATATGTCTTTATGCTATGATCTTTAAACTATGATCATATGTATTTATGCTATGATCATATGTCTTTATGTTATGATCATATGTCTTTATGTTATTATCATATGTCTTTATGCTATGATCTTTAAACTATGATCATATGTCTTTATGTTATGATCATATGTCTTTATGCTATGATCTTTTAACTATGATTATATGTCTTTATGTTATGATCATATGTCTTTATGCTATGATCTTTAAACTATGATCATATGTCTTTATGCTATGATCATATGTATTTATGCTATGATCATATGTCTTTATGTTATGATCATATGTCTATATGTTATGATCATATGTCTTTATGCTATGATCTTTAAACTATGATCATATGTCTTTATGCTATGATCATATGTCTTTATGTTATGATCATATGTCTTTATGTTATGATCATATGTCTTTATGCTATGATCTTTAAACTATGATCATATGTCTTTATGCTATGATCATATGTCTTAATGCTATGATCTTTAAACTATGATCATATGTCTTTATGCTATGATCATATGTCTTTATGCTATGATCATATGTTTGTATGCTATGATCTTTATACTATGATCATATGTCTTTATGCTATGATCTTTAAACTATGATCATATGTCTATATGTTATGATCTTTATACTATGATATGTTTTTTTTTACTATGATCATATGTCTATATGCTATGATTATATGTCATTTTATTATACTTATTCTTGATAAAAACTATTTTTTTGATAATAAAAACAATCATTTATATGATGTATAATTTTCTATTATATTATATCAGTTGTACTTTTAAAGGCCCATTAAACCTCAAAAATGCTGTTATTTTTATTTCTCAAAAACTTCTAATTTTTGGTTTCCTGTTACATTTTCCAAATAGATACTCATTGACCATAAAGATGAACCATCCTCTTTGGGAAATGGTACAGTTATATTGATATTTTTGTATGAAAGTCAAAATACCGCTTTGTTTACAATTTAAAAATCTTTGTGACACATTATTTCACGTCCAACACTACTTTCTTCAGGTGATTAATACGTAACCTTTACTAAATCCAGTGTTAAAACATTATCAAACATATTTACTTTGCTCGTTTTGGAAGAAATAAAAAATATTTATTTCTGCGGCTTAATGTGCCTTTAAGCATACGCAGCAAATCATGATCATTACTTTTATCACAGATATCTATATTTAGTTCCATGCTTTTATATACCATAAATTGATGAACAAATTCTTAAATGCAATTTTCTTTTTTCCGCAGTGTTCTCTGTGAAAATGTCATTTAATAATGGCAACAATTTACTGTCATCTATTATTATGCTATTACCAATTACGTATGACAAGATTTGTGTCATCGTGCGTACGTATGACAAGATTTGTGTCATCGTGCGCTTATAATCGTATTATGTAATTTTTTCTTTATGCCGAGTCATTTATTTTAGGGGCGGAGTTTATTAGCGATTATATGATGCTAAATTGATGATATATGAGGTATGTATGGTGTATTTATTTGAATATATACGACATTAGGTGCTCATGTTGATAGCCATAACATAGTGTTAATGAACTATCATACTTAACCTTTAAAGTATCACATTAAACTATCTGACAAAAACCAATGTGCAATATTCTATGTTAATAATATATATCATTTTCTTTAAAAAAAAAAAACAGAAAAAGAAAAAAAAAACCCACACTTACCATGGTGTAATCGAAACACCCAATCGCAACTTTGCGGCCCTTTCCGTCAGTCTTCGGATAATGTTATTATAGAAAATAGCCGAGGACGTACCGATTGCTTACCATGGTGCAATCGGAACACCCCCGTTATCATTCGAAGTTTTACGAAATGGGCCGAGATAATGCGATTGTCCGATTAGTTGATATAGTGTACAACTTTTAAT
The DNA here is from genome assembly GCF_026571515.1 of Ruditapes philippinarum. Lineage (NCBI taxonomy): Eukaryota > Metazoa > Mollusca > Bivalvia > Venerida > Veneridae > Ruditapes > Ruditapes philippinarum. Next base: position 384,702 of record NW_026863802.1, on the reverse strand, counting down.
TAATATACGATGATCGTCTTGAATTGGACATTTGAACTTGATTTTGCCTACAGGAACCATAAGGATATGCAGTATAAAAATATAATAAATATGGTCAAACTTTAATGATCCTGCAAAAATGACGTATATGTATTTATTTATTTATTTATTTTATTTATTTATTTATTATAATTTCATCTGTGCACAATTACATACATTTTAACATAAAAGATATACATTACATTGTACACAGCCATTCTTTGTGTAGAATGACAAGAGAGTAAGAGAATGACATGTATATGTGTACATATAAAATACATACACATATACACATTTTACCTTTTACACATATATATGCAAATACATTACACATTAAAAAAGTGCAATATTAAAACATCGCATGATATCAACTGTAAAATCTGCAACAGCAACAGGTTTAATAACAGATAAATATAAAATATAAAAAATATAGATTTGGAGTATTAGAAGTGTGCATCTTTATAATAATATTTGTCAAGAGGCTGTGGACTAATCAGCGCAATTTACCTTGTTAATACAGAATGCAACTCTATATAGCTTAAAATATTAACATTTATTTAAAAGAATACAGTCACACCCTTTGATGAGTGGCAAACATTTTCGTCGGTAGATCAATAAACTATTGATATCCTCAATCATCCTGCATTTCTCTCAAGTTTATAAATTAGAAATCTACATTAATTATATATTAAGTTAAATGATTATAGTTTCACATATAAAGATTCAAGATCAAATTATCCATTGTGCATTACCAGATGTCTCTAACATGATAATATGATATTATATCGATTAATAACTACATGAAAGCAGTAACATATGTCATAATAATTATTATCTTATATTTTGGTATTCAACAAATTAACTGCATTTTCTCAATATATTTTAAATCATATATGTGTATGGCTCTCTTAAAGGCCCATTATGTCTAAAACAACTTTCAATTTTATTTCTGAGAAACATTATATTTTTTATACCTTATTAAAGTTTCAAAAATACTCATTTGTCATATAGATGAACTATTAATACTTATGCTCTGTCTGCAAGTGATATAATCATATTGAATTAGTATTTTGTATGGAAGTCAAAATACTACTTTGTTTTATATTTTATAACATTAACCAGCGCTGCTTCCTTTAGTCGTTTTACATCTGACATGCTCTCAATCCAACAAGTGTTTCACAGTTCTAAAGAATGAGAAAAGAAAATTCTGTTGCAAAGTGTGCCTTTAAAAGTTTCTGGGTTAAGAACTGGAACGATAATCAATAAAATTATACATTTTGAAGGTTGAAAATTGATCGATAACTATTACTGGCAAATACAAGGGAAATAACGTCATGTTGTAGTTAATTTAATGTTTATATGCTGAATTATCCCCCTTCTGTCACAAATGATTACAGGTTAATACAAGTAATTAAGAAATGTAAAATTGATAATGATGTATTGATTCTGACAATTTTTGTCCCCTAAAAAATTAAAATTATTTCGTGACAGGCGTGTGAGTGTTTTAAATAATTAGAATTCAGTAAAATCGAATGACCAATATGTTTGCAATTAGTTCGTACGCTAGTGGCCGATATTACGTGAACAAGAATTGCCCCGAGGGCGGGTTAGTCACGGGTGAAATACGATTTACCTGGTTGCCAGCAGAACATTATTTATCTCGGGTTTTTACGTCCTGCAGAATTGTGTAATTTTAACTGATCATTTTTTTAAATAGAAGGAATTATGAAATATATAATTTCTGCCGAGGATTTAAAAAAAACGGTAGGGATTTTTTTCTTCTTAATTTTTGTTTTTGAAAATAATTCATGTTCGGAATTTTTAAAGCGTTGACGGTTTATGTGTATGTTAATGTCATTAGTGCTTATATACTGCTTATGTTTATTGTTATATGAATCCGACTTAAAAATAAAATTGACTTGACTTGTCTGCAATGCAACACATATAAAACACTGTAAAACACATATGAAACATATATAAAATATGGTATAAAATGATCTGTTCGGGGAATTGTAGATATAATATTTACGTTTTCGAATTATGTTATTTTCCCAATTTATTTGATATTTTACAATAGCGCTGTATAATAAACTAATAATATAGTTCCAAGTTTCAAGTCAAGTTAATTGGCAAATCGACAATGTACATTGTCTTTGGCCATTTACACACATGCAAAGACATTTAACATCAATACATGTATAACTATAAACATGTTTACATTTTTAATATACACGAGGTTTAATTTTTTTTTGTTCCCTGGTCAATAATTACGTAACATTCTTAAGCCGTGTACATGTACTATACTTTAAACGTGATTATCTGATTGAATCAACCAACGGTAACATGTATAACAAAATATAACGGATATTACAGCACGTGCGACCCACTTGCTGCGAGATGTCAACTTGACCAATATACTATGTCTGCCTTAGAGCAAAATATTTGTTGATTTCTTAATTCACAAGTTCTTAACTGTAATTAAACTTATGACCTGCTGTTTTTTTGTGTAATGTATTTGCCCTATTCAAATTTGGAACAGTCCAATTAAATTTTAATTTTTAATTTTCAAAATACAAAAACTGCCAACAGCATTAAGCCTGGTCAGACTCAAAGATGTGCTTTCTGACCGGACTTGCAAAGTGTAATCAGTTTCGAATTCAGTAGTTTAAGTGTTGGACACAGTTAGTATGTAATAAATAGGTAGTGCAGCTTTTCCTTTTGTAATCCGGTCAACTAATCCGACTTACTTGGTCAACATAATACGGTCAATATTTCACTAAAATATTATAGATACTTAAAAATAAAAATAAATAAGCCTCTGTGCGTTCACATTTAATTGTATGTTTTTTTAGTAAATTTAATCCCACAAAGCTTTCTACTAATAATGTATTCTAGATCAATGAAAGAATGTACTTTTAGTCAGTTTGAATTACAATCATTTTTTTGTTATACATGTAAAATATTGTAACAAATGGCCGTATTTCGATGCCACAATATTTTTTTAGACCCCTTATCTACCAATCTAAGAGAAAAGTAGCATGTCCCCTGCACAAATTCACTGTGTAATCACTTACCCTGCTGTACCGTAACTGCATGGGTCATCCGGGTTCGATTCTGGCACGGTGCAGGTCACTTTCGTTTAGACTGATCATGAAAACCCTTCTACGGTCATTCACTTTATACCTCTGCTCTTACATGAACAGACGTTATCATTTCCTTGGGAAAGTGAAAGCAACTAGTACTGGTAAACTGCTTGACAGTCTGTCCAGGAACAAACCGGTGGCTGAACTTTGCTCTGGCTTACTGTCGTGATCTGGAGTGAAAATTACCAACCCCACCACACCATCCGTGCAGTCTGACCAGGTTCTTTACTGTTGGCAGCTCAACTTTTTTTTTTTTTATTTGAATACGTTAGGCTTTGAATGGACTGTGCTAAATTCAAAATAGAGGAAGTACATTACTCAAATTTAGCAGGTTTAAAGTATTAAATTTTCATATTGTTCGATACACCGGGTTACATTATATAAAACAAATCAACATAATAGACTCTGGTCAGAATGCTCTTTCCGCTAAAAGTGGTATGTTTGCGCTTCATTATTATTACACAGCTGACGGTCTATTGTACTTTAAGTATATGTGCTTACAGTAAACAAATCCATGTTTGTTCAAGTTATAGATTTTCTCAGTGTATAAGAAACAGAAACTGCGAAATACACTTTATCTGCAAACAACTTTCATATTGAACTCATTCATTGTTTTTTTTACAAATCGCATCTTCTCGACCCCTTCCGTCAAACTTAGGATAACAACGTTAACCTTCAAATACAAACAACTTTTTTATTGATCTCATTCATTGTTTTTTTTTCAACCAATCGCATCTTCTCGGCCCTTTCCGTCAAACTTCGGATATGAATGTAACGTTAAGCTTCGAAACACGTTTTATGATATGTACAAACAACTTTCATATTAAACTCATTCATTGTTTTTTTACAAATCGCATCTTCTCGACCCCTTCCGTCAAACTTAGGATAACAACGTTAACCTTCAAAACACATTTTATTTACAAACAACTGTCTTATTGATCTCATTCCGTCAAAATTCGGATAAGAACGTTTAACTTCGAAAAAAAAACACAAAAAAAACCCCAAAAAACAAAAACAAATCCGTGTTCATATTGAACTCATTCATTGTTTTTTTTATCTCGGCCCTTACCGTCAAAATAAGTACGAGTCCCGATCAATAAAGAGCCTGGTCAGGTCGATTGAGCATGGGGCTCCATACTGGTGACAAAGGCGAGTCACTTTCAATTCTAGCAGCCCGTACGAAGAAAAGTGTATGCGTATAGCAAAAAGGGGTGACATGAAACTCGTTGAGATTATAAGTTTTATCAGCATTAAAGTAAGCTTATTAAACTTTGCGAAGTTGATGCACTGTCCATTTTGCACAGTCATCCCAAAAATTCTGATCTTGTTTTCTTCTTTCAATATTCATTTCATTATACATAAAAATACATATCATATTTTCTTCCAGTTGGAATAAACTGTTAGAACAGCATTGGTTCCTTTTTATACTCTGACAATGCTATCAAGGTCCATTAACTAAATCCCGAAAGGTCTGGACTTGAAAATCACCAGGTTCATCTTGAGTTACATGTTTGTTGAGTTTTTGTCTATGTTTTTATGAAATTGCCTATGAATAAAATAGCATGATATATAACAATTCATATGATTCAGTGAGTTCAATAAAAATTGACTGTAAATAAACATTGATGGCATTTTTTTTTCAGAATAATAATTAACCCCGGTTTTAAATATTATAAAATTTGTTTCCTTTTTATATGAACTATTTCAGCAACAATTAAGATGACTTCTTTATTTGCTAAAAGATATATTTCCATATCTTTTTACAACAATTACCTCAATGTCAGGTCCGTGATCCTGAATCAATCCTTTTTCCCATGCCTTTTTATGGCAATCTTAGCCACAAAGCTATTAAGGTATCTTTTGTATTTTTGTCAAAAGCTACTTTATATGATTTTCTACTTTTTACCTTAAACTAACTGGAAATTGTCTATCAACTTCTACTAATTTTTTATGTAGAGCGATGCTCTTGTTGCCCTAAAAAGATTGCGTTTACACGGGGAAAATACTACTTCTGGTCTATTTTTCATAGCAACAGATCGCACCGTAAAAAGATCTATACCATAACTTAAAGGGACTCCACTGAGGTTTAAAAGCCTAAAAACATAACATTTGAATTTCTTACATAAATGAGCTGGGGCACTTTAACCAGAAATATATGCGGGGCACTTTAACCAGAAATATATGCAAAGATAGTTAAAAAATATACCGAAATAAATTGAAAATCGTATTTTTATGCATTTCTCAGCCCAATTTGAGTGAAAAGCGTTTAAACGCTTTTCGTTTTGGGTCATTTTTTTACAATTTGAATAATTATTCTGGAAAAAACGAAGAGCTCGAATAATCTGAAATTTTGCACAAAGATTTGTGGTCAAAACCTACATCGAATGGTGAATTTATCTGGAAAAAATATTTTCAGTCCCAAAATGTCAAAAAAACTCAGTGGAGTCCCTTTAATAAACCTGATATCATTTATCCGGGTTAACCATAACTCGTAAAACAAATGTCCATTTCGTAGGGAAAAACTCCATTTCGCTAAACGGAGTCCATTTTGCATTCTATTAACTATTACAAACAGTTATTGACACATAAATATTTTTCACATAGCAATCATATAATACCATAAAGTGATATATATTGCTATGTTCTTATGTTTATAGCAACTGTTACCGTTTTAATTTATTATAATAAATAGGAAAATGGTAAAATAAAAAAAAAGTAAAAAAAAAAACGAAGTTAAGTTACCATATGTTGATATCAAATCATATTTATCAGTGGTATATGTTTTGCCTTTATTACAATACATGTGCAGTATATGCGTTAGGTGTAAAAGGTTTCAATTTAACTAAATTGTAAAGACAAACAGCAAAAATGAAATGTTGTTGGATTAACTTGTCGGTCACCTTTAAGAAAGTGCAGGTATTGTAAATGATTTTTTTTCTGATATTTCTTTAGTTATTTCGTTAAAAAGGGGGTTTTTCATTTGTAAATGAACTTTTTACCTTACGGTTCTCGTTTATAGATTCGAACCCAAACCGGTAGTTACGTAACTAGTTAACCGCTTAACTAACTAGTAAGTTAAGTGATTAACTAGTTACGTAACTAGTTAATCTCTTAATTTAAGTAGTTAGTTGAGAGGTTAACTAGTTACGTAACAAGTTAAACTCTAAATATTAAGCTGGTAAAATAATAAATGGATGGCAGTTGTAGGCACAAACATGCATTTATTTCCCGTTATGATATTTTATTTATTGAAAAAATTAACTTCTTACGTAACTAGTGAACCTCTTAATTAACTAGTTAGTTATATGGTTATCTATAGACTATAGTGGCAGAAATATGCCACCATATATTACGGAACCTGGACACACTTGAACCTTATTTCAGACATAAAAAACAAATTATTTGCCGAAATTGAAAACCCATGGTAACGTTTATTACATCACGTAAATTACACCCTGGTTATCATGAGCATGAAATTTCTCACAAACAATTAACTTTTACAGATGAAAAAATATTGAGTGTTAAACATGTAAGTCCTATCTAATTGATGATAGTCAATTAAGAGATCTCTATCCCACATAATTTGAGTAATAGTACATGTAGTAACGTAGATTACAATTTTAACTTTACTTTACAAATATAAAGTTTGTGGTTCTGGTGTAAAGAAATTTTATGAAATGAGCTTATTATTGTATCGCGTATTGTTTGTACTATGTTTTATTAGTATGTGCCTCTGTTTAAACAACTTAAAATGTGTTTATTGTTCGTGGATTTCTTTCTGCGTAAACTAAGTAACGTAGATTACATTGGCTTTGGACACAAGACAGTTTTGTGAAGAAAAATGCAAAGAGCTTACTCAAAATTTGTTTTAAATTTCAACTTTCAATATGTCACCAAAACAAAAAATAAATATGTTTAGTTTGTGACAGAATGATGCAGCACTAGTCTTGCGTGTTAAATCATGTAACACTTTACGGCGACAGCGTAATTTTCTTGACAATGGATATTATTTGTTCGTTTCTTTAAAAAATAAACACTTGCTTTGAAGGTAGGAACCATGCAATGTAAAACATAACAAAACTCATCGTTTTAACTTTTGTTCAGAGACATTCAAATTTCAAACTTGGGCCTATGATGTGAGAATAGGTGTTTAATTAGATTATATGCAAACCCGACAATTCTCTTACTAATTATTCGAAGTTATGCCAAATATTTAACGATTTCCTTACTCTTTAATTCGTCTTGTTTTGTTTTATGTCAAAGGACATACAACGACTATTTTTTTGGTTTATGTAAATGATTCGGGACGTTTTGAAGCAAAAAGATAAATCCAGCAAATTTCATTCATTGTTTAGAATTATAAATTTTTGTATTCATTCATTAATCTAAAATTATTGATATTTCAATCTGTTTCAGCTTTTATGATAGAGTAAACAACAGTTTACTGCTGAGTGATCTGAAAGATACGATATACAATAAGACAACAACAACGACAGCAATAACAACAACAACAACAACAATAATAATAATAATAACAACAAAACAACAACAACAACACCTTTAGGTAGAGCAGACGACACATATTTTGGTTACAGCGTGAGAACAAAAGAAGATGACGAAGCAGCAGGATAATAATTGTATGAGTAAAGTGAAACAAACGTTTTTGTTGACGTGTATATTGATGTTTGTGACGTTATTTGCAATGTACGGCTCAACAGAACATTTCTCAAACTATTCTACAGTTTTTAAACGCCATGTTTCAAAATTTAGACGAAACGTTTCAAAGATATTTAGAGATTCAATTTTTAAGAATAAATTAGTTTTGGATACAAATAAAACACAAGAATTCAATTCTTCAGCAAATGGTTTATATGATGTTTATAATGTAAGAAATTCAAGTAATGTGACAAAAATGGCGATTCATACCGGTACAGAAAAAGGACTTCTTGTTAGCAACTTAAATGTGAAACAGGGAACGGAAACAAAAGAGTTCCCTGGTATGCCTGACCCATGTGCGAAACCCAGACGCAAAACTGGCGTAGAGGATATACTTTGTATGGTAAGTTATGTTAAGCCTTCCTGCATGCATTTACAGCACACAGAAATTCTATTCAGATACTGGCTTGTTTTTGTTATTTTTTATTTTCGGTACATTTTCATATAATATTTGATAGGATTATAACTATTTACTAGCCTTATACTGGTTTGTATGATTCTGACCTTTCTAAAATTCTAAGTTTTCTAAAATTCTCTTCTGTATGCATTGATAATTTTGGCATATACATTTAGAATCCATCCGAATACTTAGGTGTGAAGCAATCGCAAGTTTTCGGCCATTTCCGTCAAACATCGGATATAAACTATAAGTATAGGTAGTGGTGATAGCGAGTTGTTCCGAAATAGAAAGACTCTGTTCCGAATGATGAAATAGTATTGATGCATTTTACAGAAACGACCAGAATTTTTGCCCGAATATAAAAACCCCTGTTGGATGGATGATGAAGGCCAGTTCCGTTGTTTGCCATACTTTCATCTGATTGGAATTTGTAAAAGTGGAACATCTGATTTCTTTAAACGACTCCTGCTTCATCCAGATATCCTTCCCAACAGAGGAATCTTTGGCAAAGAAATATGGTACTGGTCATGGAAACGTTTTTCTATAAGTAAGTTAGATTTGTGCAAAATTCTAAGCAAAAAAGGGAAAATTTCTTCAATTATAAATAAGAATGACTGCCATTTTTATTCAGTACCAAGTTTTATTATCATGTATTAGAAATTTCATACATTCTTCATTCTAGTCACGTTCTTTATTCTTCCTTCTGATGAGAAGGAAAAACTTTGTTTATTGAAACTCATTGAGACCTGACGATATTCAACTTCACCTAGAAGGAATCAGTCCACAGTTATTTGCCTTCCATTGACCCAGTCCACAGTTATTTGCCTTCCGTTGACCCAGTCCACAGTTATTTGCCTCCCGTAGACCAGTCTACAGTTATTTGCCTCCCGTTGACCCAGTCAGGAATTATTTGCCTTCCGTTGACCCAGTCTCCAGTTATTTAGCTCCCGTTGACCCAGTCCACAGTTATTTGCTTTCCGTTGACCCAGTCCACAGTTATTTGCCTTCCGTTGACCCAGTACACAGTTATTTGCCTTCCATTGACCAAGTCCACAGTTATTTGTCTTCCGTTGACCCAGTCCACAATTATTTGCCTTCCGTCGACCCAGTCCACAGTTATTTGCCTTCCGTTGGCCCATTCCATAGTTATTTGCCTTCTGTTGACCCAGTCCACAATTATTTGCTTTCCGTTGACCGTTATTTGCCTTCCGTTGACGCAGTCCACAGTTATTTGCCTTCCGTTGACCCAGTCCACAGTTATTTGCCTTCCGTTGACCAAGTCCACAGTTATGTGCCTTCCGTTGACCCAGTCCACAGTTATTTGCTTTCCGTTTACCCAGTTCACAGTTATTTGCCCTTCGTTGACCCTGTCCACAGTTATTTGTCTTCCGTTGACGCAGTCAACAATTATTTTGCATTCCGTTGACGCAGTCCACAGTTATTTGCCTTCCGTTGACCAAGTCCACAGTTATTTGCCTTCCGTTGACGCAGTCAACAATTATTTTGCATTCCGTTGACGCAGTCCACAGTTATTTGCCTTCCGTTGACCAAGTCCACAGTTATTTGCCACCTGTTGACCAAGTCAACAGTTTTTTGACAGGATTCAAATGATTCCGTCCGCTTACTGTCATACTGATGTATATTTGAGAATTGCTGTGAAATAATGCCACATGGCCCCTATTTGGCTATAGCTGGAATTGTTTATCTTAGATGATACTATAAACAAAGGTGACTTTGAAGTGTTAGTAAAATTGCCACAGGGCTTAATGTTAATATAGAACATAAATTGAAAGAGGCTACAAGTTCAAAGCATTCCGAATGTATGGGCCATCTTGGTATATTTTGATCTTTAGCACAACAGAAGCGCAGGAAAATAGAAATTACCAGTAGTCATTGTTTGAGTAGCTCATTAAGGCTTCTTCAAATATGTTTTAAGAAATACTACATACTTATAGATATATAAATTAAAATTGTCCTGCAGGCATGATAAAGATGCGATACATGTACTATGTAATCATTACACAAACAATTCCCTCAGGGCCCCGAATAAGGTCATTGTTTCAGCGGCTAATATTCAACATAATGAAAGAGTAGTGTCCCCTTAGGAAACTTACGATGATGGATAAAATTGCTGATTCTAGATAAATCATTTGTTTTTGATAAATCTCAATCGCATTTTACTTTCCGTCAGTTTTTTGGAGTTATTATAGATAATAGCCGAATATGTTCCGATTGGATAAATCTGCAAACAAAATAAATTTAAAACAGAAAGGCACAATGAAATTCATTTTATAAGCTATGGCGTCATCAGTTAATACAATAGCCACATTTAATAAAATCGCATAATTCTCACTAGATATTTTTTTCTTCAAAAAGTAATTATAAAAGGTATATATCACTTGCAATTATTGGGGATGTAGTGGTAGAAGAAGGGTGTTATTAAATCAAGGAAACCACACATACCAACCAAGCATTATACTATACATTTTTGTCATCCTTGGTGACCAAGGCCATTTACCGTATCAAATTAAATTAAATGTAGTATAAATTATACGGAATGTGTACCGTGGATTCCGACGATGTTTTTTTAAACATATCTCGTTTATAATGAAAGTAAAAACGATTCCCTGTGTACAAAATGTTAATATATCAATTTAAAATAAATCAGTTTCCAAGTGTACATTAACATTATATATCTTTTTTCTTTCTAGAGGACCGAGGCGGAAGGTTGAAACTGGGAATGACCCTCAAAGAATTCATGCGACAATTTGATTCTGAAAGGATACGTACATCGGTCGATAGCCAAGGTCGCCACACTAAAATAACAGGTAAAAAGCTGGTCTTGCGTTATCTGTTGGGCGTAGATTTTTTCATCAAATCTCAGCCCCGGAAACAAAACTTCTGCGTGAAAACATTATTTTGAATAAAATATGGTAAAAATGGTAAAGTTATATACTGACACCATAAAATCTGTGTGTTTCCCAGGGTTGGGAAAAGTTGGGTGCTGTCAATACCATGTCAAGTCTTGAAATATGGAGTATCAAAAGTTAGAATTCAGTCAGGTAGTGTATTCCTGTATAATTTTGAAGGTCACTGTACAGTGGCCAATGAGACCTAAACGTACAGGACCCCAACGTAGAAGAGGTTAAGAATTCAATCCATACAAATACATACCATAATGGGTAATGCATATTTCAGAGGGAGTGAGGCATTTTACTAGTTGGAAGAGGTGGCCCATGAGGCAAATTATAGCTATTTGTGATTTTTCACTAAAAATAGGTTAATATTTAAATACTTCCACATACTAGCCAAATCATCCGGGCTAAACCCCTCACACCCTCCTGGATCCGCGCATGAGATATGTTAGTCCACAGCAAGTAAATGCCATGTATACATTCTATTACATGCAGATTGCAGTAATTTCCTGATACATTTAAATCCAGCCATTAGATCTGAAGCTTCCATTCAAATCTTTCAAAATAATGTTTAAAGAAAATGTCCATTGATTGTAATACCTATACAATTATACGATGAGTTGAAGAATGCACATTAAAAAGTTAATTCCAGCCGCTATTTTTACCAAAGTCGATCAATAGCGGCTTAGAGAACAAAAAAAAATACTGCAAACACAAGATTATTTGTTGCAACTAAGCACCGATTGACACATGTTCTTGGAAGTGTGATTACATGTCCTAGTAACATTTCTTTATGTTGATCTTTAGATAAGTTTCGCATACACAATTAAAAATCCTACATCATAGTTATAACATTCAAATGTCAATGGTTTTAAAACCTTTTTGTTGTTTCGTTAAAGGACATGGCGACCCAATGGATATCTGGGATAGATTCCGCGAAGAGGCCACACCCCAGAACACGCCCGGGGCGGAGGAACTACTCTGGACCACGCCTTATTCTGTACGCCATATAAATCCAAATGTTAAACTTCTTCTTATGCTCCGAGATCCCATTGAGAGGTATTATTTTCTTCTAATTTTTAGCTCGACTATACGAAGTATATGGAGAGCTGTCCTACTCGCCCCGGCGTCGGCGTCGGGGTCGGCGTCCGCGTCCGCGTCCAGATTTTAGATTAAAGTTTTGGTGCAGTAAAATATTTTTCACTATAACTTTGTCATTTCTTAAGGTATCAACTTCAAACTTCAAATATATGTTCCTTATCATCAACCACAGCTTACGTGACAAGGTTCATAACTCTAGCACCAATATTTTCAGATTTATCTCCCCTTGAACTTAGAATTTTCCTTAAAAAATACTATTTTTTACTGTTACTTCTTTATTTCTTAAGGGATCAACCTCATACTTCAAATATATGTACCTTATTAACATTCTCATCTTATGGGACAAGGTTCATAACTCTAGCACCAATATTTTCAGATTTATCTCCCCTTGAACTTAGAATTTTCCTCAAAAAATGCTATTTCTTACAGTGTTACTTCTTTATTTCTTAAGGGATCAACCTCATACTTCAAATATATTTACGTTATCATCATCCCCATCTTATGTGACAAGGTTCATAACTCTAGCACCAATATTTTCAGATTTATCTCCCTTTGAACTTAGATTTTTCATAAAAAATATTATTTTTTACTGTTACTTATATATTTCTAAAGGGATCAACTTCATACTTCAAATATATTTACGTTATCATCATCCACATCTTATGTGACAAGGGTCATAACTCTAGCACCAATATTGCAAGAATTATCTCCCCATAAACTTATATTTTTTTACTAGAAAAATGTTATTTTTTATTACAACTTTTTTATTTTTAAAGGTATCTACCTCAAACTTCAAATACTTATTCCTTATCATCAATTACATGTTATGTGACAATGTTCATAACTCTTGAAGCAATATTTACAGATTTATCTCTCTTTGAACTTAGGATTTTCTTTAAGAAATATAATAACTTCTTTACTTTTTAAGGTATCTACTTCAAACTTCAAACATATATTTCTTATCATTACACAAATGTTGTGTGACAAGGTCCATAACTCTAGCATGACTATTTCTAGAATTATTCCCCTTGATCTTGGAATTTATGTTAACAAATGTTATTTTTTTACTATAACTTAATACATTATTATACATAATTGATTTTTCTTTCATAGTTTTGTCCTCCTTACTGCGTCCAGTATTTTATTAGTCGAGCTTCGCTGTCTCCTGTGACAGCTCTTGTTTACTTACGAATCAAACACGCTTAAGAAACTCTGTTGATGCGGCTACTCCACGTTCTTTTCCATCCTTATAAGGACACCTGGTTACATACATAGGTATTTTGGTTCTTTATAAGAAAAAATGCTATCATATAATGTGATAATCAACTGATATGTTTTTACTTCGGTTCAATACATAATTTAAAAGGTTTCATATATTGTAAAAATGAATTAATATATAGATGATTCAGTTTCATATATGGACATCTTGTTCAATACATGGTTACTTTGGTACCATATATCGAAGAATTGGTAAACTATCATGTGAAATCAACTTATATATTCATACTTTGGTTTCATACATTGACGACATGATTTTATATATTGAAAAAATAAAGTTATATATTGATAATTCGGATTCATGTAAGGATATCTGATTCCATGTATTGCTACTTTTATACCATATATTGAAGAATTGGTATCATATATTGAGAAAACCAACTTATATATTGCCAGATAAACCAATGAAATTTATAATAAGATAATGGACGGAATGAAGCTAATAAACCATTGTATGTTAGTCCGGACGGACAAACAAACGGACGGTCGGAGAGACAGACGCACTTAAATCTATATCTATTTCAATATGCCCACTGAAAAAATATAGGCCTACCTGACGTCATTTGAGCCGCGTCATGACAAAACCAACATAATGGGTTTGCGACCAGCATGGATCCAGACCAGCCTGCGCATGAGCGCAGTCTGATCAGGATCCATGCTGTTCGCTTACAAACTATATGACAAGTAGAGAAACCGATAGCGAACAGTATGGATCCTGATCAGACTGCGCGGATGCGATCCATGCTGGTCGCAAACCCATTATGTTGATTTTGTCATGACGCGGCTCAATTTTGGTTTATTGACGTCATATTTGAGTTTACTTTAATATCAATATTGTACACAAATCTCATATTTACGCGGCCAAAAGCTAAGTTATTGTGTGTTATGAAAATAAAGTGTGATATAAAAAAATAATTAAATATAAAATGGCATGCTTTCTTTTTATTTTCAGATTGTATTCCCATTATTTTCACAGTGGCGCGGGAAGTTCGGCTCAATCTTTTCATGCTCACGTGACAATATCAATAGAACTCTGGAAGAAATGTGTCCAACAACACTCAGTGAGACACTGCATATATTCACTGAAATTTAAAAGCACTTTGAGGGTAAGACATTGATAAAAAATTAAACTATGCTGCTAAAAGTAATCATATTGAAGATATCGACGAAAATAATAAGTCATTTGGAACACTCCGCCGTTTACCTAACGAATAATCCTTAAAGATCCTGTAACACAAATTGTTATTGTTTTATATCATAAATATGATGCTCAAATTAAGATTTATCAATTTTGTAAGTTCAAAAAAGCATTATTTATAAAGATATTACCGAATTTAACATTTCACGCAAATAAAGGGAGGTAATAAAAAATTTATTTCTATAAAGTCACTCAAATTTTTGGTCTACAACTGGAGCATTCCTCAAAAGTATTTTTATATAAAAGCAAAATAATTTTTTATAAAAGCAACAGAATTGTAACATTTGGATATTCTTATAAAATATGTCTTGGAAAAAAATGTTTCTAGGTTTGTTTTCATATATGGTACTAAATACTATTAGCATAATTTTTATGGTATAACACATCATAATGGACCAAGTCACTTTAAAGTGACATTGTGACTATGATATGTGCTAATTTGGACAATACCATTACACCGAGCAATGATTTATTATCTATTCATTAGTTCACAATATGATATGTTTTTTCAGGCACCTATTTATACAAGTTTTTACATAGTGCATTTGAAGGAGTGGTTGAAAGCGTTTCCCAGGGAACAGTTATTTATATTTAGAAATGAAGATTACTCCGCCGATATTAAAGGAACAATGCGACAGATTTTCAAATTCCTGGATGTTCGTAAGTATAGTGCCCATCATATCAATTCATAAATGCAGAAATGTTCATATTTGCAGTTGATTCTGTGTATTTAAATTTATACAGATAAAATATATATGATCTAAAAAGGATAAATGATATGCACATATATTTTAAATAGATAGATCATAATGATATCGAAAACAGTATCTTCAAATATGGCAAATAACTTAAATATAAATTTGCTTAGCTTTGGGTCGACATTTATTGAGTACCAAAGAAAAAAAGATTCATGATCTTGGAGGATGTTATTTTAAAATATCTTCATTTACCATCAAATTATTTACATTTTTAAACAATAAGAAGTATACAATTTAAAAGAACATACAAACAATTATTTGCATATGGCTCTATATTTAGAAGATTTTCTTGGTATGCTAGTGTAATCTTGACTAAAATAAGGCCTAACTAAGGAAATCATTTTTTATATTGACTGCCTTCTTCCTTATGTATTAATGCATTTTATCTCTATTTTTCAGCAATTCCGAGTGAAACTATTTTAGACAAGATGAAATCATTGTCGCATTTTTATGAAACAAAAAGTAAGAAAAGGGCCGGACCCATGCTGCCCGAGACTAAAGCAATGCTAGTGGAGTTATATAGACCTTATACAGAGGAACTTGCAGCGTTTCTTAAAGATGAAAGATTTTCTTTTAAGGATCGTTCATTCAAAAGTCGATGATACTGTTTTATTGTATTTATTAATGTTAAGAATTGCATTATTTACATTTATAAGTCTATTCAGGCCGGTCTAGAATTGAAAGTAAGTTGGCACTAAGCTTTCGGTAGGTCACCGATCTAACTTACAGGGGCGTAGTCACCTTTATTAAACGTGTAGGCCAGTAAAAGGGGGTCAAAATCAAGTTCCGATTACAAAGAGCCAGTTGCCCGTTCCAAAGTATTTTCAAGGAAAATTATCAAAACAATAATTTTAAACTATGAATTTGATTAGATGCAAACTTTACTGAGGACGATAAATCATTAATAAGCCTACACTTGATTCGACCATACGACTTGAACGGTGACTACCAACCCACCCCGCCTGTTTTTATTGTATTTTTGAGACTTTTGAAAATGTCAATTTCTTGACCAACTTGTAGGCCCGGCCTACATGGCCTAATAGTAGCTACGCCACTGCTAACAGAAAACAGACGCTTTATTCTGAATCTGCAATGTATTTACAAAAAATATATAATTACATAATATAGCGTACTTTATCAGACAAATGAGTAAAACATCACCCAACTTAATCAATACTCCCTCAATAATGTTTCTGCTCATTTTTTCCCTTCCGGTTTAAATTGACTGGATATCCGGAATGATGAATTTGTTATTGTTTATTTTTTGAATATTTACGAATTTTAATTGATGCACAGCAACATTGATTCTAAAAGTCCCTCTATAGTTAAACAATCGTACAGAAAAAATAGTTGAAAACAATTCTGTTTTGAAACGAGAGTGGTCACACAGTACCAGTAAGTCAGTATCAATAGGGTTCTCTTTTTTGTTATATTTTTCAATATTTGAATGATTAACAAAAAATTAATATTTTCCGATTCCAATGGTACATATTTTTCCAATATAACTCTTGTATGTTTAATCGATATGCTTGCAAAAATTGTGACAAAGTATTGCCACATAGAAATATTTGTTCAAGCGTAACGGGACAAGTAAAAGAGCTATCGGTAGATATTTACCTGAAACATGTATGATTTTAATGCAAATATTGAACGCCAATCCCGATAACTGTAATGCGTTTTATAAAGGTAGGCAACTCTTCTAAACATATGAAGTATTTGTTTCCTTGATTCTTTGTTATTGCCCCTTTGCATTTTCATAAATTGCTCAATTAAGTTTACGTTCATTACCCTAGTCATGCACAGAGGTATAATAATACATTTTATATTATTACATTCATATCATTTTATAATTTACAATGTTTTAGTGTTCAGTTTATATATTTTATTACAAAAAAATTCTATATCTGTTTTCTTACAAAAAAGAAATGAGCCGCGTCACGACAAAAACAACATAGTTCGTTTGCGAACAGCATACGCGGAGTCTGATCAGGATCCATGCTGTTCGCTGTACGTTTCTCCACTTGTAATAGAGTTGGTAAGCGAACAGCATGGATCCTGATCAGACTGCGCGGATGCGCAGGCTGGTCTGGATCCATGCTGGTCGCAAACCCACTATGTTGGTTTTGTCGTGACACGGCTCAAAACAGTTTGTCTCATCTTTGTGTCAACATATTTATGATTTTATGAATTTATATGATTAATTTTTGTATCATTTCTGAAAAAAAAAATGTTTACATATTAATTATATTAAATAATATAATTATATCTTTATTTAAGCATAATGCTAAATAAACACTGTCATAATATATTTTACAAATCTGTAATAGAAATCCAAATCCCGTATGTTCTTAAATAAAAAATATTGAAATAAATACATGTTGAACTTTTAGTTAATATTCACTTTTGTATTAACTTATTAGTTTAAGATCAAAAGTAAGACTTAGAAAATCGTGATGTGATTTATTCTATGCTCTCACTGTCACAAATCCTCTCTTCCGGCTCAGCTACCTCAATCCCCCACCCCCCGGCAACTGTATTTCAATTGGCGCCATCACGTGTCATCTTTAACATTTGTATTATATAATGCTAGTTAGGCCAGAGTGATACACAGCTTATCCAGAAATACATGTACCATTCAAGATGCTACTTCGAAAGTTTTCAATCTCGTTTTCGCTCTTGTTGAATCTCAAGCACGCGCGCGGATATAGTGTCTCTTGTTAGGCGCACCCCATTTTATAGAGGAAAGACCAATAACACATATTATCGACTTATAGTCGAAATAATCCATAGGCGGCCATTTCCGATGAACATTTACTAATCTAAAGTTTATAACGTATTTACTTACATGTATAATAGATTGAACTCAAGAATGATTTCTTGTTTCTATTTTATAGTTTTATTGATGTTATTAATTATAATATTTTTTTATTAATTTAATTTGTTAAACCCATCTCAGATTGTTGAATTATACTATGGTCAAATTGTATAAGCGAAAGTTATTTTAGAAAATTTAAAATTTATTTTCTTAGGGGTGAATGGCTCCTTTGTACACAAAGAAATACAGTTGTCTCTAACATTATTTCTAACAATATTCTAAAGCACTTTTTATTATCACAGTTTTATTTTAGATGATAATAATGAAACTATTGCACAAAGAGCAAATGCGTTTTTTTTTAAAGAATAGCTTTAAAAGTGACACACTTGTAGCTTATTCATGACATAAAACCATATTAAAAATTGTATTTTCTTGTTATTTAGTTTTCATTAATTCCTTGCTCAAACTTATGTTCCATTAATCTTTTAATCGTGTGGGCTCAACGTAAAAGCCAATAGAAATATAGCAACTATTCTGAACATAATGTCAATTTACGAGACATGCCTCCATATTGATGCATGAAAATTTTGAAAATGTTTATTTAATGTAAAAAACAGTGAAAACATTTCAAACGGCACTTACAATTAACTTAAATTTACAAACAAACAAACAAACAACACCAACAAAAAAAACGGGTTATAATATGCAAAATAACCATTACTGCGTTAGTCATGCAGTAAAAATATGGTGATAAATACTGCAATATCAGTCATTAATCGCACATTTCATGTAAATTATGACTTGAATCTTTCATATTTCTACTTTTCTTAAAAATCTTAGCACATTTTTACTCAAGTTTGAGTTTCTTGAAATTTTTCACTCATCTGAAGGCGTGCAGCTTTAAACGCTCAACAGAATATTAATCTTCAACCAACTTAATTTGCTCGGCATTAAATAAGAAACAGTCCATTCGAGTTAAAAGGGATAAAGGGATTTCAATATCGTAATACAAAAATACAGCTATCAAGAGCCTGGTCAGACAAAAAGAACGTGTAGGTTGGCCTGCTACTATGCTGGCGACAAATGCTAATCTCTTTTGGTTCAAGCAGCTTAAACAAATCAAAGTGCTGCAGCACTGAATGCGACGGACATGCAACCGGACAGACATTAATTAAGGCTTCTTTTAGAAAAAAAAAACCAAAACAAAAACAAAACACAAAATATATAACAGAGAAAATTTGTTCCATACAAGTTCGAGATTTGTAGAGCAATATATTTTGTGTCCCAAATTGATATAATTCAGATTTTCTACTTTCAAGCACTTAAATACAGAATGAAATTTATGCCTAAAAACTCTGGTCAAACTTGTAAATCAGTGTCCTTATCGATTTATTCTAAGAAATGATATGTAGATAGAAAAAAAACTATCAACGAAATATTTCTAGAATAAATCCAGGCAAATAAACTTTAAACATAATACAATTTATACATCTGAGAATGCTATTTAGAATTGCTTCGTGTTATATCATAGTGGGCATACAGACAATAAAATATAAGTCATTTGTATTTGTATTTCTCTTGGATATGTCTCATTAAAAAAAAATGGTTAAAATCATCAGCAATTAATAGTGTATTTCTTAGATTTTTTTATTTACAAGGTAAAGATGTAGAGGCCAGAGCACATCGTTTTTATTTTAATTTAAATGTCACTTAAGCACTACAGTGTTTAGTTGTCCTTTTCAACTTCACACTAAATTCCATTTTCAACTTGTTTGCTTCTTACAATTGTATAGCATTTCTAAAAGTATTGCATTACAATCCGCTGGTTTATTAATTACATGTTTAATGTGTACTTCCTAATTGCCTGTCCAAAAATCAGAACAGGTGAAGCAGAATCTATTTTTAGAATAGCGAAGGTTAACTCATATCATGACCTAGTAAAATATGTAAACAAACCACAAGAATCGGAAGTAGAACTAGTATTATAACTTCCTTACCATGAAAGACTACATGGCGGTAAAGTGTCTTACATGCATTTTCAAAAATAGATATTTATACTAGCCATTGTACTGTATCTAATATATTAATAACTGCTGAATATTCAGCTAAACCCGCGGTATGAGTCACGAAAATAGTTCTTCTTTTATTAATGCGCGAGTATCCTAGAGTCACGAAAAACTTTTGATTTGTTAATAATAATGTTTTGTATAATGTAGAAATATTTATTTCCTACTAATAATGTCTTGGAACTCAGAGGTTACACCTTTATTGTAGTATAATTTGCTGTCCTACTTTTTCGACAGCGGTAAATCGTTTCAGCAGTAATTTGCATATTGCGCAATAATACTACGGGACTACAACGTTTTTATCAATAATATACGTTCATATTTTAACTTGGATAACTTAATTTGAAATTGAAAAGGCTAAATATGGAAGACATTAAGATATCCAGACAAAGTATGGGAGTTTTGAAGGATCAAATTCATGTACTATTTCTTGGGCTGTTAATTGGTTTAGGACACATTGCGCGAGTGTAGCCAACGAAATCCCATGTGTAGATGACTTAGCTCTGAACGCGCCTGAGGGCGCGTCCGTCGCAAAAAAGATGACACTTCTAAGCATCTTTACAAAAAAAATCTTTTGCAACAAATACAGTTAAACCGTTGCTTAAGTCTACCTCCGAATACTAATAATTGTTTGTTTGTTTGTTTGTTCTATTTTACGCCTTTTTCCAACAGTATTTCAGTCATATAGGCGGGTAGTTTCCTAACCATCGTTCCTGGAGAGTTAAACCAGTACTAGACTTCCTTCCTCCGCGCTAAACTACCAAAGCAACCTCCGAATAAAGAGCACTCTGTAAATATTGGCTATTATTCAACAACCCTTCATTGTTTAAATAAAACAGACTAACCTCCAAATAAATACCACTTGTCCATAAAAGTCAGGTTTGGTCTCTCCTTTCGATGGCCTTTATTCACAGGTTAGACTGTACATAAAAGCCAGATCTATAAAGGTTATCAAGTACATTTTGAATAACCATTTGACATGTAAAATGGCTTGGTATTTGATATTGGTACACTCCATGCTCTATATGGACTGGAAAAAATAGGATTGATTTTGACTAGAATTGGTCACCCTGTAAAAAGGTGTAAAAAGGGAAAAAGTCAATAAAATACATGTTTATAAAAAGGTTATATTAGAAATCGAGGGTTTAGTATCTGTTTCTATTACTATACAAAGATGTACCAGTTTAGCTCTTAGCCCTCAAAATATTCTCAAGAGATTCATCAAGAAGATGACTCCAGTAGGACAGCGCGCTTGACTAATCTCAGTGCTTGAAAGTAAAACAAGAGCCTACAGTAACTAATGTATACTTTTTAAGTTAAAAAAAGAAGCACAATTCTGTCAAAGTCCATGTGAAGACTTACGGGCCTCGGACAGTGACATCCTATCTCCAGTGATCATGCTCTTAAATGTTCAAAGTGTGAAAAGTTTCAACTTATTCCCGTCAGTAGTTTTAGAGATACCATCTTGCATGAAGAAAGTTAACCAACACCGACGCCTGGGAGAGTACAATAGCTCTCCCTATGTTTCGAATAGTTGAGCTAGAAAAAAAAAACAAGGAAAAAACATAATTTTTTTCAGTTGTAAGAAATTCATTACGTTCAATTGACATGAATATGTCGCAACACCGCTAAATGTCACACCTAACGCTAAATGTCGCATCATTGCCGCTAAATGTCGCAACCACATGAAAATGTTGCAAAATATTCTACCAGCGGTGGTTGTAACATTTAGCGGCAATAATGCGACATTTAGCGGCAATAGTGCGACATTAAGCGGCAACTGCGGCATTTAGCTAAAAAAAAAGTATTTATAAAAAATAAGTGGGAATGTTCATGTACATGTATACTATCCAAGCCACACACCGATTGCCTGTGGTGTAAACAGGTAAATAACTGACACACGAAAGAGACGAGAAAAACGTGCATTTTACATCAGATTTTGTTTTTGCACGATTTTCTCGTGACTTATCTATTTGTTGCCATGTTGTCGGAAACGGCGTGCATTTCGATATTCATTATTCAATTGTGATTATATACTGTTTCACTGTGATCAAATGAGTGATTAATTCAACCCCGTTAATGAAAAATTGATATATGATCTAAGGATGTAGCATTACAAAAAAAACAACAAAAAAAAACAGAACGTTTTGCTAAAATGAGATGGAAATATTTGATCACGTGGAAACCGTGCATAAAATGGAAATCTTTGATGAAAAGGAAATCTGTGATAGCATGTATGCTATTTTTGTTGACATTGTTTGTATTCCATACTTCATCAAAGGAAAATTTTTCAAGTTATGTCCAAATGTCGAAACACGAGAAGACGTTGAGCCGAAATGTTTCCACGATTCAAGAACAAGACCATTTGATAAACCTTGAAAAGATTACTGACGAATTACAGGACATTAATAAGACATCTGGGAGCTTATATTTTACCAATAACGCCAATTCTATACACATTGCAAATGGAACAAAAGTGCAAACATTTAAGCGAGATACATCTCTGTTCGTAAAGAGCAAAATTGGGCATGAATCAGTGGTGCAAGAGTCGGAAGAGTTTCCAGGCATGCCTGACCCATGTGTGAAACCTAGACGTAAAACTGAGGTTGAAGACATACTATGTATGGTATGAGTCTGTATAATTATTATTATTATTATTATTATTATTATTTTATGAGAAATAATTTCATATTTAGCGATACTTTTTTCAGATGAATAATATAACAGTAAGGATGTCCTAAAACCCTTATTAAAACATTGTACAATTCATGGTTGTTCTTTCTAAAGAAGGAAAATTATATTCGTTTCTGAGCTATGCTTATCCTCCTTAAACCCGTGTAACGAGCAGAAAATAACGAAGGAAATAATCCGTGCGTTTGGTCTTATTATACGGTGAATACACATCTTTTTAAAAGCGATATAAATGAATGTTTCAGGATATCTCAATTATTCTTTTTTCTTTCAGAAACGTCCAGTATTTTCAGTGGAATATAAAAACCCATGTTGGACGGAGGAAGAACAATTCTATTGTTTGCCTTATTTTCATCTGATTGGATTCCCAAAATGTGGGACTACAGATCTTTTTAAACGGCTTTTTATACATCCGGATATTGTTCCAAATTTTGGACGTTTTGGCAAAGAAACTTGGTACTGGTCTTGGAAACGCTTTGCTGTAAGTAAGTACATGTACTAGATTTTTAAGTTTTAAGTATAAACTTATTTATTTTAGCTCGATAATAATGAAAGTTTGAAGCTTGTATTAACCATTCTCGAGTCCGGCATAGGCGGAAACATGGTTGTGGCCATAGAAAGGCTCGAATCCAGGATTGATTAGCAGATACCTTAACCACTAGGTCACCGCTTCTATTATAATATTTAGTTGAGTTTAAGTAGCAGCATTTAGGCTTAAAACGTTCGCAAGTACTATTGCCATTTTCTTATGTCCCCCAGAATATTTTATAGTTTCATAAAAGTATATCAATGGTAATAACTACACAGTAAAGTCATCAATTCTCTCATTCATGAATGGATTTTGAAATTACTAGGCATGTTCGTGTAAGTACTTCCGTTACACATTAAGAAAACATATTACATGCAAATGACAGGTTGACAGTTTGAAAGGTGAAGGTTATACCTGAATTTCAAAATAGTACATGGACGGTCATGTCTGACCATATCTTTGTCAATAACTCATTGTAATTTTTTAATAGTTAGACTCACATTGAATATGAAAAAGTATTTCTTTACGTTTTATGTTCTGGTGACACTCTTTTATAGTAACCATGCCTTTGGTGCAATTCAAAGGTCAAGGTCCTTTCAACCGGCCCTGCGTGGGAGCATTTGTCTGTTTACAACGAAAGTTATTTCATTTTTTCTTTATTTATACCAAATACATTACAAATTATTTATTTACATAAGACAGAGGATGGGACTTGAAGCATGGTATGACCCTCAAAGAGTTCGCAATGCACTTTGATGCAGAAGTGATACGTACAAAGGTCAACAGTCAAGGTCGCCATACAAGAATAACAGGTAAACACAACGGGTTCGTTGTTAATGTCACCTAATACACAAGCTCTAATCACAAATCCCGCCAGGGACTTTGGATTCTTTCATGTAAGTAAGCTATCCAGCTAGCTTACGGAACGCAAGGATACCCCAGGTCTTCCTAAATCAGTAAAGCTGGAAAGTCGCCATACGATCTTTACATTGTTGATGCACCAAAAATAATATATGTACGAGTATATATGTCAATAATTAGAATACATGTACTCGTATAATCAAAAAGTATTTTATGCTAAATAATGTAGTAAGATCAGCTTAAAATTCACAAGTTTATCCTAATGAATCTGTAATGTTTCTACCGAAGCGACATTGAGGAATCATCACAAGTTATATAGATATGCATGAGTGATGATAAAAGGTTTTCACTGATGTAAGACTCTTAGCATACTGGCGGCGACTAAATACACCCATACGGCGACTGAAACCAACTTCGCGGCGACTGACACATCCCATGCGGCGACTCAGTACCCCCATGCGGCGACTAACTCTACCCATGCGGCGACTGAAACCAACTTTGCGGCGACTGACACATCCCATGCGGCGACTCAGTACCCCCATGCGGCGACTGACTCCACCCATGCGGAGACTGACTCCATCCATGCGGCGACTGACTCCACCCATGAGGCGACTGATTCCACACATGCGACAAATGAAAAACAAGATTAGCCCAGCGTCATTTCCATCTAATTAGGGTCTACACTGTTAGCTATTCATACTAATTTTTTATTAATATTGAAATTTCCATACTATCAACAAGAATAGTTTTATCTATAGATGAAAAATTAATCTCTTCAAAAAACCCACAGCATTGAGGGCCAAGTGGTTTGAAGTCAAGACCTTGTCCACTCGAACATGGACTCCCTAAAACATTTAACATTAAATTTAAAATCATTATGCCTTATTCATTTCAATTGATTTCCTAACCATAACATATTTCATTTTAATACAGGTCATGGAGACCCAATGGATAGTTATGATAGATTTAACGAGGAGGCTACGCCCCAAAATATCCCAGGGGCGGAGGAGCTGCTTTGGACAACACCTTTCTCTATACGCCATATCAACCCTAACATAAAACTTTTGCTGATGACGAGGGACCCTGTTGAGAGGTAAATAATAATTTGCAAGATTAAAATGGTATGCTGATGTCGATATTAAAGTAAAGCTAGTTTAGTACATTGATGTCTCAAAATACGTACCTTAAATGAATCAAACGATCATTAGACCTTTCATATTATTTTTTTCGTTGTCACCGGTCTTAATGCCTATGGTTACTGTATGCTTACTAGCATATACGTGCAAAACGGTCGTTAGTTAAACTCCTTCTTTATGCTTAACGGTTATGCACCAGTTTCCTCAATTTTAACCAGTGATTCATTGCTAAATGTTTAAAAAGAAAAATACACGTCATTCATCTTGTTCACAACCTATGTTTCGTTTGCAGGCTGTATTCTCATTATTTTTTCATCAATAACGGGTCATCTGCTCATATTTTTCACGAACACGTGGTGCAGTCTTTGATCCTTTGGAAGGAATGTGTCCTGCACCACTCTATTCGACATTGTATTTATTCTCCTGAACTTAAAAAGGCATTAAAGGTGAGATACTTTCCTTGTATACATGATAGTTCCTTATAAGCAGCAAATTGCCGGCTGTAATCGGGGTATATACATATTATTACATGTTAAAACACATGTTGTAACACAAGTTTGTTCAAACACACGTTGCTTTACTTCACTAGCATGTTTTAATCGTTTACTATACAATTCTTTTTCATACACAGTTTGTGTTTGTTAACACATTTTTTTACTGCGTTTATAAGGTCGCCGCCGGAAAGCCCAAATGGGCGACCGTACACTCAAGTCGGGCCATCCTAGAAATGCCGATATTTTTTTCGTCGATTTTTTCCAGCTTTATTGGTGGAGGTAGACCCCAGGTGCCCCTTCGGGCATTATTTCAGGCACGAGCGGGCACCTGGGTAGAACCACCGACCTTCCGTAAGCCAGCTGGATGGCTTCCTCACATGAAAGATTTCGACCCGAGTGAGGATCGAACCTACAGCGGTGAGGGACCAGTGATCTCAAGTCAGCGACCTTAACACATTTTGTGCAAGTTCGTTTTAAACACATCACTATGTCGCTTTACTATTCTAATGAAGTATATTTAAACATAAGTCATTCAACTACAAGTTGTAGGGAAAGTTTTTATAATTTTAACTGTTTTCAAAATTGTTTGAAAATCGAGAATACAGTTGACAAATCGTCTTTGGTGACCAGTGACCGCCGCAAACTGCGCCCACCGGTTAGGCAACGGCCAGTAAGGGGAGATCACTGCGTGGGAGATTACTGGCCGTAGCGTAACCGGTGCGCGGAGTTTGGGGAGTTGTTACCGCCGTAGACCGGAGTCGATGAGTAGGATACCCGTCTGTGTCATCCAGACGTTCAAAAGTTATCTTGCAAACGTCTTGATCATACAGACTACAATACTTTTTCATGTTTACATTTAATTTTTGGCTTGCAGCCATCATTTCATTTGGAAAACTTGTTCCGGTTAGGTGGTTTCCTGCTTACATCTGTTGGTGCATGATTGAACGGGAAACCAGCTGCAATCGTGCCAATCGCAACTTTTCGGCCTTTTCCGTCACTCTTCGGATTAATGATAATAGCCGATGTAGTTCCGATTGCAATTGTGACAATTCGGGCGATTCCGTCATACTGCGGAATCAGACGAAGTAATATTACGGAAATCTAAGCTATTTTAGTTACTTCGGTAATCCCAGTTTGTTTATATAAATAGGATTTCTATTTTTACTTGATTTATCGGTTTAAACCGTAATAAATTATAAACGAAATTGTTCCGTTTCAATTGTTTTTCAAGACGCAAAAGTTAGTTTCTTTTATAATTGTTTTTTGTCTGTATTAGTTTTATACAATAGAGAATGGTGACTGTAGTAGTATTCCGTCTTCAAAGGGTGGTCCTGCTTACCAAATCACGCATGAACGAGTTATATTTAGATCTACTGAACGCAATTCAACTTCTTGGGGAGGTAATCTAAAAATAGCCCATGCATATCATTAACCTTGCCACGTGCTGATCTACAGATAGCGCATCGTCTATTTGTGATCGTGTAATGTTCATAGTTGATACATGCTTATTAATTGGTACCACGTAACGAAGTATTTTAGTGCATTTACTTGTAATGATTTCGCTGCGAAAAAGGGAAAATGAAATGTGGACACTTGTTTTCCTTCAGTATCACGTTAGTATTTTTACGATTGATCATTTTCTTTATTAGTTTTATACAATAGAGAATAGATGACAAAAAATATTCGGTTTTCCAACTAAATAAACCCTTTATGATATACAAATTATTATAAATACCGTAATTCAAAAAAAAATGTGATAATAAATTGAAACAAAAAAAAAACAATTTTAAAGGGTTGGGAAGAAGGCACAACTGTGCAAGCCTTTCCTTTTAAAAGGAAACTTTATTTTTAATTGCACATGAATATTCTTTCATATACCCATTTGAAACTTCCGTATGTGCATGAAGTATAGAATTTACAAATTTATTTGAAAAACATTTACAACGTTTATTTACCAATCAAGTACGGTGCTCCTCCATGTACCGAAACTGGTCACGTGCTCCACCATGTCTCAGAAATTAACAGGGATTTTAATACAGTCGTTTAGCTGTAAAAGCATGGCGTAACTGTACAGGCTAATTCCAACACGTTTCGTTTAACTAAACAAGTATTTTTAAACACATGCCGTTTTACTATACAAGTATGTTTAAACATACTTGTTTGTTCAAACACATGTCGTTTTTTATACAAATATATTTAAACACATATTGTTTACTATACACATATGTTTAAAAAATATGTCACTTTACTGTATTAATATGTTTGAACTTATGTCGTTTTAATATATTATTACATGCATGCTCTAACAAATCATTTCCAGGTGCCAATATATGTGAGTTTCTACATAGTACATTTGAAAGAATGGCTGAAAGCGTTTCCAAGGGAACAGATATTCATATTCAGAAATGAGGATTATTCCGTAAATATCAAAGAAACATTAATACAGATTTTTAAATTCCTGGATATTGGTTGGTATTAATTTCTGACATTTTTATGCTCTTCTTGTTCTTGCTTTTAAAAGAAATAGATCCTATTATATGTTATTTTGGTTTTGGAGTGATATATGTGGATATATTACCTGTGAAGATTTTATATCACCGTAGGCTCGGGTGATATTTTATTTTGGCAGGTAATCTATCCACATATATCACTCCAAAACCAAAATAATAATTTTATTACCCTTCCCCTGCCGAGTTAAGACGATTTTAAAATAAATCATTGCTACCTCAAATGAAACGTCGAAATAAGATTCCCTTTAGGGTACCCCTTCATCTACATGACGTCACATAAATACATGACGTATTTTCTTCCGAACCTAACGAATGTAAACAAGAGAAAAGGAGTAGTCTGTTGAACGCAGTTGTTTGGAATTGATATCAAGCTTTCACAATGTCATATTTGTTTTCAATACTAATGAGAATATGTATCATTACTCTATTTTGGTAAATATTTATCATTTGACAGTTAAAAAGTGCTTGTAAATCGGAATTTACATCGCGTAAAATCAAACCGTACGCGCATCGCCACAGCGCATGTTGTTTAGAACGTGGGGTACCCAACGGGGAAATTTAGTGTGTATATTACCCGTCTGGCTCGGTAATATCAATTTCTTTCGGGTGATCAATATCCAATCAAAATGGCGGAAAAAATCTGGAAAGGTAATAAAAATAAATGTGTTTAAACTCATGCTAAACACGCTTTCTGTCCGTGCCAAAAGATTTGGACCGTCTTACCATCCTGTATGTTGTAATTAAGGATGTAACAACATTTAATTGAAATTTTATATATACAAATGTATGTTTATCCTTATTCTTCTTTATTCTCGAACATGAAATAATATGTTAAATATGTTCTGCAAATGTGTATTTGCATTATAAGTAATCATTTGCAGTACATATTTGAGCTGTGCCATGACAAAACCAACATAATGGGTTTGCGACCAGAGCTGCATTACTGGTACTGGTACTGGTACTGCAGTACGTACTGCAGCAATTTTGCAAGTACTGGTACTGATACTGAATTACTCTTACAAAATTTTGCTACTACTGGTACTGGTACTGCATTACTGTCTTAAAAAGTGGTACTGCTACTGCATTACCCAGTACTTTTGGTTTTGATAGAAATTAAAAATAGCATCAATTTTCCTCATAAAATAAAGCTGTAAATTACATTAACTATATTTTTGTGAAAAGTAAGTTATCAAATCTAAAGATAATTTGCTGCAATATTCTTCAAATGTTAACATAGTATTCATCATAAAAAGCACCAAAGACTTTAAGTAAATAAACAGACTCAATAACTCTTTACCCTAAAATATCCTTATTAAAATCTTTTATTACTTTGTATTTACTAGTAAAAGAGCAAAATAAACAGTAATTAATTTCTTCTATTCTAAATAATCCCATTTCAAATGAAAAAAGTGACATTGTTAGCACCATAAAAAGTTGTCATTTACTTTGGTATAAATTGAACAGGGGTGTGAAAGGCAACAAAAGACTGTTGTGTTTTAAATGAAAGATGTTTGCGTTGTATTTATACACTTGACTGGTTACTAAACAATTAGATATGACATGAATATATGTTGTAAATATTGTTTGTAAAAAGTATGTTAAAACCATAAAGTTGTAAATATGTTATGTTAACTTTAAAGTAAATGATTTTATTTCTTTGCTGAATAATATTTGCAATTATTTGTTTGAGACTGTATTTATTCAAACTTTGATGAATATATAAAAGTAATGGTACTGATACTTAATTACTTCACCAAAAAAAGTACTGGTACTGCAGTACCGAGCTAAAATCTAGTACTGGTACTGGTAATGGTACTGCATAATTTGCCAAGTACTGGTACTGGTACTTAAGTACTACACCCTTAGTACTGATGCAGCTCTGTTTGCGACCAGCATGGATCCAGACCAGCCTGCGCATCCGCGCAGTCAGATCAGGATCCATGCTGTTCGCTTACAAACTCTTGAACAAGTAAAGAAACCGATAGCGAACAGCATGGATCCTGATCAGACTGCGCGCATGCGCAGGCTGATCTGGATCCATGCTGGTCGCAAACCCATTATGTTAGTTTTGTCATGGCGCGGCTCATTTATTTTTTTCAATTAGAAAGGATAGCATAGATTCTTATTAAAAAATTTGGCTTAGACTCTATCGAAAATAGATTTGTAATTACCTCCCTTTATTTACATGAAATGTACATTCGGTAATATCTTTAGAAATAATGCATTTTGAACTTACAATATTGATCATTCTTTATTTGAATATCACATTTATGATATAAAACCAAATAAAATTGAGTTACAGAATTCTTAAGTCATCGCACCCCAGCAACAGCGGGTTTGCTAAATGCGTTTAGATTTACCCTGCGTTATTTTGAAGCAAAGAGAACCAACAAAACTGAGCTTAAGACTTTGATCATTTCCCAACTATCCCTCGCAATGATTTAGTAATGGTGACTGTGATTCATATATTATGGGTACACAGTTCAGACTTGTGCGTTTAATTTTATTGTTAATATCGTTTTTTATAACACCATAACATTTTATCATTGTTTAAAGAAAACATGCGGTATCTGTGACTGGGTAGCTAAGGTATCTGTGGCTGAGAATCTAAGGTGTCTGTGGCTTAGTAGCTTAGGTATCTGTGACTGAGTAGCTAAGGTATCTGCGACTGAGTGGCTCAGGTACATGTGCCTGAGTAGCTAAGGTATATGCGGCTGAGTGGCTAAGGTATCTGTGGGTGAGCAGCTAAGGTAATTGTGCCTGTGTAGCAAAAGCATATGTGGATGATTGGCTAAGGTACATGAGACTGAGTAGCTAAGGTATATATGGCTGAGTAGCTAAGGTATCTGTGGCTGAATACTAGTAGCTAAGGTATCTGTGGCTGAATAGCTAAGGTATATGCGGCTGAGTGGCTCAGGTACATGTGCCTGAGTAGCTAAGGTATATGCGGCTGAGTGGCTAAGGTATCTGTGGGTGAGTAGCTAAGTAAATTGTGCCTGTGTAGCAAAATCATATGTGGATGATTGGCTAAGGTACATGAGACTGAGTAGCTAAGGTATCTTTTGCTGAGTAGCTAAGGTATCTGTGGCTGAATAGCTAAGGTATCTGTAGCTGAGTAGCTAAGGTATCTGTGACCGAGTTGCTAAGGTATATGTGGCTGAGAAGCTAAGGTGTCTGTGGCTGAGAAGCTAAGGTACCGGGGTATCTGTGGCTGAGTTGCTAAAGGTATCTGTGGCTGAGTTGCTAAGGTATCTGTAGCTGAGTAGCTAAGGTATCTGTGGCTGAGTTGCTAAGGTATATGTGGCTGAGTTGCTAAGGTATATGTGGCTGAGAAGCTAAGGTGTCTGTGGCTGTGAAGCTAAGGTACCGGGGTATCTGTGGCTGAGTAGCTAAGGTACCTGTGGCTGAATTGCTAAGGTATCTGTAGCTGAGTAGCTAAGGTAGCTGTGGCTGAGTTGCTAAGGTACCGGGGTATCTGTGGCTGAGTTCCTAAGGTACCTGTGGCTGAGTTGCTAAGGTACCGGGGTATCTGTAGCTGAGTAGCTAAGGTACCTGTGGCTGAGTTGCTAAGGTACCGGGGTATCTGTAGCTGAGTTGCTAAGGTACCTGTGGCTGAGTTGCTAAGGTATATGTGGCTGAGAAGCTAAGGTGTCTGTGGCTGAGTTGCTAAGGTATCTGTGGCTGATTAGCTAAGGTATCTGTGGCTGAGTTGCTAAGGTATATGTGGCTGAGTTGCTAAGGTATATGTGGCTGAGAAGGTAAGGTGTCTGTGGCTGAGAAGCTAAGGTACCGGGGTATCTGTGACTGTGTAGCTAAGGTACCTGTGGCTGAGTTGCTAAGGTATCTGTAGCTGAGTAGCTAAGGTATCTGTGGCTGAGTTGCCAAGGTATCTGTAGCTGAGTAGCTAAGGTACCTGTGGCTGAGTTGCTAAAGTTTATGTGGCTGAGTTGCTAAGGTATCTGTAGCTGAGTAGCTAAGGTACCTGTGGCTGAGTTGGTAAGGTGCCGGGGTATCTGTGGCTGAGTAGCTAAGGTACCTGTGGCTGAGTTGCTAAGGTATCTGTAGCTGAGTAGGTAAGGTACCTGTGGCTGAGTTGCTAAGGTATCTGTAGCTGAGTAGCTAAGGTATCTTTTGCTGAGTTGCTAAGGTATCTGTGGCTGAATAGCTAAGGTATATGTGGCTGAATAGCTAAGGTACCTGTGGCTGAGTTGCTAAGGAATCTGTAGCTGAGTAGCTAAGGTATCTTTTGCTAAGTTGCTAACGTTTCTGTTGCTGAGTAGCTAGGGTATCTGTGGCTGTGTAGCTAAGGTATATGTGGCTGAGTAGCTAAGGTATTTGTGGCTGAGTAGCTTAGGTATCTGCGGCTGAATGGCTAAGGTATCTGTGGCTGTGTAGCTAAGGTATCTGTGGCTGAGTGTCTAAGGTACCTGGGTATCTGTGGTATCTAGGGCTGAGTGGTTAAGGTATATGTGGGTTGAGTAACTAAGATATCTGTGACTGAGTAGCTACGGTACCTATGGCTGAGTTACTAACGTACCTGCGGCTAAGTGGCTAAGGTCAGTTACTTTAAGTCATTTGCCCATTAATATTTTTTTTAGTTTTAATCCTGTCCGTGATATTCAGGGGTTTTCGTGTGAGCGTGTACGAAAATAGTTTCTAGATTGTGCCAGAAATAAAACAACATAAAAGATGAAATATGAAAACACAAAACTATGCCGAATTATGCGGAATTGTCAAGGTCATGTTGCATATTGAATGTCTATTACACAAGAGCTTTTTAATGGTCATATAGCATATTGGATATTAATAACATACGTGAAATGTCGATTTTTAACCGAATTTTATTGATCTGTTATAAAATTTTCTTTTTTTCCCTAGCTATTCCGGACGAAGCTCTTCTGAACAAAATGGAATCATTGCCGCTCTTTTATGAAACAAAAAGCAAGAAAAAAGCCGGGCCTATGCTAGCCGAGACCAAAGCAATACTCGTGGACTTTTATAGGCCATATAATGAAGAACTTGCGATGTTTCTCAAAGATGATAGATTCTTATTCAAAGATCGCTCATTTAAAAGTTTTTAGCCGAAATACATGTACGAAAGCTGCGTGGTTCTTTAATGTTTTTTGCACACGTGGTAATTCTAAAAGACTTCCTGCAAGTCTAGACTCAAAATGATTCACATTTCCTTGAAGTGTGGCCACGCGCTAAACTGTCGTCTGCTTTAGTTATTTTGTAAATCAAGAAGAGTTAATTCAAAGAATTTCTCATTACCAATGTTCCAAGAGAAAGACGTGCGTTCCTACCGAGTTTGATTTTTTAGGCAAAGTTGCCGTTGAGAATCATTTATAATAAAGTGTGATGACGAACGCTGCATGTTAGAACTACAGTTCATATTGAAGGAAAGAGTGGGGGGACCTGTTTGCATTTAAAATATGTTCTTGCGATATATTGGAAGAGATATTGGTTATAAAACGTAAAGAATGCATAATGTATAGAAATAAAAAATATATAATTTACCAAACGAATCATATCATAACTTGTTGGGTATTTTTTATGCTCCCCGAAGGGTGAGCATATAGTCGCTGCTTTGTCCGTCCGTCCGTCCGTCCACTAGTCTTGTCCGGGACTTTGAAACAACAAGAGATATCAACATGAAACTTTGTAGGTAAATAAATATCATTATGTAAAAGTGCAGTGCAAAGGAACCGTAACTCTGTCTTGCTTAATTTTGGAATTATTGCCCTTTGTTCATTTTTTTATTTTTGAACTTTGTCCAGAATATAACTCTAAAACTATAAGAGAAACCAACATGAGTTTTTGTAAATAGATATATCTCAATGGGTAGAAGTGCATGCAATGCAAAAGAATCATAACTCTGTCTTGCCTAATTTTTGAGTTATCGCCCTTTGTTTATTTTTACACTTTGAACTTTGTCCATAATATAACTCGGAAACTATAAGAGATATCAACATGAAACTTTATATGTAGATAGATCTTATTGGGTAAAAGTTCAGAGCAAAAGAACCACAACTCTGCCTTGCCTTAGTTTGGAGTTATTGCCCTTTGTTCATTTGAACTTTTTCAAGGACATAACTCTGAAACTATAAGGGATATCAACATGAAACTTTGTAGGTAGATAGATCTCATTAGGTAGAAGTGCAAAAGAACCATTACTCTGCCTTGCCTAATTTTGGAGTTATTGCACTTTGTTGTTCATTTTTTTTTCACTTTGAACTTTGTCTGGGACTTAACTCTGAAACTACTAAGAGGTATACTTTTCTGTGTCCAAAACCTATTCGGGGAGCATCACCCGGTTCAACCGGCTCTTGTTTTAAGAAGAAAAAGGAGAAGAAGAAGAAGAAGAACGTTTATTTCACTTAAACTACAAGTTTCTCGTGATTAACATACATGTATATACAAGCATACATATATAATGACATGAAAAATACAATGACATGAAAGTAAACATAATAATTATATTGGATGGACGAAACAAAATAGAGATGACACAAATATTAAAGCATAATGGCTATTACATACACAGTAGTATACACAATAAAACTTTTCATTAGTTTGAACCTGTTAGGTATACATAAAAGTAGGTTGAAATACATATCTAAGCATTAATAATCTGATATCGTAATTTGAAAGTTTTCATTAATATATTGACAAAGCATAATTGTTTCTTTATTTTTATCACTTTTTAATAATTGAGTAAACTTAAACATACTTGGTCTATTTCTATAATAATTCTTAATATATATATTTCTTAAATTTTCATATGCAGGACACTTAAACACAAAATGGAAACTCGTCCTCAATTTCATTTGTATTGAAAATTAAACAATATCTTAAATTAGGCTCTACTCTTTTCACGTGAATATCTACCTGTCTGTAATTCTAAGATTATGAAGCTGAAATACGCAGTTTTGTCAAAAGCTATTCTTAGTCTTCTTGATACAATATTTTCTAAATAAGGTGACATTTCAAAACTGTCCTTTACTGATTTATATAAAAATAATACATCATTACAATTAATACTAGCTCTCCATTCTTGTAAATATTCATCTATTAATCTCTGTTTAAAGACGACAATAAAACAAGTTTAAGTTGTTGTGTTTGGTAAGACTCTTGAGGATTTAAATTTCACATTAACTCATAAGAAATGCCAAACACATGTTTGATAATATTTTGATAATAATGTATCTAAAGCATGTTTGATGTTTTAAAAACCAAAGCAAGTAACGCTGAGTACCAAACATGCAATAATGTGCGATGTAAACAAAGCAGTATTTTGATTTCCATACACAATTCTTTTTCACTGTAATAATACCCATTGCCAGTAGAGTTTAAGGGGCAATTAAATAATATTTCGGGATCTGTTACAAGATACCGTATCAGTTGCAGTGTAAAGGGTAAGGAAAATTAACTCTTCAAACTCAACTTCCCGTATATCTGAAAACGTTGCGTCCCTTTCTACGTTTAGATATGCTATTCTTTTCTGTAAGGTGTTGACTACTATGTTTTGAAGACAATATTTTATCATTTGTTTCTGTGACATATGTACACAAATAAAAAGATAATAATTATTTTAATAATAATAATAATAATAATGATAATAATTATAATTATAATAATGATGATGATGATGACGATGATGATAATAATAATAATAATAATAATAATAATAATAATAATAATAATAATAATAATGATGACGATGATGATTTTATTTTGATATTGTGATCATAATAGTTATTATCATGACTATTATCACTATTATCATTATCTGTTAAAGTGTGACTATAAACAGTCATTTAACTATATTATAGACTCTCTGAAGAGAGTTTTCATAATTTATACAAAACCAATTTCGCCCCGTATTAATTTTCGATTAAACTAGGCAATTAGAAATAAGTTCTGCTTGTTTTGATTTATAAATATATTTATATGTCAATAATTTGACCTCCGCGTACTTTTAGCACTTCGTGATACTAACTATAAAATTTAATTTCAGTTTATGTTGTCGACACGGTGTTTGGGTAAATAACACTTACGTTGTAACCGATCAATTAAACACACAATGGTTTATTCTTGTTTATTCCTTTGGAAGTGGAAAATCTAATTTCCGCCAATTATTCTGTTTTCGTGTTTTATAACAACAAGGGAATTGATTCAACAACTACATTTCTTGTAGCGTTTACCTACTGATTGATACCTCTTTTCTGTAACCGGACGTTTTGTAGTTTGAAAATAGTATACTAAAACGTATAGTAAGAAAGAAGTACGTAGAAAAAAAACATAGTACTTTTTATATAAAATTATTATTAAGAGTGTCATCATAGCTTATTGCAACGTAAGCAATACAGTACAGTACAGTACAGCACAGCACAGCACTGCACCGCACCGCACCGCACCGCACATCACTACACCGCACCACACCACACTACACTAGTGACTACACCACAACGCATCACACTTCACTACACCACACCACACCACACTACACTAGCGACTACACCACAACGCACCGCACTTCACTACACCACACCACACCACACTACACTAGTGACTACATCACAACGCACCGCACTTCACTACACCGCACCACACCACACTACAATAGTGACTACACCACACCACACCACACCGCACCGCACTACACTATTTCTTTATTTAGTCAATGTTACAAGTTATGTAACAACGGGCATTAATAAACATGTGTGGGTATGTAACACCGCACTTTGGGGTCCAACGCACTTTGGGCTCCGACCCCAAAGTGCGTTAAACTTCGCATCGCACTTTGGGGTCCAACGCACTTTGGAGTCAAAATCGAGAAATCGACCCCAAAGTGCGTTAATTTGCTACATATCAACGCACTTTGGGTTCCAGAGGTATAAAGGTGTCATCTATGTTCTGCTTAATTACTGAGTACTGACATATTTTCGTTCTGCGACATTGAAATAGTTGAGGTGGAGTTCAAGATGGCGGTCGATACTTTGTTTGCTGCTTAAGTGATAAAAGTTTCATTAATTTAACCGCTTGAAATATCTAAAAATTGTGTTCATAAAACAAAGTTACGGAAGAGCAATAGTACCGAAGAGCATTAGTGCCAGGTGTATGTTTTTATTAACTCGAAATTTCGAGTTACTAACTCGAAATTTCGACTTACTTATCTCGAAATTTCGACTTACTAACTCGAAATTTCGACTTAGTAACTCGAAATTTCGAGTTACTTATCTCGAAATTTCGAGTTACTAACCCGAAATTTCGACTTACTATCTCGAAATTTCGAGTTACCAACTCGAAATTTCGACTTACTAACTCGAAATTTCGACTTAGTAACTCGAAATTTCGACTTATTTACATTACAAGAATGGCCAAAGTTATTAGTTAGATGGTATAAGATATAGTAGGGAGTGCCGTTGAACGATGGAGATGGAGGAACGGGTGCCTGGACAAAAACTATTGAAATGAAACTTAAACTTAGTAATGGCATGTACACACCCGACCTAAAAAACAAGGCTTCCTTTTAATTTGTACGTTCAGGCGTTATTCACACATTTGTATTGTATCCCATCTGTTTCGAACATATCTTTTCGGCTAATCATATTCTTCTCATCCCTGTGAATAAAACGACCCTATACTTCACGTGTGGGACATCTGAGGAAAGTATCGCGGCGTGGCCAAAATAGGGCGTGCTGAGGCCTTTGTCAAAATTGTTGGACTGACTATATTTCTTGTAAAATCGGATGCTTTTATATTATTCCAATCATATATATAACAACAAGTTCCACTTTTATCAACACAATATGAAAAAGATGGTTCAGGTAATTGGCCAATGTGCATTTTTTGGATATTATAGAAGAACATCAAAATAAAAAAAAGCTTTTAAGAAAAACAAATAAAAGCATAATGGGCCTTTAAAACGTTATTTTTAAACCTCGGGGGGTCGATACCCCACAATCCCCTCTAGATCCCCAGTGGAATTTTACAATTTGCGACTACCTAAATAGTTTAATATGATCTACACCTAGTCAAGTTTCTAATATGTCACATTTAGCTAAATAAATGGCTCCTTCAACATACAATCAGGTACATTTTTTAACTGAAATGTCTTACTAACATTTCCCAGAATTTATACCTTTGTCTTTGCTAAGACTATCATATTTCTATAAAATGTGTAAATAAAAAAAACCGGGAAAATGATGCAATTAGCTAAAAAAAACAATGCAGTTAATGAAAGGTGTACATTCTTTTAAAACAAATGGAAAATTTGAGAAAAATATATTTTGAGCTTAATAATTGATACAAATTCTTTATTTGGTGAAAGTTTTTCCCCATTTAAATTCCCAATTATTTTACTAAAATTCAGAGCACATGTTTTGCGTCTATTTAATACCTTGATTTTTGTTAACCATTGGCTTTGACTACAATGTACAATATATTTAAAACATAATGGAAATTAATGTTTTTGACCCCAAAGTGCGGTCGTTTGTCTGATGTTGCATATGTACCTGTTTAACGCACTTTGGGGTCGAAATTGGACCCCAAAGTGCGTAACACGCTTTAAGTTACACGCAAATTACTAAAAAGAGGTCAAAATATGCAAAAGTACATGTAGTCTAAACGCAGTCACGAAGTAGAAACATATAAAATTATTTGATATATATTGCAAAGTCAGTCATTAATCGCACTTAACATGTAAATTATTTCTAGGATCTTGAATCTTTTTAACTTTTATTTAAACCTTTGTACATTTTTGCCAGGGTCATTTTCTAAATGTAATTGGGCTGAAGGCTAAGGGCAATTTCCTATGACAATGACAATAAAACGATTGAAAACAAACGAATTTCTCAGACTATTTTTGTTTGTTCACATTTATACAGTGATAAAAAAAACTAAGACAAGAATCTAAGTTATACATTTTAAATACGATAAAGATAATATAAAGTAATTAAACATAAAACTTACAATGGAAACAATAATAATTGAGCCGCGCCATGACAAAACCAACATAATGGGTTTGCAACCAGCATGGATCCAGACCAGCCTGCGCATCCGCGCAATCTGATCAGCATCCATGCTGTTCGCTATCAGTTCTCTACTAGTTATAGGGTTTGTAAGCGATCAGCATGGATCCTGATCAAACGAATACTCTTCTGAAGGACTCGTTTATATGAGCAACTGGTCGCAAGTATAACTAAACTTAAGTGCACACACATTTACGTAATGTATTTCATTTTAACACTTAAACTTCTTCTACCTTTGCAGACGAAGTTCATGGTCAACACTGCTTGCTTTTTCATCGGTAAATACTTTTCTTAAAAACGATAAATGGTTTTTAATCCAGAATGATTTTAAGATAAATGGATTTGTATGGATAAAGAGTGTTAAAGATGCGCAAGTCCATTAAAGACGTTTTGTATAGACTCGAGGCGGCTACATTGAAAGATTATTTACTTATCTAGTAATAAAGAAACAGTGCAAAAAGATTATTTTCAACTATTGTATAATGATAGATAAGAAATAGTGTTTAAATAGCCCGTCGCGATTTTTTGTAAAATTTCATAATCTTAAGCCATGATCCGTTTTATAAACGACGCCCTACCTTTGACACTGATAAATACGTTGGGGTTTTTTTTGTTGTTTTTTTTTTGTTAAGTTAAGTTAAGTTTATTCAGTACTGATTACAATTGATTTTTACAGTCACGTTGACCAAGTTAAGCTATTTTTTGTAAAAATAAAGTTCTAGGGAACACCTTGTATATCCTGGAACGTTGGAATTTTTTTTTGTATAACTGTCTTTGCACTTTAAACACATATCAGATGCTACAGTATATAGTCGTAATTCAATTTAAGATTTTATTTTTAATATCGAATTTACGTCTACTTCGTTTAGGATTTATTGTTACCTATGTTTGTCTAAATGAATGTGTAAGTATGTATTGACGATTTTGACATGAAATGTGGTTCTCACGTTGGAAATACGTACAATTTTATTAACGGCAGCACCCCTAACTTAACTACGAAAGACCGGTAGGTCCATTTCAACTTCATGAATTCCCGATATCATCTTCATGAATTCACAATTCTATCTTCGTGAATTCACGTTTTCAATATACGGAATTCACGAATTCACGATTACACCTTCATGAATTCCTCATTTCAACTTCACAAATTCACGACTTCATCTTCAAGAATTCACGATTTCAACTTCACGAATTCACGATTTCAACTTCACGAATTCACGATTTCAATTTCACGAACTAACGATATCCAATTCGTGAAGTTGAAATCATGAATTCGTGGTGTTGAAATCATGAATGCATAAAGATGAACTCGGGAATTCATGAAGATGAAATCGGGAATTCATGAAGTTGAAATGCCCCCACCGGTCTTTCGTACTTAACGCGGCAACACATTCTAAACAGACACAAGTCTATTAAAAATAATTTGTGTAGTTAGACCGGTTGTAAAAGAAGCACGCATGAAAGAAATATTCTTGTAACAAAATATACTGATAGATCTATAACATTGGGACTTTAATTATTATTTCTAACAGATACTCTTTTACCTACATGTCTGCGATGATCATCAAATCACAAAACAAAAATTCAACAGGATATGTTTGAATAAATATAAATATGAAAATACAGCAGTGAGCGGTTTAAATATTTTGATATATTCTGAGCAGTTGAATTGAAATGAAAATGTCACACAAAATTTCTGTCACGGAATTAATATATATGTAAATTCAGCTATATGTGAAAAAATAATATAAAAAGTAGTACTTGCTGATAAATAAAGCAATTTCTTGAAGATAGTTACGTTCTCCGTGTGTTTCAAAAAAGTTTTGATAAAAACTTGAATGGAATTCAAACCAAATTTATCATTTTTTTTTTTTGACTATTCATTTATGAAATGTCGAACTATTCAAACCGCTCAAAATGAACACATATGGACTAATTTTGAGCTTTATAACTACATTATGTTTTATAGATGTGTATACTGAAAACAGAAACAGTGACAACACCAATAACAAACAACAAAAACAACAAAACAACAAAAATATGCTAAGAGAGAGGCTACATGGACAGTTTTAAAATCAAGTTTTAACGAGGACTGAATAGTTAGTTATAAAGACTCATCGTGCGGATTTAAGCCTTGATTGATTTGAAACTGTTTAAAATGTGATGATAAACTCGGTGAATACAGCTCGGAATTTGTATAAACTATACGCACGAATAAAGTTTTATTAGTTTATATGAAGATGTTAATATTAATTATATTTATTTGCGCTTGATTAGGTCTCTTAGGCAAGGTCAATTGAACATTTTAAATCAATTTAATTTGACTATTGGTAGATCCCTAGTTAAGAACATAAACATAAGTACGTGAATAGAGAAATATAAATTTCGAATTTGTTTCAAAAGAAATTTGCTTTTCTGAGTTTATTTTTTTCAACTATACCTCCATGCTTTATGAATATCTTAAGATATTTAGATTTTAGCACCAATTCGGCCAGTTTAACAAAATAAGAAGGAAAGGGAGAAATCGGCTTAACGCGGAATGATATAATATTATATATATATTATTATTAAAGGGATTACTTTAATAATATACCACAGACCTTCAACAGTTTGTATAAATTGTTGTGTAACGTTGTTCAATATAATATTTATAAGGGAGTGGTTTACTAGAAGGAGTTATTAGAAGACTACGAATTTGTCAACACTACAATGCGACAAACATTCACTGAAATATAGGGGAAAAAACTGATTTATAAAAGAAAAAGACATCGAAAGATTAAAGGAGCAAACGTTCTTGGATTTTCAAGACTTTGGATATAGTAATTGTTGAATTAGTGACAATATATGTTTAAATGCATCTTTTTGTGTAGGAAAAGTTGTGAAATAATAAATTGACTAAAAGAGACGAAACAAAAGTTTTAAAATTTATTTTGGAAAAAAAATTGCCTGTCAACCATGGTATTTTCTTCTCGGAAGCTATTTTGTAACGCAGGTTTGCCTGAAATGAGACTCCCTTCGATTTCAGAATCGTCCTCTGGCTCGCAGACATCATCCACTTCTCCAAGGTCATTAAAGACGTCTAGGACACGAGAAGATGAAAATCCTTTTAGAAGAAACTCTCGTCGTATATCGATCTCGTCGTCCACCTCATCTTTATCCAGCTCAAACGACTCATCATCGACATTAAAACCTCCTGCACTCTCTCCAAAACAAAGACGTACATCTTTCGATCAGAGTAGGAGAAGTAATTCAATAGACCTCACCACATCAGAGGAAATTATGAAGAAACTACAGAAGCGTAGGCAAAGTTCTGTTCTTAACATTATGCCCGACGGTAGAAAAGCTTCGTTTGGCTCTATCGGAGCACGTGTTACAACAATTCTTAAAGCCAAAAACGCATTTGCTTTGCTTGCAAAAAAGCGGCACAATGTTAAAGATGACACTGAAGAGCATGATAAAGAATACGAAATTGAGGAACTACCCAAAGAACCGAGATTCGCTTCAACCTTATCTGCTGAAGCTCAGTACGCCATGATGAAAGGATATGAAGATGTTGTTTACAGCAATTTATGCCGACATTATCCGGAATACCGACCTATGCTTCGACGAAACCAAACCCCACATACAGGAATTATTGTGAAGTCAATGAGACAAAAGTTCGGCGATAAATATGTGTTTGACGCAACGAAAACAAGCGAAGGTATTGTTAAAGTTAATGGTAGCGTGGACAGCAAAGCTGTTGATTCTGTAGATTCAAGAGACACTGATGGACCTGTGTCTGCATCCACACCAAAGTCAGATGACATTTTGTCTCCTCGACAAACAATGAATACTTCGTCTGATCCCGAATTAAAGGAAAATAACGAATCACAACGCACGACAAAAAAGGTATCGTCATTTCCAAAAGGCGCTAGAAACTCAATGGTTGACGGTATGAAAACGGCCGAGGAAGAAAAAGATACGAAGAAAAAACTTGTTATGACATATAGGTATCAACGTGCAATGGATATCCTCGACAGTTTGCGGGAACATCAAGGGGTGCACGCTTTGTCGCCAAGAAAGAGGGACGATCGGCGCATCGAACCTTTGAAAGACTATAACTCTTGGTCGCATGTTTGGACACGTGAATTCGAGCCAAAACGTTCTATGGAAATCGCCTAGGAAAATGCATAATTAAACATTCTAGAATAGAATGAAAGACATATTAATTGCAATATTAAGAAAAATGCATTTAGTAGATGCAAAGACGAGGTCATCAAAAATGTGTATCTTTATCTATTTTATAAATCATATTATTTATAGCATATTCGTATTGTAAAAAAAAAAAACGTCTTCACTTTCTGCTTTGATTTAAACATCTACATTTTAATAATGAATAACTTTGTGATCACACGTTATTCAACTCCAGTGTAATGTTTAAAGTATTGGATCGTTATTTATGTAGTATACGCATGACCATGTAATATTACCTTATAGTTTGTATATGTTTCAAATTTATTAAATATTTATTCTATGTTTGCTGTGTAACATTAACATTGCTATTGTACATCATTATATTTAAACATATGTATATACATTATTTATATCACATTAAATACTTCTGCAAACAATGCCTGCATTAGCACTTTATTTCATTTGCGTACAAAATTTAATAGTAATTCTGCTCTTGGTGTATGGCTGTTGTAGGTGAAATTAGCATCGATGTTTTTAATGCGTTTATTTAATGCCCATACGGGCGACCGTACACTCAAGTCGGGCCATCCTAGAGCGTCCTGTCGAGATTTTTTCGTCGATTTATTTCCAGCTTTTATTGGTGGAGGAAGACCCCAGGTTCCCCTTGCGGGCATTATTTCAGGCACGAGCGGACACCTGGGTAGAACCACCGACCTTCCGTAAGCCAGCTGGATCGCTTCCTCACATGAAAGATTTCGACCCGAGTGAGGATCGAACCTACAGCGGTGAGGGACCTGTGATCTCAAGTCAGCGACCCTAACCACTCGGCCACGTAGGCCCCTAATTAGCATCGAAACACGAGGATATCTGATTCAAACAAGGGTCGTAGCCACCGTGTTTAAATCAGATTGCCAAGTGTTTAGATGTTCTTTCTCTTTTGTATCATATACAAAAATAAAAACACGTTCCCTGTTGTCACAATATGAAACCCTAGAAAAA
Source organism: Ruditapes philippinarum (assembly GCF_026571515.1). Lineage (NCBI taxonomy): Eukaryota > Metazoa > Mollusca > Bivalvia > Venerida > Veneridae > Ruditapes > Ruditapes philippinarum. The sequence goes on along the minus strand of NW_026863802.1, from coordinate 339,868 downwards.
AAGTAAGCAATGCACGAGGATCTGAATATGACTTTTCGTCCCTTCGTCCGTTATCTTTTTCCCCTTCGTCATAATAAGTAAACCCCAGATTAAGAAATAACCAATCAACTGACAGGCTCTATTTCTATCCCCGAAAGACAGCGGGGTAGCTCGTGACTAAACATATGTGGGTATACGATTTGACTTAATAAAAAGGTCTCCAAACTATGATACAAAGCTGTATTGTTTCATATTTTGGAGACCTTTCTATTGAAAATAGAACATGAAAGTGGATTGGCTGATTTTTTCTGGGGTTTACTGATTATGACGAATTTTAAGGTATTTTTTTATTCAGGGAGACAGTTCTATCGTGAAAGAGGTAGTCAAGTCGCCATGGAGATAGCTCTTAGTTAAATTTATATACTGTATATACACGTCTTTCAGGATTGTTACTTGTTCCATTCTCTGTGAAGGTTATGAATCGAGAAAACACTTTATCTTTGATTTCCTTCTCTAAACTCGCACAAGCTAGAGATTAGAGATTTGGTATGAAACATTGTCTAGTTGGCCGCTAGGAGTTATTCAAAATATAACCTGGGTTCAAAATTGAATCAGCAATCGGTGACTTTCATAGCAAGAAGTTACTAATCTTGACAATAACTTATTTCCATACTATCCACTGACTTCCATTGGAACCATTGACTATCCATAGCAACGTGTGAGTTCAATAGCAACCATCGGATTTCAAAAGCAAATAGTAACAACCATAGAAAACATTGACCTCCCTTAGCAATATGTGCTAAAAGACACATTAACCCTCAGAAATCCATATTTTTAGAAATGTCAAACATGTGTTTTATAATATTTTGATATTTGATTTAGAGCATATAAAATTTTGCGCTGAATATGTATATTTGAGCCGCGTCACGACAAAACCAACATAATGGGTTTGCGACCAGCATGGATCCAGACCAGCCTGCGCAGTCTGATCAGGGTCCATGCTGTTCGCTGTCAGTTTCTCTACTTGTAATAGAGTTGGTAAGCGAACAGCATAGATCCTGATCAGACTGCGCGGATGCGCAGGCTGGTCTGGATCCATGCTGGTCGCAAACGCATTATGTTGGTTTCGTCGTGACGCGGCTCAGCCTCATATGTATAATAAAGGTAACGAATGGTAAACAATGTAGTAATTTGAATTGCATACAAAGTACTCATTCACTATGATTATACTCATTTCCAACCGAGTAAAAGGAGTGAAAAATAGTTCATCTATGTGGAAAAGGAATAATATTTTTAAAAACGGTAACTTGATACTAAAAAGAGCTTTTGAGGAATAAAAATGATAGAATTTCTGAGGCCTAATGGGGTATAAAGCAACAATTGACTTTCTATAGCAACCAGTGGCTTTTTGTCTTAAGCAACAATTGACTTTCATAGCAACCGATGCCTCTGATTTTCCATTGCAACAAGAGACTTTGTTGACATTGCTGTACACTATTTCTTTGTTGTTTTTTTTTTACAATTTTTTGTCCCACCTCCGAAAATTAAATTATACACATGTATATATTATGCAAATGCGACGATATCAACAAGCAAGATCATGAATGATGTTCACTTACTGCATACCTTAAAAAATAAAACCAATGAAAATTCATCGTTTTATCACGTGATGTTGGAATAGAAATCAATATTGGATCAAATCTTATCAATTAAACCTTGTTTCCATTTACAGATCCAAAAATTACATATCAAAAGTAATTCGATTCAATTCAATTCAAATAGTTTATTTTCGTCTCATAACATTTATATCAAATACATTACTCTGAAGTGCATATAGTACCCTATATTGCCCGCAATCGTCCATTGTACTCAACAATGTAAAATGATAACTTTAAATTCACGGTTATCATATTATAGACTATATCATTCGGCACCTTGTGTACCTAAACAGAACAGAGCATAATATTCTATTTGCTTTAAATATAAACAATAATTATAGACATATAAACATGTAAAGTAGCGCGTACAAACAAAATTTAACAATTTAGATTTCACAAATTTTAACTTTGTTTATAGATACATTGTAGTCTAGTTATTAGTTCTAGTGTGCTTGAAGTTAAGTAAAGGAAAATGTCGGCTTTCCCGTCCATGCAGTCGCAACTTTTCGGCCTTATACGTCAGTCTTCGGACACAATAGTACGGATATGGTGTAGAAATACTCCTTCTTTTTACTTTAACAATGCCATACTTGATATTGTTGAGGATTTTAGCTACTTAGGTGTTAAGTTTAATTATAATGGTAAGTTCAATAAAACTACTAAATACCTGTGTGACCAAGCTAGAAAAGCTATGTTTGCTGTACTTAAAAAATCCAGAACTCTTTGTCTTGATATAGATTTACAGTTACAACTTTTTGACTCCATGGTCACTCCTATTTTGTTATATGGTGTAGAAGTGTGGGGTGTAGGTAACATTGATATTGTAAAGCAATTTCAGTTGAAATATCTTAAACTCATAATGAATGTCAAAAAGTCCACTCCAACAAAACCACCACCAATATCATATCATCCACATCACCGCCATTATCAGCAACAAAACCACTACCACTATCATCAACACCATCAATATAGCCACTAAAACCACCACCACTACCACCATCATCAATAATAGCCCTGTGACACGTCATAATATTTTTAGAAGAAAAGGTAATAATTCATGAATGGTTTTGTTATATACATACATAAGTTTTAGGATTTAACCGATACGACGAATACTTTTAAGACTTTATTTATTTATTTACTTATTTATTTATCAATCATTTACTGTGAGTTCAAGAAAATGACAGTTAACATTGCCTTAACAATTAAACATCATAATTATATAACAGTAAATCCGAAAAATATCACATTGACAATAGTATAACGCTAACATTTAGCGCGTCTTAACGCTATGTTTATATAACGCAAATGACGTCACGTCAAAATATATGCACTGTCGTTTAGTGCACATGTTCCCAAACGTCCAATATAAAAATAATATATTTTGTATCCAATACGGGAATATATTGAATGGTCACAAGGTACAAATGCAGATTGTCGATTGGTTAGATTTATTATATATATAATAAATAATATATATATACGTTTTATTATGATTTACATGAATTTTCTAAACATTGTATATTATTGTTAGCCTAAATGAGATAAACGATCAGGTCGTTTGACCTTCATTCAAAATTTTCATATCGAAATAAACGTTCAACGGGTGTAAGGAAATTTTTTTATGTACAGTGCTGTTTAATAGTAAACGGCTTTGAATCTCATTGGTTTGAAATCAAACTTGGTCTTAAACAAGGCTATCCTTTGTCGCCAATTTTATTTGATTAATACATCAATCACTTAGTTATGGCTATGGATGAATCCTTTTATGATATTAACTTCTCTTACTCAAATTTTCAGATTAATACACTTCAGTACGAATTTCATTACTAACTTTGTAAAGAAAAGAACACATGTTGATGTTTGTGGTTAAATCTATTGTTATTCAAATGAAAGGTCAGAACAGGGATCTGTGGATTAAAGAATCTGGTTTAGGAGTAAAATTCGATGACGATAACATTATAATTAATAGCATTTTAGCCTACAATATGCAGACGATAAAAATGTGCTTATTTCTGGAACTGCTAGGCCAGTAATTAACCAATTTTCTTAGACATACGCAGTTCCTGCTGTATGAGTGTTAACGGTGATAAGTCAAATGTACTAGTTCATTTTAGAACAAATAGCTGTGTCTTGACAGATCATGTTTTAGTATCGGTTCAACAGTTGTACATATTTATAAATAGATCTATCTCACTCTCGTTTTAAATGAATTTTAAATTTTGTAGAAATTGCCAAGAATGCAGCACTCTCTGCAAGAAGAGCTTGGTCTCATTATTTCCAAATGTACGTAAAACTTTACACTACCTTTACAAAACTTTATTATCCCCTTGTCTGACCTTTCAATTTACAACCCCAGTATATCATACTGGTAGAGAAGACATACTCGTGTATTAATGATAAATTCATAATAAGTCAATGCGATTAAAAAAAAACAACCCCAAATTCAGCCGTACATGATGAGATGGGCTGGAAGGCCAACGTGGTTCTGTTGCTAGACAACATTGTTAATTGCTTAATATACATGGAATAAAAGACAAACATATTTTAACTACTTGACCTTGAACATTGTATGCAATGATGACCACCACTTAAAATATGATTAAAATGGTTAATGATATTATGCAAAAAAGGTTAATATCTATGTATACCGGCTCAATTTCAATAGATTAGCGTGTCTACGCTTGATTTCTAAATCTTTTCGGACGCAAATAATTTTTAAAAAAAGAGCTTAAAATGATGTCATATGTACCGGATTTTAATATTTAAGTCACGTCTATCTTTTAAAATAGTATTATACTGTATAATATTACAAAGAAAACAAGTACATGTGCTTCAGTTTTAGTGACTCCCCTTGTAGGTGGTTCGCACGGAAGGAACTGAGTGAGAAGTCGGCGAAAGCTGATTAAAACGGATTAGACCGATATAATTTTGTATATAATAAAACGAAACTAGGTTTAAAATTAAAAGAGAACAGTGCATAAAAATAGATATAATCGGAGACCTATATTAATATAATAATATTACATATGCTTGTGTTTTGTGATATATAATATATAAACTAATTACATGTGTATTTATAGTTGAAGCAGATTGAAAATTTTACCACGTACAAAATAATAACTTGTTTTCAAATGTAAATATTCAGAAATTTTATGATGTTAAAATAATGGTATCAGAGAAATGTAAGATGCTTGTTACCTGGATAAAGTAGCGGTAAATGTGAAATTTTTTGTATAAAAGTAGTCAAAAAAATGAAGTATTTGACTTCCATATAAAATACTAATTCACTTTTACTGTACTCATCATTGCCAAAAAGCAACAGATGAAAAAGATGGTTCAGGTAAATGGCCAATGTGTCTTTCTTGGATTATATAGAAAACATCAAAATAAAAAAGATTTTAAGAAAAACAAATAAAAGCATAATAGGCCTTTAAAACGTTATTTTTAACCCTCCGGGTAAGGGGGAGATGAAGTTTTATCCTTGACCAGTTTGCCAAAAAGGTTTAGCCCAGAAGGGGGGATGAAGTTTTATCCTTGACCAGTTTGCCAAAAAGGTTTAGCCCAGAAGGGGGGGGGATGAAGTTTTATCCTTGACCAGTTTGCCAAAAAGGTTTAGCCCAGAAGGGGGGGATGAAGTTTTATCCTTGACCAGTTTGCCAAAAAGGTTTAGCCCAAAAGGGGGGAGATGAAGTTTTATCCTTGACCAGTTTGCCAAAAAGGTTTAGCCCAAAAGGGGGGAGATGAAGTTTTGTCCTTGACCAGTTTGCCAAAAAGGTTTAGCCCAAAAGGGGGGGATGAAGTTTTATCCTTGACCAGTTTGCCAAAAAGGTTTAGCCCAAAAGGGGGGAGATGAAGTTTTATCCTTGACCAGTTTGCCAAAAAGGTTTAGCCCAAAAGGGGGGATGAAGTTTTATCCTTGACCAGTTTGCCAAAAAGGTTTAGCCCAAAAGGGGGGAGATGAAGTTTTATCCTTGACCAGTTTGCCAAAAAGGTTTAGCCCAAAAGGGGGGGGATGAAGTTTTATCCTTGACCAGTTTGCCAAAAAGGTTTAGCCCAAAAGGGGGGAGATGAAGTTTTATCCTTGTGGTACATCATTGCTACTTGATGAAGTTGAAAAACTACGAAGTATCCGACTCCTCAATCTTCTTCAATGTTTCTGTCCGCAATAATTTCTAACTAATAAAGTACTTCACGAAGGAGCCAAACGTTAGAGAAAAGCCCGCCATTTTGACGCAACATTCTATAGTTCAAACTATACATTAATTATTAAATCCGACCTTATAAGTCAACGTTGATTACATTTGTTCCTACAGAGACGGAAAACTGGAGGCCGATTTGAACCGGTAATGGGCACTTGGTTTCGGGATAATACAGTGATGGAAAACTGGACACCTGTTTGAGTCATTGGCACTTGAGTTCGGGATAAAAAAAAACTTTTTGAGAGGTGTGCATAACTCAAATTTGATTCAATGTACGATTTTTTTAGCCTAGATGTCGATTCTATAAACTTTTTTTTTTTCAAGTACAATTAATACTATTCTGTACTTGAATAACGCTGATGTCGATGTTGTTACCTTTTGGTGGCTTTAGGTGGCAACAACACTCGAAAGGTAATATAGAGCCTTTACAGCTTTATTCTCATCTACCTCTACCCCATCATGACATGCATTATTTCAGGCAAGAACGGGCACCTGTGTAGAACCACCAACGTTCTGTAAGATAGCTGGATAGCCAAGGAATAAGTCACTGGTTGGATTCGTACCAACATGCAGATCAAAAATAGTGAGATACATTGAACAATAGAGTTTACATATTCCGGAATAACCTTGACTACTTTTAATGTATATGTATTCATATTAAGCTCGTCTGTATAAAAACAATCGCTATTCTTTGAAATTGGTGACATTGCTTTGCAATACCCCGTGCCATTGTCAATGTATGTCATTATCCAACAGTTCCTTAAAGGGACTTCACTGTGTTTCTTTTACATGATAGAACTGGAATTAATTTTTTGAGATTCATATTCCATTTGATGTAGGTCTAAACCAATAACTTGTGTGCAAAATTTCAAACGTGAATCATTTGTTGACATCATGCACGACAATAACATGCTGCTGCAAAATACAACATGTACCGGAAATAAACCTGTAAGTCTGTCCTTGGAGACCCAAAACTCCACCTGAAATTAGAGGATCACCTTAGGTATATACAAACTAATTAAATACTATGACATTGGTCAATTAATGCAGGCTGTATAAACAGAAGTGTTAAAATAGTTTCTTTCTTTTTTCCATCAGTCACCTTGACCTTGAACCCTGTGATCTTAAACTCAACCTAAAGCTAGAGGACCCCCTAAGGTATGCACTATTTAAGTATGAAAGACATATTATGTCATTGAATGCAGTCTGTATGAACAAAAGTGTAAACATCTATTTTTAGCGTAAGTGACCCTGACCTTAGATCTAGTGACCCAAAACCAACCGAAAAGGTAGAGAACGCTTACTAAATATGAAAACAAAATCCATTTGTACCAGTCAATCTCACTATACCAATGCACCGTCATTTGATATATACAACAACAAAATACGAGCAAAAGTTAACATTTCTTTATTTTCTAACATTAAAAGCATACTTTTAAGCGTATAATAAATGCCTAATAAATAAATACACAATAAAACAACATATTTTACTAAGGCAAATCTTAATCTAATTTCTTACGCTGATTATCTCCCTTGAAATAAATACCAGCTAATTGCAGGAACTAAAACTTTACAATCTTTTCTCACCAATAAAGAACCTAACCAGACTATAAATCTTTAAAGTCAGACCAGTCTGTACAGCCATGCAATTTGGTTAAAGGCCCATTAAGCCTCTATTATTTCTCAAAAACATTCAATTTTTGGTCTCCTGTTACATTTTCATTAAAGGTTCTCATTGACTCATTGGCCATAAAGATGAACCATCTTTTGCTTTTTGGCAAATGCCACAGTTAGATTGATTCAGAATTTTGAATGGAAGCCAAAATACTACTTTGCTTACATTTTAAAAACCTTTGCAACACAACGTTTCACGTCCAACACTACTTTCTTCATGTGATAAACATCTAACCTGGGTCTAAGGTTATATAGAAACTCTCTAAGCGCAAACTCAGATCTCAGGTATTTGATTGGTCAGAAACTGTCGCAAGATCTACACTGACCAATGAAAATCCTGATATTTTAGAAAGTACTCCAGAGAATGGTTTTGTGACCTAAGGCCAATTCTTAATCCAGTATTTAAACATTATCAAACATATACTTTGCTCTTTTTTTTTAAGAAATAAAAATTATTTATTTCTGAGTCTTAATGTGCCTTTAAGTTTTGTTGTGTTGTCTGATACAACTACAAAATTTGAATTTTAATTGTCCAAAATTGATAAACATAAATATCACATGTCTCTTTTGAAATACTGATGAAAATCATTTTTATAAACAAAGACAAAAAAATACAACATAAATTATAAAAAAATAAAAGAAACATAATGAAAAATCATAACAAACAAAAACAACAAATATCTATATAATATCAAACAAAATTGTTAAATAAAGAAAATTTTGATTAATAAATCTTAGTCCCTCTTAAGATGAGAATGCATATGAGCCGCGTCATGACAAAACCAACATAGTGCGACCAGCATGGATCCAGACCAGCCTGCACATCCGCGAACAGCATGGATCCGGATCAGGGATCAGACTGCGCAGATGCGCAGGCTGGTCTGGATCCGTGCTGGTCGCAAACCCATTATGTTGGTTTTGTCATGATGAGAATGCATATGATAACAAAAGATAAATGTTAATGGCAAAGAAAACAGCACTTAGAAAATTATGTGTGTATTTGGTTTATACAGAATTTATTTTAGTTTGTTTGTGTAGACCTTATAAAAAATATTTAAAGCACTTGCAGTATCTACTTAAAAAAATCAATACAATAGAAAATGTGACAATAGATATATGAATTGTAATTTTATCACAAAAATATTAGCTTTTTATCAATATTTATTCACAGTGTAACTACCTTTAAAACAATCGTATTTTGTCTCATTTTAGTAATTATCAATATACATATTACAAATTATAATAACAAAATACAATAATCCCTAGCTCTTTAATTTCCCTAAAGCTAAAATAACATATTGCATGAAAAAAAAAAGAAAAAAAAAGAAGCTCTAATCATATCTCAGGTTATAGAACACATGTATTTTACAAGGAGTAAAGGGATAAATCAACAAGATTAAACAAAGTTTTGTATTCTCTCTAACAGCAGATTCACAATAGACATACTCCAGTATTAAAGAATATTTTGGGTTTTTCCCCAGCTAATCCACCGGTACAAACTTTGACAGTTACATCTTCAAACAAGAACGTGTTTGTTAAACACAAATGCCCGTGGCTCAGATTCTTGTCAGTAGCAATATTTCAAAAAATGTTTACCCATTCACTCAGTTATGGACAGAAAAATTGCCAAAAAATTGTAAACACAAGTTATATAGCTTGACAAAGTCATGGAATTTTGTAATTGTGAAAAATATAAGTTGCCAAGTCATTGCTATGACTTGTGAAGTGATAAATATTCAACTTTATCAAATATATATAAATGTAAGAAATCTATACTTGGCACCCTTGACCTTGACCCACTGACACCAATAGACTATCATGCAAGTTATCTTCCTACCAAATATGAAATACATCTGTCAATAAATAAAGGCTGTATGGGCAAAGTGTAAAAATCTATTTTTAGCACTGGTGACCTTAATTAAACTGACCCCTAACTCTATCCAAAGAAGAATACCATGTAAGTTATCTTCCTAGCAAATATGAAATACATGTCAATAAATAAAGGCTGTATTGGCAAAAGTGTAAAAATCTATTTTTAGCACTGGTGACCTTGACCCAACCGACCCCTTACTCAATCCAAAGGAAGAATACCATGCAAGTTATCTTCCTACCAAATATGAAATACATCTGTCAATAAATAAAAGCTGTATGGGCAAAAGTGTAAAAATCTATTTTTAGCACAAGTGACCTTGACCCACTGATCCCTACCCCAATCAAAAGGATGAATACCATGCAAGTTATCTTCCTACCAAATATAAAATATATCTGCCACCTAATAAAGGCTGTATGAGCAAATGTGTAAAAATCTATTTTTAGCACTGGTGACCTTGACCCAACTGACCACTAACTCCATCAAGGTTTATGTTTCTATCAATTATAAATAACATCTGTCTACAGAATAAGGTCAATACACCTGTAAAAATGTAAAAATCTACATTTGTATTCTTAACATTGGTGACCTTGATATTGGTAACATTGACCTTGACCCAAATGACCCCTTACTACACCCAAAGAAGGAGGACCTTCCTTGGCATGTTTGTATTAAACTTAGACATCACATAAAATATAAAGGCTGTATGAGCAAAAATGTTTATATTTATTTTTTAAACCAGTGACCTTGACCTTGACCCTAGAGACCGCTTACTCCACAAAAAATTAGAGGACCATCAAAGGTATCCACCTACTAAATATGAAAGATATCATTAAAGAAATTAAGCAATTAGAAGAAATTTAAGATAAATCCAACTTGCCGAAATAGGTTAACCAGACAAGGCCCTATTTTCAAAGTGAAAAAAGGGAAATAACTGGGAAATATGGTTGACACAGTTATATAACTTGGCAATATCATGTACTTTGTATTGATAAGTAAGTGTGGAATTATAAAGCCATTAGTATAGATAGAACTTAAGATATTTCCAACTTGCCGTTTTAGGTTAACCATTATTCATTTTCTAAGTGCTGAAAAGGGCAATAACTTGGCAAATATGAAAGCCAGAGTTATGTAACTTGCCCAGATCATGTACTTTGTATTGATTAGTAAGTGTGTAAACTTAGAAGCCATTGGTACAGGTAGAACATAAGAAAAATCCAACTTGCCGTTCTAGGTTAACCTCGTACGGACAGACGGACGGTTCAATCACTATATGCCTGGGGGCATAAAAAACAAGCGCAACAGGTTGACTAGTCTCTATTGTGACTGATAGAGCACCCTGAAGCTATAACAGTAAAAGTTTGTTTGTACCAGGGGATTAGCTTGGGAAAACCCACATTGTCAATTAAGGACTGTGTCTCAAAGAGGAACCAATTCATGCCAGTACAAGTATCTATCTCTGTGTAATAAAAATAAAAATAATATACATGTACATTTATCACATGGTCTTCAGTAGACAATGAAATTTTATCTTTATAATTTCACAGTGAAATTATAAAATATTATTTTCACAGTAGCCAGAATATATTCAAATGCAGATGAAAATAACATATCGCAAGTAAGAGGAAATATCATTAAATATACACTGTGTCAGGAGTAAAAAGTGCTTAATTGTAAGCTCAAGAAAATTTGCCACACATGAAAATACTCAGTAAAATCACAGGAGCTTGAAATTCTATCAATAATTGCTCAAAAGTCTGATTTAAAAAAAAAATCCATACCTATATATTTTTTTATATATAGGTATGGATTTTTTTTTTAAATCAGACTTTTGAGCAATTATTGATAGAATTTCAAGCATCTGTGGTGAAATATATTCGATCTTTAATGCAAAACAAACAGATATCCTCTATTTAATGTACATTGTACACAGTGAATGATTTCTCTAATATTCTTTTAATTGTAATTTTTTGCTAGTTTTAGTTTTAAATGTACACTTCTGAGGTTTTTTATATGACGGAACTGTAAATAATTTTTGAGATTTATGCTCCATTTCATTTTGATGTAGGTCTAGATCAATACCTTGTGTGCCAAATTTCAGATCATTTGCTCACTCAGTTTTTCCAGCATAATAATTCTAATTGTGAAAAATGACATAAAACTGAAAAGCATTGCAATGCTTTTCATTCAGACTACATGTAAGTATAACTCAAAATTAAGATACACAATATATTTATGGGTTTATTTCTTAATAATCTTTTGCCAATTGTTATGTTTTAAGTTCCCCAGCCGGGTGATTTAAGAAATTCAAATTTGATGTTTCTAGACTTTCGGGCCTCAGAGGAGTTCCTTTAAGTCTCACACTAACACTGTTAATATGGTATGGGTAGACCTCATTTGCCCATTCATGCTTTCATTTTGGCTGAGCAAAACCACCAACTCTACAAAAAGCTGACTGCATAAGTTCCTTAAATAAAAGAATTTTACAGCTACTGTGGGATTTGAACCCAAACCAGTTAGCTGCAAGAGACAAAGGGACAGCAAACTGCACTTACCTATTGTAAAAGTCCAAAAATAAAATCTGTTGTCAATTCTGTATGTTACGGTTATATTTTTTGTTTTCAAAACTATTTATTTAAAAAAACAAAGGGGATACTGGCACATTAAAATTTGTCTTTAAGTTAATAAAATAGAAATGAAAAAAAATACTGAAAAAAAACCCCATGAATATTAACAAAGTTTGACTGATGAAACAGAAATAAAATAATGAAATACAAAACAAAAATATTAAGAAAAACAAAAAATGTGAATGATTGAAAAAAAAAATATAAAACTACATATATATATATATAGACATGTAAAAATTAACTAAGAGAGATTCTGATCCACTATTAATCACAAGTTTTGTAAATAACAAAAAATCATGAAAGTAAATACACAAAATGAACAGGTTTGTTCTGAATTAGATCACAGAGTAAAATATGTACTATTTAAACAAGGTCATAAAATATCCTACGCAAAAGTGTGTTTTTTTTAATAGATGTGTTATTTAATTCAAACTAAAACAAAACTGAATTGTTAGTATAATTCTTTACAAAAGAGGTCCCAAAATGTTTCAATAATGCCCACCAAGTTGTCAGATAATCAATTTTTTTTATAGAGTGAAGAAAGCTTGATGTGTAGAATTTTAGTCACATAATTATCACATATTTTACAACATTATATAAGTGTCTAGCTGTCCTGATTTGCTAACTTCCAAAAGCTTCACCTCCAAGTTTAATTTCAGGCATAGAGTGGGCACAGGGGCAGGCAGAACTTTATTAACTTCTAGATCTTAATTTTAACCTACAGTTATGAAGAACATGTAAACCAAAAGTCATTGACCTTCACTTTGCCTGACCTCATTCAGTGACCTTCACTTTAATTGACCTCATTCAGTGACCTTCACTTTAACTGACCTCATTCATTGACCTTCACTTTACCTGACCTCATTCAGTGACCTTCACCTTATTTGACCTCATTCTCATTTTTCTTTCAACAGAAATTGAAAAAAACCTTCATTTTGTGATAAAAACTAAACACAATAAATATAAATAAAACACAAAGACACAATCTCTAACATCTGTCACAACAAGTACACTAACAAATCACTCATTTTGACTAACAATGATCAAAATAAAGGTCAACAAAAACAGTAAACTATAAATAAACTTCTCCATTTAATATTTGTATGTTATTCATCTCCCTAAAATATTTAAAAACGACATACAAACTGTGTCTCACAAATTTTATCCTCCCTGTCTCAAAGAAATGTAATATTAATAATCTGTGAGAATTTTATTTCAACTCTTTTTACATGTTCATGTATTAAGGGGATATGATATACTGACATATACGTCAAATAAAATCTCTGTATTTTCTGTTCCCATCTCTTAGCCTTATTATTATATGCTGGCAACTGGTTCTACCCATGTGACCAGTGCAGACCAAAGTCATCTGGCACACCTTCGACATCTGTATGGTCTGCACTGTTTGTTAGGATATTCAATGCAACAATAATATTGCTGTCCAAAGTTTGATGTCATTAAATGATATCAATTTGACATCTATTGATATAGTTCTGACAAATAATATAGTTTCCTGAGACCTACTTAAATCTTTCTGTGAATTTTCCAAAAATGCCAAAAAGAATTTAAGCCTGTCATGTGATTATTACCAAACTGAAGCTAAAAATAGAAATTCAAATAGGAACTTCCCTTTCAGAGAGACAAAAAAAAGAGGTAAAAATAGGGTTATCCTAATACTGACACAATACTTCTGCATGGCTAAAAATAGACAGAAAATCAGCATGGCTAAAAATAGACAGAAAATCAGCATGGCAAAAAGAGACAGAAAATCAGCATGGCTAAAAATAGACAGAAAATCCGCTTTATTCTGGTTTCTTTTTAGGAGAGCTTGGATATTGTTGAGAGAGGGGAACCAGACTGAGAAGCATCAGATGACGCTGATACTGTTTACTGTTCCTGAACTGTATATCCGTGCCATGAAGACGGTCCAATACTCCTAGCACACCATAATTCTGATTGAACCTGTTAAGATAAAGCTGCTATATTACAAATGACTGATGAATACATTATACCATACATATATAAGACTCTGTAGAATTCCTCATTATCTCTCCCCCATATATTGGTAAAGCCCAAATAGTTGTTAACTTATCATTTAACATGATGTAAGATGGCCTAACATCTGCTAACACACACTTTGTGTGAATCCACACAGAGCAATATATGTATTAATGGCACCTTTTACAAGAAACCAATTTAAATTTCAAAGAATTAATGCAGCAAATTAATTTATTTTTGGACTTATCAATTTGCAAATTACTTACTTTCCAGACAATCTTTAGTTTATGGTTATTTTGCAAAGACGCAAATGGTGCTTTATAAAAAAAGGGGAGGTAACTCTTACTTGAGATGATGATAATCATGTGCCTCTGGAGATGGGAACAAGGGGAGATGATAGCCGCAGTGAGAGATTGTTGTAGACAGCAGGGCAATACTGAACCATAGTAAGGCAGTTGCTGAAAATAACACCACAGCAAAGTTAATACTAGAACTCCGCGAGTCGGATGTGTCGCCTTGTGAACAATATAGTTTAAGAGAAAAATGGCAAAGACAAAAATGAAATTTGAAAATCAACAAAGGGCAATAACTCAAAAAATAAGAAATGCAGATCAGCAGTTTCTGTGCACTGCACTTCTTATCAATAAAATCTATCATCCTATTAAGTTTAAAGTCTAAAGCTTTTATAATTTATGAGAAATGGCAAAAATAAAGTATGAAAATTAACAAAGGGCAATAACTCAAAAAATAAGAAATGCAGAGTACCAGTTTTTGGGCACTGCACTTTTTCATAATGATATCTATCATCCTATGAAGTTTCATGTCCATAGCTTTTATACTTTAGGAGAAATGGCCTAGACAAAAATGAAGTATGAAAATTAACAAAGGGCAATAACTCAAAAAATAAGAAATGCAGAGTACCAGTTCTTGCGCACTGCACTTCTTCTTAATGAGATCTATCATCCTATGAAGTTTCATGTCCATAGCTTTTATACTTTAAGAGAAATGGCCTGGACAAAAATAAAGTATGAAAATTAACAAAAGGCAATAACTCAAAAAATAAGAAATGCAGAGTACCAGTTCTTGTACACTGCACTTCTTCTTAATGAGATGTATCATCCTATGAAGTTTCAAGTCCATAAATTTTATCTTAAGGAGAAATGGCCCGGACACAAATAAAGTATGAAAATAAACAAAGGGCAATAACTCAAAAAATAAGGAGTACAGAGTACTTGTTCTTGTGCACTGCACTTCGGGTCATTATGAGAAGCATGCATACCAAGTTTGAAGTCAATCTGACTTATAATGACTGACTTATGCTCCGGACAAGCTTTAGGGGACGCCGACGACGACACCGACAACGACGCCGACACCGACGACGACACCGACAACGACGCCGACGACGACGCCGCCGACAAAAGTAACCCCTATATGTCGCCTTTTTCAAGGCGACACAATAACAGTAGGTTTTAAGAAACAATGCATTATATTACATTTTTTCTTAGAAAGTACATCACTTGAAATGTGTGTATCTGAAATACAACATAGAAATTTTTAAGGTAAATTGTTTAATGGTTAAATTAACCCAAATTGGAATTCCAGCAATGCTTAGATACTTTTAGATAAATCAACAGATCACAACACATGTTAGGTATATACAAACCCTTAATTGACGAGTGATTTTTAAAAGAGGCAGTGACTGATTAATCATTGTAGCAGAATTTAATTTGATTGCATAACCTTATATAGCTAGCTAATCTGAAAGCTTTAAAATGGAGCAAAACACTTTAAATGGTCTTTATTTTGGGTATGTGATAAATAGAATATTAAATTCGTGTAAGTTCATTACTGAATTGATTGCAATCGTTGAATAAAATAATATTATGCTCGCCAGAGGCTCGCATAATATATTTTTATTCAACTCGTGCAATAAATTCAGTATTGAACTTACACTCATTCAATATCTCCTATATTTAGTATGACATATAGTATACAATTTACTATAATAATATCATACCAAGATGAGATCCCATTAGAAGTGGTCCTAGTGCTGGAGGAAGGATGTTACTGAACAGATGCTCTATAGGGTGAGCGTATATAGCCACAATACCAATAGGAGCCGTCCACTCATGATGTTTCTTATGAATATGTTTATACAGACGTGGATGATGTAGTAATCTGAAAAACAACAATATTATTACAAGAATTTGTAACAGATTTACCAACATCTCCTGCCTTTAAGGGTTTTTGTTTGGCCAGATTTTATTTTTTCTTATTATTTTATATAAAATCTGGAATTAAGAAAAAATTAAGTGTTATGCATAACTTTTACTGTGAATTGTGTGAAATTGGATAGGGTAACAACTTAAAATGATTATAATTTGAAAATGGCATGGTAAACTTTCTTCATATTTTCACTAATGTTTAGATTTGTATGATAATAATAGTCATCATAAAATAATATTTTGATGCCCCTATTTTATATGACAAAATCGAACAGGTTTTCTTACCCCACCCTCTTCTTTTTTTGATGTAAAATAACAAGTACCTATCTTAATAATCAAAATAATCTTTTCAAAGACATTTGCCATTAGTTTTATTAATAGTTATTATAAAAATATTGTTCTTAATTAGTACTTTTCAACTAAGAAAAATATGAAACTAGCTAGACTTTTCTTCATATAAAAAAACATATTCTTTGTTGTTGTATAAAACTGGTACACTAATAAAGACATCTAATACCTTAAGATATAAAGCAACTGTAACAAGAGCACAACAAAGGCGGGGCAATATATGGCCGAATGTAAATTTGTTTGAGAATTTCAACTGAGACCCAATGATCAAGAAACTTAGCTGAAAAATATTTTATCTTAATTATCTTTATGACACTATATGACCTCCAAGGTTGAGGCATTTTTTACCCAAAGTGCATAAATTAATAAAATAAATAAAATAAATTCATAACAACTTTAAGAGAGGTCTACTTAAAACAATGCTATATGCTTACAGACAGAAGGATGGATGAACAGGTGCATAACTTAATATGCTAGAAGTTTTTCGAGCATATAAAATGATAATATATGTATGAAAGTAGCAGGTTTCATACTGACAATTGTACAACATATTTAACAGACATTTTCAACTTTGTGTATAAAAAGACATCTTCTAAATCACTGACTCATACCTGTGTGTATAGTAGAAGAAAAATTCTTCTACAAGTGAAAAGACAAGAATTTCAAACAAGACCCAATGAAAGGAAGGTAGTTCGCCACCGATTGAGTTCCCCCGCTTTATGAATGACCATGTCACACCATAACAAAACACAAGCCCTATAACCACCTGGTTGAATAAAACCAACTTGATGGTCTTCTTGAACTGTTGCATGTCCATCTGAAAATATATATTAAACAAGAGCTGTCAGTAGGACAGCACGCTCGACTATTCTAAGTGCTTGATAGTAAAAGAGCCTTGATAATGTTAAATTTTTTAAGTTCACAAAAGGGCTAATTTTTTTTTATAAATTCATGTTATAGGCCTAAGAGAGAGTCTAATTATACAGTAATGTCACAAGGGTGTTTTATTGAGTATAATAATACTAATTACTAATGAATAAATAAATTTGACAGAAAAGGTACAAAGGCTTGTTATTAAGATGTTTTATCAAGTAAATCACTGCTTTATTATTATGAATGCATAAAATTGTCCCAAAAAAGGCACAAACCCTTCAGTAGTTATTGAGATAACAGCTTACAAGCAAAACTTTACCATGAATTTCTAAGTTGAAAAAGGGGAGAAAAATCAGCCTAAATGCAAGATAGAATTATGGATCTTTGTCAGTGACCTACAATTATGACCCTAAATGCATATGTGAAGTTTTAAATAAATATCTTTAATAGTTATTGAGATATGTAAAACTTGCATGTAAACATTAACCAAAAGACTAAGTAGAAAAGGGGATATGAATCAGCCTTAATGCAAGATAGAGTTATGGAACTTGGTCAGTGACATACAATCATGACCCTCCAATTATGACCCTAAGTGCATGTGTAAAGTTTCAAGTAAATATCTTTGAAGACCTTTAATCTTTAACCAAAATTTGTAAGTTTCAAAGGGGCAAATAATTCTGCAAATATTTTAGGCAGAGTCATGCAATTTTGCAAACAGATATACATTGTTACTATAAAAAAGTATTTTAAATTTCAAGCAATCATTGAGATATTTGACTTTACAAAAAAACTTTAACCAAAATTTCTAAGTTCCAAAGGGGCATAATTCTGTCAATATTGTAGGCAGAGTTATCCAACTTGTCAATCTGATGAACCTTGTCACTGTAAATAAGTATTGTAAGTTTCAATTGAATATCTCAAGCAATAATTGAGATATTTGACTTTACAAAAAACTTTAACCAAAATTTCTAAGTTAAAAAGGGGCGTAATTCTGTCAATATTGTAGGCAGAGTTATCCAACTTGTCAATCTGATGTACCTTGTTACTATAAATAAGTATTGTAAGTTTCAATTGAATATCTCAAGCAATCATTGAGATATTTGACTTTATAAAAAACTTTAACCAAAACTTTAACCAAAATTTCTAAGTTAAAAAGGGGCAAATAATTCTGTCAATATTGTAGGCAGAGTTATCCAACTTGTCAATCTGATGTACCTTGTTACTATAAATAAGTATTGTAAGTTTCAATTGAATATCTTAAGCAATCATTGAGATATTTGACTTTACAAAAAACTTTAACCAAAATTTCTAAGTTAAAAAGGGGCATAATTCTGTCAATATTGTAGGCAGAGTTATCCAACTTGTCAATCTGATGTACCTTGTTACTATAAATAAGTATTGTAAGTTTCAATTGAATATCTCAAGTAATAATTGAGATATTTGACTTTACAAAAAACTTTAACCAACGCAGACGCCGACGCGGACGCTGACGCCGACGCCAGGGCGACTACAATAGCTCTCATATTCTTCGAATAGTCGAGCTAAAAATAAGTAAGGAAAGTATTTACATGATAAATATCATGGAAACTGAGGTAAAGTAAAAATAAATCCTTAAATGAAATGAACTCTTATTTGTTAAAGGGACTATAAAGCTACATGTACATCATATGAAACATTTTTCTAGGATTAATCAATAGTAAAATTGCATTGTTTCCAAAATATTAGGGTCTATTTTTGCAAAAGAATGTCTCTGTTAATTAACACACATGTTTATTGTACATAAACAGAATAAAAATGTTCCAGACCAAAATATTATACTTCTATTTTAAGTACAGTTTTAACATGATTTAGCAATGATTTCATGCATGTGCCATTGGGGTTTAAGACAATTTCTCATTCATACAAACATTTTGGAACCATTCATTTTTAAAATGTAAACAATAATTTTTGCAGCAGGTATAAAGCTGATTCAACCTGATAATTTAGTTATATTTAAATCAAAATAAACAACATTTTTGAGTATAATACTAATAATACTCTATCTATGATTGCACAGCTATAAAAACTATGCATCAAAAGGGTTTAACATAGGTCACACGACTAACGGAAATACCAAAACACTACCGAATACCGGAAAAGCCCCCGAATACTCGATAACAGATATAAGAAAACCGAAATACCCGATAGTAATGAAGTTTAATATATCAATAAGCACTCAATTAAATACATTGTATCATAATTCTCGTATTAGTCTCATTGTCAGTGACTGTACTGTACAGTCCAAACAATTTGCCGTTTTTTTGTGGCTTACTTTGAGTTATTAACAAAGACAAATAACTTGCAGATTGTCATGTGTATCTGCTATAGTTTTCGTCTTTTCAAATAAAGCACTTCTCAGTGTTTTGAACATAACTTTTTCTAGGACATGTACAAGGCATACAAGGTCTTGGAGTGATTGTGTTTTCCACTCAACAGCCTGTTTTAAAACACGATTTCAAAGCAATAATTAGATGTTATTCTGATTAAAACCTGCGGTATTCCGGCTCAATAGAAATATCGGAGTATTACAGCTCCCTTAATCTATCATTAATGGGTATTTCGGTTTTCTGATATTTATTATTGGGTATTCTGGTATTTCTGTAGTATTTCAATATTTCGGTTAGTTGTATGACCGGTTTAATGTTAATATACTGACCTGGACATCTTCCTGTATTTTATATTTCTTTATACACTGTGGTATGCCAGTTATATCCAGCATCATAAAGAATGCATTAGCCAACCAAAACACACATCCAGATACAACCCACATTGCTGCAATAGTTAGTTAATAAATTTATTCTTTATCTCAAAGTACACAAGTGTTAAAACCAATAATGTGCAAAAAGCAGTAAACTGAAAATAATGCCTTGAAAAAACAATGAAAAAAATAAAATATTCTAGAATTTTTAAAATCTAGATTATTCACATAAGTTCACCAAGGGGATTATTCTTTATATACTTTTTACCCCATATTATTATAATAGTTAGGTTTGACTGAGTTAGTTTATATATAAATACATTTACAAACAATGATCTGGTAAATACTTTATTACCAGGAAATGATGTTGTATGGCTTCTTTTTTTAAAGATGTAAATCCCCCCCCCCACCTCCAAAAAAAAAAGAAATCACACTTCCTTAGGCTTCTATAAGATTGAGTTGTTGTGTCTAAATTGATAGTTTTCTACACTGGTTTTTTTAGTGTGTCTATTTTTAAAGCATGAATATCTATAAAATATGACCCTATTAAACTTATGACACAAATTCCAGACAGGAGCATTAAGTATGGACTCGCATCAGCATTAAATTCAGGAGTGAGCTTAAATAACAGACTACGACAGTACAGCTTTAAATTCAAAACTGAGCATTAAGTAACAGACTTGTGACTGCTTAAAATTCAATTACTTGTATGTACCCGCAACTAGCAACACACTGTGCTGTTGGAACAGGAGTGCAACTTTTCCTTCAGCTTCTTAATTAGTATTTACACCTAATCATTCAACATAGATCTTACCTGCAAAACAAAACATGAAGTCATTGTCACGGCCTAGCTTGTCATAGATAAAGTCCCAATAACTCTGCCACAAACTTCCAGTTGCTCCCCATATTCTGTGGACCTGCCTACAGAATAATTGAAACAGGAGGTCAATCATGCGAATATAATTTCCATATCAGAACCTTTATCTTTATTTTTGTATATGACAGGTTATTTTACACTTGCTCCCTTATGATATTCTGTGGACCTGCCAACAGAATAATTGAAACAAGGTCCATTATGCGAATATAATTTCCATATCAGAACCTTTATTTTTGTAAATGATAGGTAACTTTACACCGACATGTTCTATGTATCTTCCTTTAAATCTTTTGGTCACAGTTGAAGATCTTGAAAATATTTTAAAACAAATTTAATGCCTGTTCTTTTGTTGTGCAACTTTAATTCCAATAACCTTGAATATGATATGTTTTATATAATTTAGCAAAGAAAATCAATATTCTTATTTACTTTTATATACTGCAAAATCATTATTATTCGTTGAGCACACATTTTTGTGGTTTTCTAGTATATATTTCTGGAATATTACATAACCTACATTATCTCAGTCAATGAAATTTCTTGGTGGTTGTTAAAAGTGATTTATCATAATTAAGAAGAATTTTTTTCAAGGAGATGAGTCCTAATGGTTAAGGTGTCTACCTCTCAACCCAGGTATCATGGAGTTCAAGCCCTAAATTGTTCACACTCATCTTTCTTCATATGACAGTAGTACTGGTTAGTTCCAGGAAGTGGACTCGAAAGTGATTAATATAAGTTGCAAGAACTTGTTTCGTGATCAAGCTTAAATAAATATGTTTAAATGAGGAAGAATTTTTTACTTTATATTTTAATACATGTACACTGAAAGTTACTATTGTTACAATATTTGTCATCATGCACATTATACTTCAATCTTACAAATGCCACAACTTACATGTACTTACACTTTCAAATTTTACTTGTTAAACATGATAGGTGAAATACATGTACATTTTTGAAAATATTTCAACCAAGTTTACACCTTACCAATGAAATGAATTCCTAGCAGCTGCAAACAGTAGAAGACATGAGCCCATCACAAATAGATACTTCTTTACAGAGTCCAACAACCTTACAGACTTTGGGCCTTTAGTTTCCTTGGCCCCACTTGGTTCTGTAATACATTCTGTTCCCATTTTCACTGAAAGATAAACAACAACAAACTGATTTAAAATGGGAGTTGTCACTCCAAGTTTATACATACATATAAACTTAGTATCCTACAAATGTTTGAAACCTAGCTGTGCCTACATTGACCAAGAGTGATTTCCGTAAGTTATAAAAAGTGTGTTTTAATATTATAAAAAAGCAAAACAATAAACATGTATTGAAAAACTGTCCTGGTTTGTTGCCTTTTTATCATTAATGTTATTATGGAATATATAATAATGTATATTCAAAATACAGAAAATTGCCCTAAGGCAAACACTGTTTGTGGCTGATAATGATTTTTTTTATAAGAAGCCAAGCAGGGAAATATCGCTCCTTGCAAAAACAAAAAATGTTTGTTGGGCTCGACTATTCTCAGTGCTTGAGAGTATGAAAAGGAGCATAACTCTGTAACTCAGAGTTATGAGCCCTGTGCCCATCAAGTAAGTTAATCACATAGAACAAGTGTGTGAAGTTTCAACCCATTCCCTTCATTTATTTGGGAATTACCATCTTGCACACAAAAACTTAAACAAAGTGTGACAGCGACACTGACAACGACACCAGGGTGAGAACAATATATCTTCCTATTCTCAAAATGGTCAAGCTGATAACACAAAACAACCTATACAGTGACAAGAGCTGTTGGTAGTACAGCATATCATGCTTGACTATTCTAAGTACAAGAGTCTGGATTAAATAAAGAATTTTGTAAGCTGAAAAAAAATGCCCTAATTCTGTCAAAATCCATGTTAAAGTTATAGGCCTTGGAATTGGATAGGGACTATCTATCTATCTTCCATTAATGTCAAGACCCTCATAGGGACCTAGACATGTCTGCTTGTAAGAGTAAAAGAGTTGTTTAAAAACACGAATCAAAATGTTAAGAAAACTATATAGGGTGAGATATGTTCAATGCAAGCCATTGTTGCACTGAACTGCTCTTGAGTAGGGTAACTGCAGGGGGTAGGTGGTTCCAGTGGTATACAGTCCTAGGAAAGAAGGAGAAATCATAATAGTCTGAAATTGCTGTGAATAACCTATAACACAGGGGATTGCCATGGCGTGATGTTCGGGAAATGGGTGCCACATCTTCTGCTATGGGGATATCAATTAGATCATGATGAATCTTATAGAAAAGGGATAACCAAGCATTTGTACATCTGTCTGTCTGTCTGAGTTCCAGTTTTGGTAGCTTAAAGGAGCGAAGCATGTCTGTGATGCTAGATGTCTGACCTTGTATTATGTTCTCAAATAAGTGTGAGAAGTTTCATTGTTCCCCTTTTAGATTTGGAAATACATGTACCAACTTCAAATAATGCACATTAAAACTGAACCAAAGTGTGATGCTAATGCCCACACTAACACCTGGGTGAGCACATTGACAGCTTTCCCTATTCTTTGAATTATCGAGCTAATAAAATGATGAAAAGGTATTGACAATTTCTTTTATAATAATCATTAAAAAAAATAAAACTATATACAATTTATATGTAATTAATATAAATGTTCATAATTTATTGGGAGCTTTGTCATCAGAATACACTCATTGATGCACAAATGAAATTGACTGTGTGCAGGATGGTATCTCAAACTCTACTGAAGGGAATGGGCCGAATTTTTAACCTTCATTTATGTGAAACACAAAACAAAAAAAATGGGTGAGGTGAACATGGTGAAGTGTCTCAATCAGATTTCGTAAAAGAGGGGTGAAGTGTCTGCAAAAAATGGCTTTGGGTGCAGTGTCCTGAGGGAAGTTTTTTTTTCAAATTTAGAGAGGTGAAGCGTCCGAGGGCTGAGGTGTCTTTGTTTCCAGGCTGAACAGTCATGACATTTGACACTTTATTTCTTACTCAAGTTACTGTTTAAAAACTAAAAGCTAAAATCAATCATCACAATCATCACATAAAGCAATAAACGAACTTTTCAAATTGGCAACTCAATGGTTATTAATAAAATAATAAATTAAATCCTTCATTCTCTTAATTCTACAATAATCTCACAATCAAATTGTCAAGAAAAAAATATGCGCAACAAGATATTCAATCGTTACACATTTTGACCTTGCCTACCAACCGCGATAACCTAGAGTTTACGTTTTAAATGTGACTTAAATTCACAAAACTTCGTGTAATTGTTAAAGATTTTAAAAAAAATGTTTAAATATCATGCATTCAGTAGACAAAAAACATAAAATTACCCCTTCTAACGTTTTTTCTTTTGTTTCTAATGTCAAACTGTCAAAGATGGTTATTCCTGTTCTTTGACGTACCGTACCGAGTAAATCAGCTAACTGCTGTCACACGGTAACAATATACCGGTACTGGTACGGTCAGATGACATTAATTGTCGGGGTTGACCTAACACTGATCATACAGTCGCTGTCATTCAATGCCCAGGAAATCGAAAGATAATCGTGCTGAATAATTCGAAGCAGACAGCAAGCGGCTACAAAAAGAGATGAATTTTGAAGCATGAGTGCAACATAGATCAAAGACATTATCACAGAAGGCAAATCATAGAAAATGTGTTCTTTCATCAACTGCATGTAAACAATACGGCAGCAGTGGTGTCCTCATACTAAAGACAACTGGTATAATAAGTCACCATCCTGAACAAAGAAATTTAGTAGCGCGTTCCATAAGAGGAAAAGTCACATATGCCACCACTAAATACATCTCCTGCTAGACATACATCACTTCATTGACAATTTCGGTGAAGTGAAACTCGTGAAATGTCTAAACCCCCACAAAGCACATAGTCCTGGCAACAAACCAATCTCACTTATATATCATACATAGTCAGGTCATGAAACATCTTGATCAACGCCATCTTCTATCAAATTTACAACATATGGCTTTTATAAACGGCGTTCTACTGAGGTATTTCAAGTGTTCGTAGCATTGCTTCCGGATGTTAGTTGGACAGCTGGTAAGATACGGGCTGTTGCTTGCATTTTTGGCTGTAGAATCAGCATGTGGATTCCAGAACAGTTTTATTCTTAGTATTTTCAGTTGGTAACTACATGTTATTGTAGAGTGTGGTCATATGTAAAATAATTATGTAGCATCACAGTGTTTTTAGCGTTTGAACCCTGGGTCTTTCAAATAGAATTTGAAAGACCCTGGAGAACTGCACAACCTCACACTTAGATCGTTTAAACTCAATCTGCCAGCCTTTTTTTCACTTCTCCTTTTTATATGTTGCTCTGTGGCACTACCCTCTTCTGACCGGATTCCCATCTACAGTAATGAGTCTTTAGCAAAGAAGCACGAACTACTTTCATTGATTTACAGGAGAAAGAACAAGGGACTAAGCACACTTCCTTGTGGAACTCCGGGTGTCAGCAGCTTGCTACGTGGTATGACCATCAGGCAGCTGTTGCCAGTCAGCTCAGTACCTGACCATGCATTCTTTGGTGGCGCAATTTGTGTAGTACGTACCATGAGGGACGTTATCGAAAGCTTCGCTGTTCTCAATGTCTAGCAGGATAGCATCAATTTGATCACCTTCTACAGGTGTTGTAGCGATGTCTTGAATGGTTGTGATCACATTGAGAACAGCGATTACGATATTCTTTGTTTATATGCGTGTTCCTGTTAATAGAAGCATGAGGTGTTAAATATGATGTTTTTTATCATGAATTTACTTTAGCTATATATGACTCAGTGTTAACAATTAAATTTCTTTCAAAAATATTTAAACATCTTTCTTTTGTAAAAAAAAAATAATAAAAAGTATTTTTTAAGGAACTATTGCGTTATATTATGTGCCGCGCTGACCTATAATACTTAGTGGAGAAAGTTCAAATTCTTCCAAACACTTAGGGACGGTATATTGTTGAGAAATAAATCTAATGATGTTATAGAAGGGTTGGGGGCACCTCTTGTCAGACGCCGCCTATATAGTTTAGGCCGGGGGTATTTATGCCTAGTGTTAAACCTTTTAAAATGCTTGCTGGCAGACATGTCTACCTCACAACCGGAGTCATAACCACTTTTATCACACACCCGTCCCGATTTCGCGACTCCGTAAATGTGGTATTGCACGGCCGTGCATATATTTTGACGTGACGTCATTAGCGTTATACAAACATGTGTAAAGACATGCTAAATGTTCGCGTTATACTATAGGCGTCAGTGAAAAATGACTCTTTTTTTCAATTTAAACGGTCTTTATTTTGGCTGTGTGATAAAAATGATATTAAATCCCTGTAAATTCATTACTGAATTTATTGAACTCGTTGAAGAAAATAATATTATGCTCGCCAGAGGCTTGCATAAATTAATTTTATTCAACTCGTGCAATAAATTCAGTATTGAACTGACACCCATCAATATCCTCTATTACTTTCATTCATACATTAAGTTATTCGGAACAACCTATAGGAATTGCACGCAACCAATAGCAAATATCAGCAGATTTGTTTTGCATTACATCTGCAGTGTATGCATCAAAACAATCTCTAACACATTACAAACATTGATATAGTTTTCCCACATTTGGCCTCTAAACAAAACTTTATCCTTGATATCATAATCTGTAACAATTTTACAGGTTATGCAAACACAACTTTATAGCGTTATCTCTCCCTCAAATGTCCGGCTTTTCAAATTCCAAAATGGCGGTGAATAATGGAAGACATTTAAGTGGAGTTTTTATGTGTTTTGTTTTCGTTTTCATTCAGCCTATGCTAGGTAGGTGATTATTTTTAACCATAATTTATGACTTGAAATTTCTGATTGTTGTCGTAAAAGCTTTGACTGACTTAAGACACGGAAAAATAATAGTGATCCAGTTACGATACGGATTGCAGCAAATTAACTATTTTACCATTTATTTCCCATAAGTAAATACATTGACGTCTTCTTTGCTTAAAATTGATTGTTGCAGATCTTTTTGTTAAATAATTATATAATTATATGAAAGGTAACTTTGTATACTTATTTACTCGCATTTGTTTTGATATATAAATGACAAAAAATTATATGGCTGTATATTTAACATAGACTTCGGTAAAGGATATCTTTAAATTAAGTCAATGTCAGGGACATATTTGTATATACATGTGATATATCGAGATCTTAACTTAAATTACTATCAAATGAGCAGATTAACCATTTTTTATCAAAATTACAAACTTAAGCAGTATATATCTAAAGAAAAAAGTAATATTATTTTCCCGCGTAAATATGTTCTTTTGAAATAAAGATACACGATTGTTTTCGGTTGTTTTAAGATTAGTGTTCACGTGATCTCAGGCCAGTTAGTCATATGCAAAGTTTATAACTTTAAATATACATGCACATTATTTTGTTTTCGGTCTACTTAATATTTACTGTCTTGTTTTATTTAAAAAAATCATTTATGTATTATGTCAATATGGAAAAAAAAAATGTTTTTTTTTTCTTCTGCGTAAACTATATTGGCGGGTCATTTTGTATTAATTAACAGTGATTTGATATATTCAGAAATATAGTAGACCCACTCTCTGTAGGCAGCAGATAAAACATATCATCTTTTACCTAAAAACTCCAAAACTTGAACAGTGACTTCTTGCGCCATTTCTGATCTACTTTTTTTGGTATCTTATTAGATTTGTATCTATTCTTATCAAACGTTTGTACAAATTTTGTGCTACCTTTTACATGACTTAAAAGCTCACACAGCTTAAAGTGCCATGTTATATTGTGGTACTTAAGTAATATATAAAAAAGTAAAAAATATGTTCGTTGCATACTCTTAAAACGATGTAGCACGGGCATGCACAAATTATAATCATTTTGACGTGACACCACAATTCATTATGTAAACATACACTTAATGTTTATAAAGAAAACAAAAACATATGAGCCGCGTCACGACAAAACCAACATATTGGGTTTGCGACCAGCATGGATCCAGACCAGCCTGCGCAGTCTGATCAGGATCCATGCTGTTCGCTTTCAGTTTCTCTACCTGTAATAGGGTTGGTTAGCGAACAGCATGGATCCTGATCAGACTGCGCGGATGCGCATGCTGGTCTGGATTCATGCTGGTCGCAAACGTACTATGTTGGTTTTGTCGTGACGCGGCTCATTTATCTCTGGCATTTTTTTCTGTGCGTTTGTTGTTTAGAATTACTGTTCATGTAAAACTAAAACAAAACAAGTATGTAATAGTAAATGTGAAATCTATTTATAGAATTAAAAAGTCAGCATGACTTGATTTGTCAGTATATATCGTAGTTTATTAGTTTATTTCAGTCTCTTTCATATGCATACATATATACATAAAACATATTAAAATTGATAAAAAAGTAAATAATTATGACCATTCTACAATAGCATTATAAGAGACTATATCAAGTATATACTAGAAGTATCATTATACGTATACAATCGATAGTTAGTTCCAACAGATAACAGTAATGCAACATTACAACATTATAAGAACATTTTACATCATAAAATATATAAAATTAAGGCCTTTTTCAGTGCCCCCCCCCCCCCCCCAAAAAAAAAAAAAATAAATAAATAAAAAGAATAAAAAAAAAATCGCTTTTTTCGGTATAAAACGAACGGTGTGATCTTTATTTGTCTAAAATATTTATATTATATGGTTAAAAATTTTATGATTAACTGCTAATGGAGTATATTTAAACATGACTTATCCATTATCTGTACAAACTTTAGATAAGAAGATGCCTGGCTTAGCGAGTCATGATAAAATAGTTTACTGATCAATAATATTGTGTCAATACAAAATGTCCGTGTCATTTCCACCGTGATCAACCGTCAACATCTCTGCACATTCTAAACACTATGTCCAGTCCTTTCCGTGTTCAAAACGCATGGGAAACGAAAATACCTTCATTTATATTTTTGAATTTTTGTTAATATATGTATAACTAAAACTAATCTTATATCGGACATTCAAATATGTAGAACAGAATGACTCATTCTTTATACGCATAATTTTCATTTTTTTTTGTGTAAACGATTGATGATGCAAGATGCTATTCCGTACACTACAGGTTGTTCACCGTTATCTCCGCCCACCCTTGCCGGTTGTACATGGTGATGAGTCAACTGTGTCGCTATTTTATAAACTCAGATCTTTTTTCATATCTTTTGTTTGTCATTAGATATGAGAATTTGCTGGGTTAATTTGCTGGGTGTTTTAGAATAAATGAAACTTATATAATTGACCTGTACAAGTGTATAATGGATAATATACTATATTCGCAACAAAGATGCCTGTTCATAAAGTTCCAATATCTAAATCCATTGTAAAAGTTGTTTTTATCGTCCCCAAATAGTATACACTAAAGACACTTGAAAAAAAAAACCCGAGCCGAATATTTTACTAGAGCAAAAGCATTGTGGCGCCGTTATCTGTCGCAACGCCGCTATATGTCGCAGCTGCACCATTGTCGCTAAATGTCACAACCGCCGCTAATTTTGTAAAATCTGCTTCCGTTAAATGTCGCAATAGTAGAATTAGATGCCGCACCATTTTTCCTTGCCGTTAAATGTCGCAACACTACCGTTTAATGTCGCAAGATGTATATTCGTGATAAAATTAAGTTATCTGGTGGTAAACATTGAGTTAATGTCTGTGCATATTTAGCAAATTTTGGACATACAGGAATGTCTCGATAAATCTTCCGACTCAAGATGGAAAACTATCTTTTAAGCTGGATTGGTATATAATGGGAACATTTTCAAAAAAAAAAAAAAAAAAAAAAAAAACCAACAAAAAAAAAAAACAAAACAAAAAAAAAAAAAACAAAAACAAAAAAAAAAAAAAAAAAAAATTAAGGAAAAAAAATAAAATAAAAAATAAATAAATAGAAAAGAAATAAACAGTAGAAATATATCATTTGAATATTATTACGAAATATTTCTTAAACAATAATCAAAAACGTTAATCTTGTTATACATGTTTTAATATGACATTTACATGATGAAACATAAATACTTTGTTCCAGAACAGTATGTTATCAACATCCACGTGTATTCCTTGCATGGTTTGTTATCACACATGATAATACTATCAACATAAATATCTATGGCACTGCATACTTTCCATCATAGACCATTACACTTTAAATGTTCATTTTGTTTGAAATTAAAATGTAAAAGCAATTGATTAAAGTATAGTATGCCACTAAACTACATGATTGGTACATATAATACTCATCTTTAAGTATATTTTTTTGCATACTTTTTGCAAATTTAAAACTAGACTAGCGTCCATTTACTTTTCCCTCACCGCTGTGGGTAAAACTCCCGCCAGGGACTGAGGATTATTTTATGTGAGCAAGCTATCCGGCTATCCGGAACGTCGGGGTTCTACCCAAGTTCCCATTCGTTCATGGAGGGGCACCAGACGTCTTTCTCAGCCAAAAAGCTGGAAAATGTCTATATGACCTTACTGTGTTTGTGTGACGTTTTAATGTCTAAAAACGAATTAGGCCTTTGCATGTTTGAAAAACTTATTTTGTTCTTGAATTCCCAATTAGAAGGTATAAAGTTCAAATTAGGTTTCTATTTCATATTTAGTCTTTTGAAACACCTCCTAGTAAATTTTATTTTTCTGCTTCTAATAATATTTTGTTTTTCGTAAAATAAGGTTTTAAAATCTTTTTAAAGGTTCAATTCTCCTAAGTAAAACTTCCTCATGTACAGACTCAATCAAACCGAGTCTGCAACTCTTTTGTAATTTTGCTGTGTGGCAGCTTTAAAAAGTTGCCCCGTACTTCACTTCAGTGTTGATATATTTTTCTGGTCCTTCGGGATCATTCATTCCAGCACTATTAAGTGTTGAGAATTGAGTACCGCTCAAGCCGGTGCTGGGGGGGGGGGTGTGAGGGGTGTTGCACGTATTCTTTATTCCTCATGTACAGACTCAATTAAACCGAGTCTGCAATTATCTTGTAACTTTGTTGTGATTGATGCTTCCGAGGGATCACTTTGTTTCCAGATATTTTCCTATTTAGTTGTATCTGGTAGACACATATTGTAATAAGGTCTTTTATCGCTCCTATATAGCTCTTAATTAAAAGTGAAAAAGTCCTAATTAGGCTTTTAAAACTCCTTGTTACGATTTAAACATTTTTTTTAAAAAGAACATTAATATTTTGTCCCAGACGGTTCCTTAGCAAAATAGTTTTGAAAATGTTATGATTTAATAAGAGATTTTCGACCATGCGACCACATACATGCATCGAGGACATATTGTAAGGAAAGTGACCGTGCAACCACATACACGCATCACAGGATTCCCCTTCTCTTACGAGAAAGGGACAAAGAGTTGTCCGCCCTTATATTGAAGGGCAGACTTCAAAATTAAGCCATTTTCTTATAGTTAAGAAGGCTTATTTACACAGACATGTCTTGAATTGGTTTATATACAACAATAGTAACGCAAACCAAGCGGGGAATCAATTAACGTCCTTTTAAGTCCGCTTTGAAATTTTAAAAAGATCATATATTATTTCTTGGAAAATTTTGAGTTTAAAGTTTTTTTCTGCTTTTCATTTTATGTAAATAACATAATTATTGTACTTTTGCAAAACATGAACGTTTCAAAAACGTTTTATATAGAGATGTTTCACACATTGTTTTCAAATATTTACTTCGGGGGATTTTCGCCAAAGTACGCATTCGACTTTATCTACTTGTAATAGAAAAGGTAATGTGATGGGCTGCAAGAACAAAATAGATTAAACTTGAGCAGCCACCAATTCTGACAATGGTAAGACTGTACATATTTACAAGCCTTATCTTAACCTGCTTTAGACCTGCCTATCAATATAGCAATATCAAGATAGGAATTTCTTAAGTGAGTCAGCCGTAAGTACAACGCTGGGTAAGTCTGCACGAATGTGCCTGGCACACCTGTAACTCTATACTGGTAAAATCATTTCGGTTCCAGTAGTTTTAAAGGTGCAGTGTTGTTAACAGTGGTTGCTTTTGATCTAAAGCTCATCCAAAGTTTAAACAAATTCTATTATACAATTTTCAACATGCCTTTATGTCTATGTAACTGTAGCATGTGCCTTTAAACTTTCATTTGTTATATTTTCTCAAGGTGGAAAAATTGTTAATGCAAAATGTGCATCGGACACAGTAAACGTGATTTCACATCCGACGGAGTCTATATTAATTCAATTCCATTTCACATTACCTGATACTATAACGAATAACATCTATGAACTCAACTCAACAGTAGTGACATAATATGTTTTATACATACAAAGGACAATATGGCCGTTGTGAATCTTGTTTTGTTCTGTAACTGCGTGTCAATAAAAATCTTTTTGGATGCACCTTTCACGTTAAAAAAGACACACTGGGTTGATTTTTTGCATTCGTGACATTAAGTGATGATTGCATCAATGAAATTTGTAAAACTGTAATCTGATTTGGCAAAATGATAACCCATGTAGTATAATACCTTTTATACCGATAAAACTACAGGCAAACATGCTTGTAGGTGAAAGGCCGACACATAATATAGAAAATTCTGATCTGAAATTGATTTTTAATTGAATCTTTCTAGAATAAACTACTCGGTGTGTTAGATCCATCTTATATAAGCATATGTCGTAGCTCGAATCATCGACATCTGGGTTGCTAAATGGAAAATGTATACAAATGTCTTTTATCACCTATTGACTCTTTGCCATAAATTGTGGTCATCAATTTATAAAACCGACTAAGATGACTTTAATTTCAACCAATTGTTTTGTACATCACAGCAAATTATTTCCTACTTGATAGATAGCTAGTCTCCAGATCACTTACATTACATAATACCAGTTTTTTAACATGAATTTAGATATTGCGACATTTAATCTTAGTGTTATAAAATTTAACGGTAAAGGGAAATGGTGCGGCATTAAACATAATCATAGCGGCATTTAACGGCAAAATAGTTTAGCGGAGGTGCGACATTTAGTGACAATAGTGCGACATTTAGCGGTAAGTGGGAATTAAGCGTCGTCGCGACATATTACGGCGCCATAAGCATCTTTAAAATACTAAGAATTTCATTTACTATATAGAATTGAAAAAGCAAAAAGTCGCACGGGACCAGGTATTGAGAACTAGCCATTTTATCTAATGCTGATTGTATATTCTCTACTTACGAGTCTGAAATAAGTCTTGTCCTGTGCGACAAAGTATTGCCATTGTATAGGGAAAGGTTTGCTATATTTTTATCTGGACGCCTTAAAGATAATACATGTTCAATTGTTGCTTCACATTTTGCAAAAGAATGCTTAAAGTGAGATTGTTTTCATGTCGAAACAATAAATTTGAAAGTTGGACAATGTATAGAACATAATTTCCAGTACAAAGCATTTCGCACAGTTGTAAGTTCTTAGCCAAGTGCTGGCCTCCAAAATAGTTCAGTTGCCAGTTTACTTTATGTTAAAAAGAACCTTTGCAAACCGGCCCGTAAAATAATGGACACAGATTTCAGCACCAGGAATAGATTCAGATATCTACTTTTTGTCGTATACAGTAACTGTTAAGCATGTTTGTCTTTTATCCTGCTATACTGTCAATATCATCAGCTGGATAAAGCCTTGCCGGATAAACTTATCTATCTCCAGTCATTACGTCACATGATGACGAGCAAAACAAAACTACATATAGATGGGAAAAAGACGAATTAAACCACATTATTAAAGGCAGGATAAATCAAATACATGGTTGATGTCGGACTGGAGAAGGTTTATCTGGTTCGGTGCGAAAGTGAATCTTGGCTCACAACAGCTCGCCAAGATACACTTTCTCGCTCACCGGATAAACCTTCTCCATCCCGACATCAACCATGTATTTTCTATTTCTTTTCTGTGCTGTCTAGGTTAGGTCCGAATGTCTGAAAGTACATTTATCACATGCATCCAGCAAAACATGTTTTAAATCTTATTCCCAGACTATACAAATGTTAGAGCAAATTTCGAATCTTTGGAGCTTTTAGTGAAATTGCATTTATTCTGAAACACCACTCGTATTAATTGAATACAATATTTTGAATGATATATATTTTGTAAGATACATGTATTTGCTAATATATTCGATATAAAAACAGTCACTAAATATCCACACAAGTAATTTGCAGAAACGTTACAAATAACTTTCTCCTGTATTAAATCAGATTAATCAATCTCGTCAATTCAAATAAATAAATGTTAAAATCAAGCTAATCAGCATTTATATCATTTATATCTCAGTTTAATGAAAGAAATTATTACAAAATCAAATTAATCAATGTTAATATCTCAGATAAATAAACCGATATTGTATCATAGTTTGAGGACCTTTCTGTTTAAAATGACTGTGTCAGAGTTAAATCGTATACATATACATGCACAGTGCGTTAACTGGAGTGCAAGTATTAGTTACCCGCACTCAAGAGCATGCCCATTGATTGACTCTTTTCTGCTGGGGTTTACTTATTGTGACGGCAGAAAAAGGGAAAGCGGTTGAAATATCATATTCAGATGCTCGTTCATTGGTTACTTTTTTCTGGGAATTCATATTTTGACAACAAAAATGAATATTATTACTTGTATCAATGTTATGTATAAAATATATATATATATTATTAACTTTATTTTTTAAAATCTTACAGGTGTGTCGTCCCCACTTTACACATTTAATTCGTCATATCAGGATAACGAAGTTAAACCAAGTGAACGAAACAGTCATTTGGTGAATTTATCTGTACCTATAATACTGGAAGGGAAATCCTACAAGCAATTCTTTGTAAGTTTAGATACCTTATTCTAGATCTAGTAATAAAATTTATATTTATTTCATATACATGTTACATTCATATGCGTAACCTAACAGAAAATTCATAAGAAAATCCAGTTTTAGTTTAAACATATTTTATTTAGAAAATTTACAAACACGTATCATTTTACATTAAAATATATATTTATATGGTTTGGAAAACAAGCATAACACTTATATTAATTCATTTCTATGTTTCGACAGGCTAAGTACTACTGCATCTTTTCCCTCGCGCTTTCATAATTTGTCCAAAGGAGATTTTATATATTCACTTTAAGGTAGAAATACATTGTACCACTTAAATTAAAATGTAATAATTCTAGTTGAAAGTGCCTTGCGAACTTCAAATTGATTTGTTCGTATTAATCCTTAAACGGCTGATTTCTTATATAAAGAACAGAGAAACCTCAAAATCAAGACCACTTGTCTTTAAAGGACATATTCGGCCTCTCATTTTGATGGTCTTTGTTAACATGTGTGACTGTATAGCCAGTCAGCCACATTGTATATTTATGATGAATTGATAGCCGTTGTAAAAAGTATTAGAAGGTCTGCATAGATCGTGATTGAACATGGGACAACTGTAATTATATTGTAATCTTGTTTTTCAGATAAGTAAAGATGGTCTAGTTTTGTTTACTACTGACAAATCTGCGGTCACCTACCATGCCCAGGACTGGTCAGCGAAGAATGGTTCGCCTTTCATTGACCTGCCATTTATAACCCCTTACTATCACAATGGTCAGGCCCTCGACAGTCTGCAGGGTTACACCGGTCACGTGTTTTATCGAATTTTCGACAGCAAGAGTACTTCCGATAATATGCGTGACAAACAAAATAACCAAGAACTGCTTAATCTTGGTCGGTATATTCGAGAACAGGTGGTCGGAACTACGAACTTTGACCCGAGCTGGGCAATTGTCATCACGTGGGAAAATGTAACATCAACACGCATAATTGAGGATGGCCAATGTGCCGGAACAGTGAGGAACCCATGTCCGGTTAGTTTTCTGATTTATTATAAATTCACACAAAAAAGAATGTATGATCTGAAAGAAATCAATTAAGTAAGCTTATGGTATTACCCTAAAAAAGTAACCCAATACCTTTAGGAATAAAGCGTTTAAAAACGAGATCGATATTACGTTATGGAAATCAGCAAAAAGCTAAAATACAGCCGCTTTATTTATATTGAATTCTTTCTTTAATTATGTATGAATTTTACAGCTTTGGCCCGTTTGGTTAAGTAGAACGGTTTCCATAAGATTTCTCTGTTGATTTTTTTTTCACTGTTTATGAAGTTTATATAAATTTCTTAACAATTTTACGACACCAACAATGCAAAACTTATAATCTTTTGTCTCATACAATTTTATTTTTTAAAAACAATGTAATGTTATCGGATAATTTCAATGTACTCTACGATTATTTACTTTTTTGCGACTTTAGAGGCTTTTGATTTTTTTAAGTTTTGAAGAAACTGCATTATTAATGTACATGTATGTTTTATAAGGGAAACTGAAATCTACCTTTTTCAGTCCCATGTAGATTTACGGTATAAATGTATTTTGTGCAATAAATGAAGGATTTTATGTTTTCTTTGTATATTTCTTGTAGACCAATACGTTCCAGCTTGTTCTCATTACGGACGGAGGGCAGTCGTTCGCCATCTTTAACTATGGAAGACTGGATATGACACCGTCAAAATATTCCCAGGTATAGTTCTTTATGATATGAGAGTAATCATACTTTGTTGAGTACAATACTCAAAGCTATATTGAACGAGACGCTTGTCGAGTCCAATATAACTTTTGTAGCTATGTTTAAGTCCAATAGAATCAGTATTGTACTCAGCAATGTAAAATGACATCTTTATTTCACACGACCGATTTTTTAAAAACTTTGACTGAACTTTGTTACCTCAGGATGTTAAGGATTTGATTTGAATTTCTGGGACTCTGAAAATGAAAACAAGGTTTGACTGAAAGCAATGGACTTTTTGTACTGCGCATGAAAACTAGGCTTAATTGATAACACTTGTCCAATAGTGATCTATATTTGAAGATGATATGATGAAGACGTTTGAAGTACATTTGTTACATTTTATAGGTGTGAACTAAAATAATATCACATAAAACAAGATTATGTGATATTATCTCCTGCTTTGCGGCGTTAAAAACTTAATTATATAGCATTTACATTTGAATTACTTTCTATGTTTTATAAATGGTATATTTTTAATCTTAATTAATAATTTCATTATTTTTGAAAATAATTGCAAAAGGTCAACTTTGAATAATGTATATTTGATTTTTGATTACTTAATAACGTAATCCTAATTTTTTTAATTGGACCACATGTCAATTAAGACCACTTTCTGAATTACAACAGACTTATGCTTACTGACATCATTATTTAATATGAAAAAATAAATAAAAACTTGCTACTTTTCTAGGCAGGATTCAATGGCGGGCGCGGAACTGGATTCACAAATATTATTCCAAAGTCGAGATCGATTCAGAATATGAATCAAATACAAGGAAGTGATCTCGTAGGAAGGTTTATTTTTAGAATTTCGTCAGGGAAGATATTCCACGGAGGCTGTTCCAATGACTTATCATACAGTAAGCTGTTATTTCTATCAAAATAATGACATTTTGTAGTTTTTAAGATAATCATTATGAAATGCTCTGTCTACTGTTTGTCAAATATTAATAATTCAACGGAAAACAATATGCAATCAAAGGTCAAATACAAGAAAAGGTTGATTTTAAGGTCAAAGTAGATCTTTATATAAAAGATTTGTTGTTTCTGGTGAGACGACTTGCTTATGTTGCTCTGTTTTTTTTTTTCGATCATTTTCACTTCAGTGTCTAAATCAAATAATCACTGAACTTTTTATGAATTATAATGATTATCCAGCACGAGTTACCGTACTTGTTTCTCTGCTGCAATTAAATGTAAATCTTGTATACACTGATCAGGTGTTGGCTCAAGATTTTGTTCATAACCCTTTCAATGTTCGTCATAATTCATTTTAATATTTATTACAAATAAGTGTAATAAGTTAAGTGTTAAAGATTTTTTTAATAGATCAATTCTGTTATAGTATCTATGGTATCATTCGGAACATTTCGACGATTATTCATAACTTATCCAGATTTTGACGGAAAGGGCCGAGAAGATGAGATTGTCTATTGTATATGTATCTAGCAACTTATATACAAATGTACGTATTACTTATAACGCTGTCCTTGGTACATAGTACAAACTTGCCTTCACTATTATATTGCAGCACAACTGACCGTGAACCCAAACTATGCGGGTATGTTCGGCGGAAAGATGATCGACCTGTCTGGTCCGTGTTTTACACCCAACCAAAATATATTCTGTCGCTTTGAAGATGTAAGTAATATTTTCGTAATTGATTTTAGCTCTATGAGACGAAAATGTTTTTGAAATATCATCGACAAGCCTATTATAGTGAATTTTGTCACACATAACTTTTTTTATCTTATTCATTTGTCTCAAAATTAAATAATTAAATTTTATCCAGCCAAACTTTATCCTTTGTAGATCTACTGTTCTTTTTATTTATCTGACTGACCCATATATTAGAACGCAGCGTGGCAACTCTGTTTACGACAAATATATCGTAAGTATTCGACTTTTTCCGTCATATTGCGAACGGTTTATAGCACACAAAAAATCCTTCCTGATAAAAGCCAGGTTATATTCTTTTTCAGCCAAACCACGCCACGACTCCGTCTGAAGAAAG
Organism: Ruditapes philippinarum; assembly: GCF_026571515.1. NCBI lineage: Eukaryota > Metazoa > Mollusca > Bivalvia > Venerida > Veneridae > Ruditapes > Ruditapes philippinarum. Next base: position 301,079 of record NW_026863802.1, on the reverse strand, counting down.
GGCATCATATATAAGTCGTACACGTGTAAGATGTGTTGTGCCACGCCTACTTGTGCGTGACCGCGTGATTCTTAGCCTATCAACAGACAATGGGCGGACTTACCCGTATAGTACAACTTTCACAATTGGTGAGTAGTTGATTTTGAATTTGTAACACTTTCCCTGCTGGAACTCGTGCAGTCTGATCAGGCTCAGTACTGCTGACTGACTAACTTTACTTTGCCATCTTTCCAAGTCCATTTAAGAAATCGGCAAGTTAAGGGTTTTACATTATACGTTTGTATTATTATTCTTTTGCTTTGGTTGATTTGTATGTTGATGTGCGTGCGTGCGTGCGCGTGTTTATATGCGTGCATGAATGTTAATCTTAAATCCACCTGGTAAGTCAGGTATTACATATTTGTATGCCCATACATATTTTCCAGGCAAGAATTATTGGTTATTTTCAGTACAAGAAAAAAGTATTTCATGAACTAAGAAAATAAATCAAATAATACTTAGTCATTTGAACACAAGAAAGTAAAATTGATCCAAATGTATAAAAGAACATTTTTTAAAATGATTTTTATCTTTATCTTTATTTTCTTTCCTCTCTCACAGTGTTCCCAGGAAGAATGCCGAACTCAGAACACGTGACAGCCGTATATAAGAACAATGACCTTGGATGGTACTCGCACAATCCAACAACCTTGACACTTACTTGGGATAACACGTTGCTTAGCAACTATACCAACTCTCGTGTTGACATACGTCTTATTGGATACCGCGAGACAAATGGCGAGGTAAAAAGTTATTTTTATCACTCTGATAAAAAAGTCACATGTATGTGATATATTTAAGTGAACTGCCTTAAATTAAATAAGCAATGATTTTATCAACCGGACAGTCCAAAATTTTGAAAACAAGATTGGTAAATGTCGACAGGCATTTAGATTAACGATTTCTTCCACGCGCGACTTTCCCTACATGCCTCAAGTGATTTCAACAAAACTTGAAAATTTTCCATCAAGTTGCATAATGCATATTGTAATAATTTTTATTTTGGTCATTTTTGGAAGAATTATAACACACTGTATTTTAACAGGGCATGTATACGCCACTGACCACGTTAGGTAAAGATGTCCCAGCTGGAAGAGGAACTTATGTTCTTGACCCTCAGAATTATCAGTGCAGCGGTCAAGATTGTTATAACTACGAAGTTGGACTGGTTGAGGTCAGGCTTCAAGATGATTATACGCCAAATAAACACAAGTAAGTTTTATATCTAACTTCTGAATAAGATCGTCTCCTGAAAATATTGGCAGTGACAAAATAAAAGAAGACTACCATAATTATGTTGTATTGGGTTAGTTTCCCCTTTTTATCAGTATTCAATCTTGGAGCGAAAATGTGATGAATTTTTCTGTTGTCGAACTAACATTTTAGTGGTAATTTGGCCACTTTCCAGCTTTACTTGTGGAGGAAGACCTCAGTTGCTCCTCTGTCCATCATTTAAGACACAAGAGGGCCCCTGAGGCCTACCATCGACACTCAATAAGCTAGCTGGATGGCCTCATCTCAGGAAAGAATCTAAAGTCCCTGGCAGGATTCGAACCTACAGCGATGAGAATCATGTGGTACTTTGAGATACATAAATGAAGCTTGCATTAGACTGATATTTGAAGCCCATTCTAAAAAGTCCAGAAAGTCATTATATTATAATTGAATATACATGTACTTATACATGTACATTACCCGGGTATAGGATTTATGTAAATGAACTAAAGCACTTTATCAATTCGGTGTCAGTTTAACAAACACATACAAACTCTTTAAATATATATTTACCTTAAAATTGTTTTGAATGTATTTATATGTAACCAATTTGTAGATTCTTGTCGACCAAGGCGATCCCTCTGGGATGGTATGTTCAAAACGCAATGACGGCACAACACGGCGCTGGCTGGCCGTCAAGTCTCTGTTTAAACTGGTACCATAAAGCCTTTCAAGAGATGAGCTGGACCAAAGATCTTCTTAGCTGTCCATGTTCCCTCGCCCAAGCAATGGCTGACTTCGGAAGATGGCAGCATGATCACGGATGTAATGTACAAAATGCCGAAAAGGTGGGCAACTGTTTCTACCATCAGGAGGCCGTGCATTGCGTTCGTGCCGTACAACCGGTGTAAGTTATTTCAAAAAGCTTTTTTTCTGTATCCTACAATCAGATGTTGTCTAGTAGTTTTATACAAAATACAGTGTGACTGTTCCTCTGGCTTATCTATGTTTACTGTATTGTTCATTGACTTAGCATTAACATGAACGTCTGACTGTATCGGATATACTACCCCTGTACCATTTAGTATATGAACTATGTTTCGACGTTTGATAATTCACTTGTACTTGTGTGCTTCTAAAGAACATGCTTTCTATGGAATAGGCTTATTTTAAGTGAATATTAACCCTTTGTTAGGCAATAAGTCATATGCTTAAATGCAGTATGCTGTATGTATTAAATTCTACATGTATACGATTTTCTCGAACTATAAAAATAAAGAAAGCCTCAAAAAATGTACCTGGCAAGACGCTGAGTTACTGGGCATTAGGTCTTATTTCAAACTTCTCAGCAGACTTAGGCCTATTTGTTTTGTATTGTAAGAACATTACAGCAATCTCATTCAAAGTTTTCGAATTTCTCCTTCTTTATCGATTGTCAAAAGGGGTTATAATGCAAATAAGTGATGGAAACATATTTCTTTATACCTTACACATACCAAGAACTTCTTGCTTTGATAAAGTCTCTTTTATTCGACGTTTTTTTTCCACAGCACATTTGCTGCTTGACACTGCCTTCTTTACATTTCAGGCATGATTTATAATATATGCACTTTTCTCATTTCAAAGTAACGGTGCAGGCAACCAATGTTGCTACGGTAAAAGCGGGCACCTTATATTTGCGGCCGACACTTTCCAGGGAAGTACTCCCGACAAGAGTCATGACTGGGGAGCAGCTCCTTACGGGAAACCTGGTCACGTGCCAAGTCTGTCACACTGGATTGATGACGTCGTGACGTTTTATTACTGCTGTCTATGGGACGAGTATAATTCCTGCGATTACTACATGGACGTAAGACCGACGTCTGACTGTACTGGATATACTCCACCTGTACCAGGTATTGCTATTTAAAGTATAGAATTAATTGACGTCACTTCCGATACTGGGGATAATATTTTGGGTACTGATATTAGATATATAGGCATATATACAGAAACATGTAAGTAATGACTTATTGTTTTTAATTTCTACGCAAAAAAGCTTTGTATGGCTTGATTTAGTAATGGTGAAGACAATGGTAAAGGTTTTATAGTTATTGTTAGATGGAACTCAGATTTGATGAAAATTGTGCTGTCGTATGCCCCAAGAAAATTTCGATGGCCAGTTTTTATTTTAAACCTGGTTTTACATAAAATAAGTGGATTGTGGTTAATTTAAATATATTATCGCACGAAATGACATTGTGGATATGTGCTTACGTTTATAACGACGTATAAATTTTAACATGACGTCTCTTCAATTTATTAGCTAGTGTTTATGGGCAAGGGCATGTGGCATCATTTGGAGGTCAGAAATTTCGTATGATGGGGCCAGGAGATTATACATTGTTGAAGGCTGGCAACACTGAAGTGCAGGCAAGGTTCCAGAAAAATCTCTTCCCGACGAAAAGTAAGTTCTGTTAAAGAAGCCAGTGTTCACATAACATTCATCACATGCTCATTATTTATTAATTATTTTGAAATACAGTCTTTAAAAGGTTTAAAAGTTTGTGAAATTGTGCTACTTTTACGCCTTTCTAAATTTAACAGAGTACTTTTTTCAATTTAACAGAAGGATATAAAGTTGAATCGACATTCTCTTTGACCGCCATTGCTATTCAAGACAGAGGCACTTCCGATAGAGTGGAATTGCGCCTGCGCGGACCGGAAACCAGTCACGAGTATCAACACATTGATGTCCTAGTAAATGGACAGTTTATAGAATTTAATGAGGATTCTATGAAATGGCAAGATTTCAAAGGTAATACATGTACTGTATATGTGAGTTAAATTAGATTTTGAATCTGAAAACTTCTTAGTAATGAACAATAATTAATAAAAGGAAATTTAAAAAAAATCTTGCAGATTACTATTTAAGTACAGTCATGCCTGCCATTATTTATTTTGCTGATTTTTTACCGATTTAATTCGACAGTTTAAAGGCCCATAATTCATTATACCAAAGAAATGCTTTTACTTTTATTTCTCAAAATATTTTATTTTTTTGTGTACCTTACAGTTCAATGGCCATGCCAATTAAGTTAACTGTTGCTTTTTGGCAATTAGTACAGTTACAGTAAATTAGTATTTTGAATGGAAAACAGGCTTTGTTTTTGCTATTATTATGACAAATTATTTCACATTTTGATTGACTGCTACATTTTTAGGCAACAAGCATCTGACATGCTCTAAAACATTATTCTTAAGAAATAAAAAATATTCGTTTCTGAGGAACAATGTGCCTGTAAGCAATATGTGTGTAAAACTTTTTGTTATGCTAAATAATCTGTTTTTGTTTCTTTATTCCACAGGCGTAGCTATTGTTAATACAGATCCACAAAAGGTGAAGTCTAACTTCACAGTCCTTCTTACGAATGGCATAGGGTTCCAACTTGCTGAAACATTCAATACTTTACAACTAGACCTCATGATGCCTTCAAATTCATATGTAAGTAGAAATTGAATGTCAAATATTCCTCAAAATATTCCTCAATGTTTAAAATAAATTTTTATGATAAAGCATAATTGGCAAGATACCATATATTCCCAGTATATTGGAAATTAAAATTATTATTACATGTATGTAAAATAAGATAAAGATCACATGTTAAAATGAGCATTTTTCTTGAATACATTTTTTATGTAGATTCAAGTATATATTATACGGTGTTCCGTTAGGACCATCGCGACACACACATCACAAAATTATGATGGTGATTAGTCGAAAAAACGAAACCACGATGGTGAGATGATAAGACAATGAAAAGTCGAAAGTACGGTGGTGAAAAGTCGAAAAAACGAAACCATAATGGTGAAAATATGGTTTCGTGTTTTAACCATCGCACTTTCGAACTTTTAGCTATGTACTTATCCATGTATTATTAAGGTACGAGCGAGCATATGAATATAGGATTACCGACATCTCGTAAGCTAGCTTGATAGCCTTCTCATTTTCAATTGATAAAAAAAAAAACTTTTTTCTAGTTTGATAAAAAACTTGCATCATTTGATAAAAAATAGTTTTACACATTTTTCACTTTATTTCTATTTCAAGACTAACATTTCCGGAATAATGGGCGACATTGATGGCACAAAGACCCTTCCAAATAGGACAGTATTCGACATAAACCCTGATAACAGGAATGACTTATACTACAATTATGAGCTAAAATGTAAGTTGTCCGTCATAAGTAGTCACAGGACTCGAGTCAGGTGAAGATGCGTCTTGAAATAATAAAAACAACAACAACAACATTAAGACAAACAACTAAATATTGTTATAGCTGCCTACCTCCAGATTTATGCTAATTTTCATCAAAATTTTAAAAATGTATTTGAAAATAATTTTTTGAATCGAACAACGAAAGCAGTTTTCACATTGCAAACGGTACTTACATTCCACGGAAATTACATAAAAGAGGTCGAAATATGCATTAACATGGCCCCTACTGCGTTAGTCACGAAGTAGAAAAGTGGTGATTAATATTGCAAATCAATCAAGGTACATTTTCCCTTAATTTGATTTTCATGAAATAGTTTGGCTTATCTGGATGCATGCAACTTTTGAATAAAAAGTCATATTTTACATCATCTGTTTATAGAAAAAAACGATGTCATTGTCCTGTTAAAAAAGAATGTACTTTAATCTCACAATAGGCCATTCCAAGCTGATGCAAGTTTCTTGAAATGCATTTGTTTTATCTACTTATCTACTTTATGGTCAAGAAAAGCCGACTGAATAATGCCGACATTTGCAGGATATTCTGGAATAGATTTTCAAATATTTCCTCAAGCAGTCACATTTATAAAAAATGGTTAGTTTTCACCAGAGTACATTTTTCAGTGACTGAAATAGACCCTCTCATCCGTACATTGTCATTGCTGGTTGTTTTTCTTCTTGCCAACCATGAGAGACAATCCAATAACCATACGGTGGCACGTACGTGTCTTGATGTTTTTTCTTGTCCTTACGACATTATAATATTGTTTTAAAAGATATAGTTTTGCCAGGGACGAGATTATTATTTTGTGACCACAAGGTAATGATACCACGGAACGCGATAATAATAACCTCTCGAGATAAATGCAAAAGTACACATGATACCCATGTGCCACCGTAGAAGCCAAACATTCATTCATTCATTCATTCATTCATTCATTCATTCATTCATTCATTCATTCATTCATTCATTCATTCATTCATTCACTCACTCATTCACTCATTCATTTATAGGCATATTTTTACATGGTTTCATGTTCATTTACACGAACAAGTCAACTTTGATTTGAACTGCTTCAGAATGGACTGTGAGACAAGTTTATTTTCATATATTGCAGGGGCAGTAAATGAAACAAGTAACTTATTTAGTGACATTCTACCAGCCAGGTATTCTTTCCAAGACAAGATTAATCTTTATCCAACAGAAATGTCTCGTTTGGATCGTGGATATTCTAGTTTCTGCGCAATGTCAAAAGAATGCATATTTGATGAAAGGTAAAAAGAAAAAATGAATTTAGAAAGTAATACCCGATTATCAAAATCAATGTATTGAATTTTTTTCTTTATGTATACTTTACCTGTACTTTACGGCGCGTTGTCGTGCGTCGCGTTGATGCAATGTCGCCCTGTCACTTGGCTTATAAGCCAATCCTTCGATAAGCCAATACTACGCGCTGTTTTGCGTGCATCGTTAGGGTCAGGACAACAAGACGAAAGTCCGACAATGCGACGCACAAAAGCGTTCCAAATCAGCCACCATACATTTACTATAATTATACCAATTGCCAAACAACCTAAAGAAGCAAAATATTGTTCATTTTTATGACAAATGACTAATTTTTGGAAATATTAACAAGATACTAAGAATAAAACGTCTTTGAGAAATAAAAATGATAGCATTTCTGAGGGAGGCATCATGAGCCCTTAAGTGCCCCAGTTGATCTACGTAATAAACTCAAATTTTATACTTTTTAGGCTTTTCGATCTCGGTGGAGTTCCTTTAAAGGTTTTAGACCAGTTTGTGTAAAAGCCCACCTCAAATGTCATTGTATTATTTTCATTTTATACTAAAGGTTTACGGGATCAGAAGACATTGCAGGTGCTACGAAAAGTGCTGCAGAAAGATATGCCTCTTTGAGTACCAATTTGTTACCAGGTATTATATCTGTTAAATAACTTTCTGAAAGCATAGGGTCAATTCTTGTCAGTCATTTTTATTCCAGTCAACTTTCTGACAAATCTGTTATAATTGTACTCGTAAGTAGTTTAGTATCAAAACGAATTCAACACTATAAAAATTTGCGATCCATAGTCAGAAGTTTGAGAGATTTGATCGTATTAATTTCGATCCAATGGATCACGATCCGTTTAATTTCACTCACAAGAATCACGATATATAGAATAACCGATACACAGATACATTTTTCTCACGGAAACATGGATCATTTAAGTATCAGTATTAAATATTATGTATTTAAGATAGATTCTTTTACGATACATTTTTCTTACGAAAACATGGATCAATACGTATCTTAGGTTAAAGTATCAGAAATGTATGTATTTTCAGTACGGTCTTGTGGTTTATTAAACGTCCCTCGATCTAAGAAGAGCAATTATGACTACACGATTGGTACCACGACCACTATTACAGAATGCAGAACTGGTTCTTTTTCGGGTACCAGTACATACACATGTGAAGAAACATCAAATGTAACACAGGCCTGGTCACCGGAAGTGACAGCCACGTGCGAGGGTAATACAATATTAAAATGTTGCAATCTTTCTTAATTATTTATCTTTCTTATCTTTATTAGTATCATTGAATATTTACATTCTAATCCTGTAAAATGTTAACAAACATAGAGGTGTAAACTTTGCATTTTGAGTAATCGTAAAGTTTATTTCGGTAAAAATACTTTGGTTGAAAAACAAATGTGTTTATCAGAATCAATTTTAGAATACCCCTTGCCACGCCTGAATATAATTACAGTTGTTAACAGGGATATCAAAATACTTATGCTTTGTTAAAAAACTCAAAATACTAGTAATTAGTAAATGAATAATTTTACGTATTACTTTACTTTTAAAAGACAGACCGAGTATACAACATTATAATGCAGACAGCTTAAAAATACAGCATCCATTTGCTATGCGTTTATTTCTATAGAATACGTTACACGCAAACTAGATATTGTTTTTCAAAATTTGACGGAAAAGGCCGAAAAGTTGCGACCGGTGGTATTATTATTATTATTATTATTATTATTATTATTATTATTACATAATGCAAAATATAGTAAAAAGTCCGATTATTGTGTAAACTATGGTGGCTGATTTGGAACGCTTTTGTGCGTCGTGTTGTCGCTAGCGACAGCACGACAAAGCGCCAAACGGCACGTTGTCGGACTTTCGTCTTGTCGTCCTGTCGCTAACGATGCACACCGATCGGCGCATTGTCGTGCGGCGCATTGTCGTGTTGTCGCGATGTCACATTGTCGCTCAGCTCAAATCGAAGGATTGGCTTATAAGCCAAGAGACAGTGCGACATCGCGCCGTTTGGCGTGCTTCGCTAGCGACAGGACGACAAGACGACAGAGCGACATCGCGCCGTTTGGTGCGTTTCGCTAGTGACAAGACGATATAGGTTGTGTTGTCGCTATCGACATCGCAATGCGCAAAGTATACCAAATCAACCACCATAGTAAACTGATGTGACCACCTCTCAACCTTGGGAACATCTAGCACTCATCGGATCACAACCATGTTTCTTCATATGCCACCAGCACTGGTTTGTTCTAGGAAGCGGACTCGAAAGTGATTAACATAAGTTGCAAAAACCTGTTTCTCAAACGATCTTAATTAAATATGTTTAAATCAACTGATGTGATTCAGTCAAGATAAAAGATATGTTATTTTCTACAGTTCTAACAGAATCGGCTGACATTGGCATGATTGTGGGTATAGTTGTAGCTGTCGCAGTGGTAGTTATTATAGCTATCGTTGTTGCTATTATAGCTGTCAGAAAGAGAAAAAGCAAGTAAGTGTCTACTGTCACATGTATTTAAAAATATTATCACATACCACCAAATGTTTTTATATTCCATACATTACATTATTACATACGATACGAGTACAAGTGCCCGTCCTTTGTTAGTTTGTGATGTCTTTCCAATGATAAAGTTTTGACTGCATTTTCCTCAACTATCCAAAACGTTTTTCTTTTCCCCTTGCCTCAAGGTCAATGTATATTTTTCATCCCTTTAGGTTAATGTGTATTTTTCATCCCAATGCCTTTAGGTCAATGTGTTTTTTCCATTCCCTTGCCTTAAGGTCAATGTGTATTTTACATTCCCTTGCCTTAAGGTCAATACGTTTTTTTCATCCCCTTGCCTTGAAGTCAATGTATATTTTTTTCAGTCCCGTTTCATAAGGACAATGTGTTGTTTTTTTTCGTTCCGTTGTTTTAAGGTCAACTTATATTTTTTATTTCTTGTCTTAAGGTCATTGTGTGTGTTTTTTTCTTCATTCCCGCGCCTCAATGTCAATAAGCATTCTTATCCAGTTGCCTTAAAGGCCAATGTGTTAAAGTCTATGTGTATTTAACTTCCCCTCGCCTTGTTGTTCCGTGTGTATTTACTTTTCCACGCCATGTGTACAGCGTGTATTTTACTTTCCTCGCCATGTGTTTAGTGTGTATTTTACTTTCTCAAGCCATGTGTTCATTTTGTATTTTACTTTCCCACGCCATGTGTTCAGTGTACATTTTACTTCCCCTCGTCTTGTTGTGCAGTGTGTACTTAATTTTCCCACACCATGTGTACGCCTGTACAGTGTGTATTTTACTTTCCCACGCCACGTGTACAACGTGTATTTTACTTCCCTATGCCACGTGTTCAATGTGTTTTCTTTCCCAATGTTTATTTACTCTTTCGCGACATGTGTTCAATGTTTATTGTCCGTCCCAACGCCATGTGTTGATGTATACATGCATTTCACTTTCCAAAGAAATGTGTCCAATGTCATGTTATGGAAATAATCATATTTCACTCGTCAAATATTTATTTTCATTACCACTCGATTAAAATAAATCCCGTATTTATAACCCTCTATTTGATATGTGAAATATTGCTGTTAAGATTAATGATTTGTTTATGTTATCATTTATTATTAATTATTTTTAACAACATTTAATATATAAATTTCGTGTAAATGATACTGTATAATATGTTTTTCGTTGTTGTTTCAGAAAGGCATTTTACTAGTTCTATTTAATCAGGCATTGTATCTTAATGGTTTCATAACAGTTCACTTATAATTTCAAACAAATTTCATTAATGATTTATTATCCCCGCCGAAAAGGCGGTGGGGTATATACAAATAGTCTCCATCCGTCTGTCATTCCGTCCCACATTTTTGTCCGGAGCATATCTCAAAAATTATTTGAGTTATCAACTTGAAACTTCATAGGTCGATAGATCATATTGAGGAGGAGTGCAGTGTACAAGAATGATAACTATCCTGCATAACCTTTCAGTTATTATCCCCCGCCGAAAGGCGGCAGGGGATATAGAAATAGTCTCCATCTGTTCGTCCTTCCTTCCGTCCGTCCTTCCGTCCGAGATTGTTGTCCGGAGCATATCACAAAAAGGATTTGAGGTATCGACTTGAAACTTCATAGGTGGATAGATCTCACTCAGGAGGTGTGCAGTGCACAAGAATGATAACACTACCCTTCATAATTTTTGAGTTATTGCCCTTTGTTATTTTTCATACTTAATTTTTCACCTGAGTGGAGCATAACTCGAAGAATCTTTGCAATGTCAACATGAAATTAATCATAGGTGGATTTATTTTATTGAGGAGGAATTCTGTGTGCAATAATGATAACTCTTCCCATGTAGAGGTATCAACTTGAAACTTCATAGCAGGGTAGATCTCATTGAGGAGGAGTGCAGCACACAAGAATGATAACGCTACAATGCATATTTTTCAGTTATTGCCCTTTGTTATTTTCAGCCATCAGTATTCACATAGGTTTCAAATCTGAAACTAATATCAATTTAGCCATCAGTTTTCATTACAGTACCAAATGACCTCTTAAAATTGAATAATTCTGCTCTTCTACATATATATTCTTCCAATGAGCAAACACATTCGGCGGGGGATGGCCATGTTAACATGGCTCTTGTTGCCCTTTGTTATTTTTCAAACTTAATTTTTCACCTGAGTGGAGCATAACTCAAAAAGTCATGAAACTTCATAGGTGGATAGATCTTATTAAGAAATGCTGTGCACGAGAATGATAACTCTACCCTTTATAATTTTTTAGTTATTGCCCTTTGTTATTTGCCATACTTTTTGTCCTGAGCTTATCTCAAAAGTGTTAGAGGTATCAACTTGAAACTTCATAGATGGATGGATCTTATTCAGGAGAATTACAGCACACAAGAATGATAACCTACCCTGCATTATTTTTCAGTTATTTTCCTTTGCTATTTTCAGCCATCAGTATTCACATATGTTTCAAATCTGTAATCACTTCAGCCATCAGTTTTCATTACCAAAAGACCTCTTAAAATTGAATTATTCTGCTCTACTACATATACATTATTCCAATGAGCAAACACATTCGGCGGGGGATGGCCATGTTAACATGGCTTTTGTAATTATAGAGGTGTTTCAATTATTAAAACTTTTTTTTAATATGTATGTAGATTCTGTCAAGTTTTCTTAAAGGGAATGCTGATTTTTCTTTCTTTATATGCCCGAAAAAATTTCGGGCATATTATGTTATACCCGCTGGCGTCCGTCTGTCCGTCCGTCCGTCCGTTAGCAATTTGGTTTGTTTCCGGAGCATAACTTAAGTTCCATTCGGTCCACAATATACAAACTTCATAGGATGATTGTCCATATTGGGTAGAAGACCCCTATTGATTTTGGGGTCACAAGGCCAAAGGTCAAGGTCACTATGACCTTAAAACTGAAAACAGTTTCCGGAGCATAACTTAAGTTCCATTTGGCCCACAATCTTCAAACTTCATAGGATGATTGTCCATATTAGATTGAAGACCCCTATTGATTTTGGTCTCACAAGGTCAAAGGTCAAGGTCACTATGACCTTAACACTGAAAACAGTTTCCAGAGAATAACTTAAGTTCCATTTGGCACACAATATTCAAACTGCATAGGATGATTGTACATATTAGGTAGAAGATCCCTATTGATTTTGGGGTCACAAGTTCAAAAGTCAAGATCACTATTACCTGAAAACTGAAAACAATTTCCGGAGCATAACTTATGTTCCATTTGGCCCAAAATATTCAAACTTCATAGGATAATTGTCCATATTGAGTAGAAAACCCCTATTTATTTTAGGATCACAAGGTCAAAGGTCAAGGTCACTATTACCTTAAAACTGGAAACAGTTTCTGGAGTATAACTAATGTTCCATTTGGCCAACAATATTTAACTTCATATAATGATTGTCCATATTGGGTAGAAGATATAAGGTCAAAGGTCAGGGTCACAATGATCTTTACACTGAATATTGTGGTTTCTTGAGCATAAGTTCCATTTAGCCCATAGTGTTCGAACTTCATAGGGTTATTGTCAAAATTGAATAGAAGACCCCTATTAGTTTTTTGGTCACAAGGTCAAAGGTCAGTGTCAACTGAAAACGGTTTTCGCTCAATAACTGAAGTATTAATCAACCTACAGCTTATATTGAGTAGATTAATTATATGCCCTAAAAAATTTGCTTATATTATATTATATCCCTGGTGTCTTTCTGTCCATCCGTCGTAATAAAAATTTTTTGACAAGACGGGACAGGAAATAATTTTTCGAGATTAATGTTTCATTTGATGTAGGTCTAGATCAATCACTTGTAGTCAAAATTTCAGCTTATTCTTTTTTCTCAGTTTTTTCATTTGTGAAAAATGACCCAAAATTGAAATGAGTTTCAACGCTTTTAACAATAGCAAAAGAAACAACAACAATGCGATTTTGAATTTATCTTTGAGTATATTATTTTGTCAATTATCTTTTGCATATTTTTTTCTTTTGAAGTGCTCCAGCTGATCTTTTGGGCTTTCAGATCTAAGTTGAGTTCTTTTAAAACGTGTTCCCAAATTCTACATCGTTTTGATAATTCTTTCATATTTTTTTCGATGCTCAAGAAACCTGTATTTTTACTTACTTCAATACTTCACGAGAATTTTAAACATTCTTGATATTAGTATATAATTTACATACAACTCAAATATTTGTTATCTTTATTATGACATGTATTATAGTTACGTTATACAGTGCACATTCCCGTCATGTGTTGTTGTTTGTTGTAAAAACTGGACCGGAAATTTTAATTTAAATATCTTTTCGTTCATAATGTAAGAATTTGTTCAGCACATAATAATATGGAAATTTGAAGTTTACAAGGTCCAGGTTTTATATGTGACTGTTAGATTTCACCCTTTATGTCTACACCTTCTTCAGTACCTTACGGAGCAAAACGGTGTTAAATCGTAACATTTGATTCAAGTAACAACCGTTTTGCTCCGAATAAATAATATAAAGCGGCATTTTACAATGATTTATCTCTTTAATAGTCACAAATTAAAGTAGTGTCATACAGAAGTTTCAAACGCATGCATATAAAAAAACTAACTAGATCTAATTTAAATATATTAAAGGCCCATTATGTCGAGAAAATGCTTTATATTAAATTGTATTTCTCAACTTTTAAGCTTTTTATTTTTTGGTGTCCTGTTATAATTATTAATCAGAATTTTTAATCATTGGTCAATTATCTGAAACATCTTTTGCTTTTGTAAATTACATGTAGAATAGTTAAATTAATTTAGTAATTTGTAACTGATTTGTTTACATTTTGCTATTTTTATGACAAATAATTTCACATTCAATGCTACTTTTTTCAGTTGATAAGTGTCTAACATGCTCTAAAACCATTATATAAGCATTTAAAAAAAACTCATGTTTGCCATTTCTAAAGATGAAAAAAATGTATTCATTTCTGAGGGATAAGTAATAGAAAGAGCATCGAAATACGAGGCTATCTGATTTGTACGAGGGGGCGTAGCCGAGTGTTTTCATGTTCTTTCTCTTTTGTATCATAATCAAACATAAAAACACGTTCCCTGTTGTCACAATATGAAACCCAGAAAAAAGTAACCTATGAACGAGCATCTGAATATGATATTTCTATCGATTCTCCTTTCTCTGCAGTAAACCCCAGAAAAAAATGAGCCAATCAATGCGCATGCTTTGGAGTGCGGGTAATTAATACCTGCACTCCAGTTAACACTCTGTGCATGTATATGCATACGATTTAACTTGACACATTTTCAACAGAAAGGTCCCCAAACTATGATACGTACAATGCGCCTTTAACTCTACTTTAGATGTCATCCATTCGTAAGTTCAAAGTAAAATGTCGCTTTGTGTTATATGTGGAAGGATCTATCTGAATGTATATAAACTACTCCAGAAAAAGTTTCATGATGTTGATTGACGTGCACTGTAGATGCTAGAACATTTATATAATTATATATTCATATCATCTACACTAGTGAATTAGTGCCGGTCTATACATCCGTTTTTCCTCTTACTTTTGGTGACATCAGCAGACAATAATGTTTTATTTGTAGAGACTGGAAGAGGTCTGGCGAGGCGAAGACTCAAGAAGAAGCTGTATCTATGAAAACCGCCGTGTAAGTTATGAAGGAACATTCTATAGTCAGAAAAAATGAGCGGGAAAAATGAGAGGAAAAAGAGCGGGAAATAAAGAGAAGAAAAAGAGCGGGGAAAAAGAGCGGGAAATGAAAGTAGAAAGGGAAAAGCAGACGAATCAGCATCATGTCTATATTGTGTTCAATTTGTGTATTCCCTGTTCACCTTATGTGTTGTATACGTTTGTGTTTGTTTGTGTTTAAGTGTTGTTGTTAACTTTTTTGTGAAATGATTATTGTCTTTGAATGTACACACTTTATTTGTTGTTAAAACAAATGCTTTTTATATTGTGCTAATAGCTTTTGCTGAAGTTGAGAGTGAAAGAATGTATCTTTTTTGTATAGAAATCTAACATGTTTATATAAAAACATATGACTAGTTCTTCCAATTCATAGCTCATATCCTGTCAGGCATATAAACAGACAATATGCATAATTCAACATCCTCCATTAAAATGAAATGAAAGTAGTCTCCACCAGTGGTCCTCAAATGTTACCATACTGATCAGGGGAAGTAACTGCTGTGAGCGTTTGGGACTTAATTTGTTTGGTTCTTACGCCGAATTATACACATTTTTGGGGACTAAGTAAATGTATATGTATGATAATTGTTTGGTGCCAAAGGGTCTCTATTGCTATGTTTTAAAGGGAAACCTTGAAAAAAAGCAACGATTTGTCATTAAATTGGGATAATGATTTTTTTCCATCTAACACCAAGTACTGAATGTAATAGCCAGCATACTAACAAATGCACTGCTTTAAATATTTCAAAAGTTGGATCAAAAGAGGTTATCTATGACTTTATCAGTTGTCTCTATTGTAATCAACGCGGGGTTTCAACGGTAATGTGGGGTTTATTTTCAACATAAAAATATACGAGATAAAATCAAGGAAAATATCACTTTAAACAGATTTTTATTTTGATAAAACAGGCACAATAGATAAAAAATGTTTCAGTTTAACTAAACATTTAACATCCTCACCTCAAACGTCTCAAAAACGATATTTAAGACCTGCACTTTATGTCAATGTTAAAAAATTATCGCATTTAAGTGTGCTATTTCACTTTACAGATATTTAAGTTATTTCATTGAATAATTGTATGTTTTAAGTACAGAAAAGTTTGGTGTTATAAAAAGTCGCGCCATGTCGCTTTTTGATGTCGGCGATAATAAAGTAATTGAACATACCTTAAATTGTTAAAATGTTTCATAGGTTTACGAAAAAAAAGAGGAATATCTTCTTATACTTAAAATCAAGAAATGTTGACTCCAATAAAAATCACTTATAAGAACACAGTTGAAGATATGATCATACTTAAATGAAATACTTTATTAAAACCAGACCTAACTATCAGGACTAAGATTGTTAGAGTGGTGTCGTGTAATACATCTGCGGATGTTTCTAAACTAAACTTACTTTTTTCATGTTTGAATGTTGAATTCTGCTTAACCCGGTGCTAGGGCAAGGGCGACAACTTGCACTTTCCAATACCTTCAATGAACAGGATCAATCAATCCGAGCCCTGCCGTTTTGGGCGTTCTTTACGGATTCTGTTTTTTCTGTTTTATGTTTGTTCATTCCACCAACATCGTTGTGTACCAACGATATATATTCCGTGCATGTCAAATTATCTTGATATTGTGACGTATGTACGGAGTATAAGGAATAATTCTATTTTTAGATAATCAACATTTTTTTTTAAAACCATTATATAGCTTTTTTGATACCGCTCATCTACTTATATTACCAGAAAATCATTACCATAATGTTATAACTTATGTACGAACTCTATTAGAAGCATTGCCATTTTCAAATACATGTACCATTTTACGTATTCTGCCACTATAGCTTGTTTCATATCATATATTATCTGTATTTAAATCTTAACAATTGACTTAACATTTTTGGAATAATTTGTACGTGAAAATAAAACTTTCATCTGTTTTCACAAATAAATATGTTTCTGTGTTGATTGTAGACCTTGAACAAAAAATTACAAAAAACAAAAATTGTAATTTCTTGTTATGTTTAGGATTACGGACCCTTATGTATTAATTGATGTCATATAATTTGTAGATCTTCCTACTATTTTTAGTACAAGTTTGTCACATGACAAGGTGGTTACAAATGTGACATCATTAGTTGAGAAAATTCCAATATGGCGGCTTATATACCCGTACATTGTCAAACAATGGGCAAAGAAGGGTCCGTAATCCTAGAAAGGTGTATATAACATTAAGAATGATATAAAATAGCTGGCTATTTTTCAATGTTAACAAACCCGAATTAGATCTTTTTAGCGTTATTATCTGTTTGACATATCGATAAGTATAATGAGAAGGAAACTAGAAATTATTAATAGTCTTTAGTATTTTGTTTTGCTGTAACATTTGAAAATTTGTTTAACTACACGCCATAATGACATAGCGTATGACGTTATCCAATACGTTACGTTTCATTTTTATTTTTAGAAACAGCAGGTCTGATGGTAACGATGGTAATGAGATGCATAAAGAGAGACCAGGCAACGAATATACAATATAAATCATGTCATATTTTAAAACATAAGACATTTTTATATCATATTTTAAATTATCGAATTGCGTGTAATTGTACTAGATCTACCATAAAATATTTTTTTCAGGTTATAAAAATTCTTAATTCAGAAACATCACATTGATACAAATTATAGTTATTCATATACATTGTATATTTACATATTGCCTTTACTTCTGAAATCTAAAATTTAATTTTATTGTTCATATTTTAAAACGTTGTCATCCCTATTGTCCCTTGCTTTGGATTTTTTCATATTATTGGTAGATCTAAATCATCATTTAGATAAGCAATAAAATGCAAAAAAACGTAAACTTTCTAAATGTTAAACAAATGTTTTTTCTCCGTTTCTTATTTCCATACGTTATTCTTGGTTAAATTGACTATTAATAGGCTTACATGTTCATAAATTTGTATTTTTACAGCCTTAATTTGATTTTGTGAATGTCGTAAAAAGATTTACTAACGTTGCTATGACCTCGTGTATCACATTCTATATAATGTATCGCACATGGAATGCATGAATTTCAAAAGAACAAATCTATGTTAACAAATGAAGATATGACCGAATACAAGCTCTTAGTGTGCTATTGTTGAATAGTGAGCGTATCATGATGTTTGATTTTATAAACTTTACCTTTCACTCTTAATTTTTGTCTGGCGTATTTTAGTACGGCGGTTTTCGTATTCTGATATAGAATCTATTCGCTTAAGTTTATATGACTTTAGAGTTTAAGTATGCTCTTTACCCCCAGCGACTTTTAATATTCGCGGTAACTATGGTTGCGCAAAAGTTTATCACCGCGAAAATGCCATCCTGATGAAAAACGCGAAATATTGTTTCTGCGAATGTTTATAAGAGTACAGTAACTGTTATCTACATAATGCTTATAATAGTTAACAGTATTGTCTATTTAAATACAATTTTTTTTTGCTTTTTTTTTAAAATTCAAATACTTGTTTATTTCATCTGTCAGTATCATATGGGCGATAATGCCCCAACTAGCAAAACACGTGGTCCCATATATATGCCAGGAATTGCAAAGGATCCATATGGGGAGATTTTATATGGGTCCTATAAGGGGACAATGTCTGTCATTAGGGTAAACTATTAAATTAGAGTAAGAGTACGTTACACATCCAAAAAGTGTCCTTCAGTAACATATATTTGCAGGGTAATTATCAAAGTCAATAATTTTATCATACTTATTATGTAGTAAGATGGGACAAAGAAATAATTTCTAATTCATTTAAAACCAACAACTCACATACAAAAAAAGAAATGTGTAAATGTGGGAAGCAACTTTTGGATCTCCCTGAATGATGGTGTTTTTTTTTGTAATGAATGATACGTGTTAATATAAGAAATATTGCAGACATAATTTGAATTTATATTTGTGTCTGTGAAAAATTGCTACTCATGTACTACAATTTAGTATTTGCTTTTTTTTTCATTATTTGCTCTTTGTATATACATGAAGGTCTTCATTGTACTGTTACATAGTAGATTAGATATGACACATTTTAGAAATTCTTTAGTATCCTTTTCAGTATCTTTTTTTTTAATGTTGTATTATTGTGTATATATAAATATATTATGACTAATAAAACAATTTGAAAATACCTATTGATTTTAATTTTTTATCGACCGTTCTTATGCAGTACTTATAATTCAATTATAGTAATAATGTATGGTGGCTGATTTGGTACACTTTGCGCGTTGCGTTGTCGATAGCAACAACACAACCTATATCGTTATCGCCATGTCGTCATGTCGCTAGCGAAGCACGCCAAACGGCGCATTGTCGTGCGGCACGCTGTCGCAATGTCTTCCTATCCTTTGCTTATAAGCCTATCCTTCGTTTTGAGGCGAGCGAAAATGAGACATCGTGACAACACGCCACACGACAACGCGCCATTTGGCATGCATCATTAGCGACAGGACAACAAGACGAAAGTCCGACAACGCTTTTAACGCTATGTTTCTATATAGCGCAAATGACGTCACGTCAAAGTGTTATTACATTAGTGTAATATTGTTTTTATTAAATGGCTTTATTACACTCCTGCGCCGCAGTTTATGTGATAACTAGAATTAGACAATTCAGGGATATATGCATTGCGTAGTTGTAATAATCTGAAAGAGTACATATGTATATCTGAATATCCACATCTTACTTTGTGTTTTCAATCAGCATTTAACTTAACAATATTTATCCACCGCTTCTGTCGCCGCAGGGATTGGCGAAACCTATGACCAGCATGAATCCTATACGTTATTGAATTTTTTTCTAACATTCCTTACTTATTACATTAGATGTACATAAATATATATGATATTTCAAATTTATAGTCGAAAATCTGGTGGTAAGTGTTTTATCCGCTTACATTAATTTTTGTTTATACCCGAATATCTCTGACTAATTTTTTTTTGATATATAATTGCCTAAACCCCTGATCTGATTAGAGCTTTGTTACCCTCAATAAAGGTCATACGCAAATGATTTCCAGATGATGCTAATAAACTTGAAATAAAGACTTAAAATCAATTAAGGACCAATTAGGATTTAACACCATATTAATGCTTTGTAAAAAAACTAATTAGGAGTTACAAAAATCAAGTAAAGCTGTTATTCTCCATATTAGGCTTTGAATGACTCATTCGGACAAAAAGACGTACTATCAAAGTCTAAATTTAGATTTTGTTTCTAAAATGGAAATAAAGTTAGGAAGATTTTACTTCTCAACTCATAATAAGGTCAAACAAAGTCCTAATTACGAAATATTTCCCCTGATAATGCCTTAAAAATTAAATAGTAAGAGTTACAAAGTGACGAAATTAGATTAGGTAAATTTCTCTCAATTAGAATTAAAAAATCACTTACTAGTATTTCTCTACTGATATGAAAAAAAGAGTCCTGATTAGGCTTTTATAACTCCTTATTAAAACTGAAAAAAAAATTATCAAGCTTTTTAAACTACTTATTAATTAAGCATTTATAGAAAATTAAGATTTGACCCCAACAAAACTCTTTTATAATTGAAATTATTAAAAAAGTTTTTTCGACCGTGCGACCACATACACGCATCGAGGACATGTTGAAAGGTAAGTTACCGTGCGACCACATACACGCATCACAGGATTCCCCTTCTCATACGAGAACGGGACAAACAGTTGTCCGCCCCTTTTTGAAAGGGGATGACTTGTAAAATGTGCCATTTGCCTATTGATAAGGAGGCTAACTTTCGCAGATATATCTTAAATGGAAATATATACAACTACTTTTACGCAAACCAAACGGGTATCAGTTTTCGTCCTTTTAAATTCCCTATGAAATTTTTAGAAAGTTCATATCTGATTTCTTGGAAAATTTTAAGTTTCAAGTTCTTTTACTTTTCATTTTATGTATATTAGATAGAAATGTATGTTTTATTTCTGCAAAACGTGAACGTTTTAAAAACATTTTATATGCGTTAAATATGGGAGATATATTTCACACTTGCAAAAATTAGCCTGGGGTTACTGTTATTGTACACTCGTCTAACCTACCTGGAATAGAAAAGGCTGCAAACAATGTAGTTTGAACTACGGCAGCCAGCACTGCTGACACTGGTAACACGGTAAAAATTTGCAAGCTTTATCCTTAACCTGGAGAATTTGTGACATTTCAATCTTCCATTTTTTGGAACTGTCCATTACAGATCTGGCGATATCAAATTAAAATTTAAAATGTTAGTCAGTCAACAGGGTAAAGGCGCAGTGTTGGTTACAGATGACATATTTACTGACGTCAATGATGACAGCTTGCTTCAACTACAGAAATGTAAAATGGTTTGATTTATTTTAAGTAGGTTATAAGGAAACTTCCAGTGACTGGGGATCCTATCAAGTAATTTTCGAAGCGTTTCCCATTTAATTACTTTTTGTGGGTTAATATGGCAGTGACGGAAAATGGATGTTTTTTTTTTGTTCAAAATACGTTCACTGTGTGTCATTTAAGTGTTCATTCGATGCACCTATCACATCGAAAACTTTTCCATCTTATGAAAATATTACAAATGAAAGTTGGAAAGTTAATGCTACAGTTACATAGACGTATAGGCAATCAAATATAATATATAGGTAATTTAAAAATTAAGCCAAGTCCAACAATTCAGTGTGATTTTACATTAAATGGAAATATAAATGATGATATGCCTATGAACTCAACAGTGAGTGATACTACCGATAAGGTGACTTGCATAAACACATGGACATTAGTCTGTAGCCATGAAATTGAACTCATTTGCGTAATATGAATATACCGACCAAGGATTATAAGTGTGATTTACATTTGTATATTTTTTTCTACATTTTTCATACATTTTTTATTAGTTATCTTATTTCTCATTTTTGTAATGGTAAAATTAATTTTATTGCATTACGTTTAATTAATTTTAGATTGTATGTCTGTTTTACACGGTGAAGAATTTTCTTTGACATTTCATCGTAATTCTGGTAATAAAGATTATTTCGCTAACAGATGTAAATGCATTATTTCTTCATAAACTCACCGGAATGCATATATGCATACACATTAGATAATTTTATGCGCGCAATTCTCGTTCACTCAACTAACACTTTATATAAAATGCAGTGAAAAAAATCATTATTATCGGGAAATCTTTATATAACTTAATTCTTAGATAATATTACAAACCTACTTATGTATTGCAATTCATTTATGATGTAGAATTAGAGAAGAACTATATGAATAACAACAACAACAACAAAAATAACAAGAAAAAATACTATAAATAACAACAACAACAAAAATAACAAGAAAAATCAATCAATCAAACAAACAAACAAACAAACAAACACAGACAACTTGTGAAACTCGAGCTCGTGACAAAATGTTTGATAACATTCAACCCCTAAAACTTTACAAAGATCACCATCCAGATAGTTACCAATTATTTGGAAATCTACCGTAACGTCATTTGTTCCTTTTCAGGCAATGGTTATCAACATTTTTTCAACATATAAAATGTTACGTAACAGTCACATAATCATAGACAAGCAGTATAAACTAATCATCAATGTCATAATAATGTAAATTCGATTAAAATTTGAAGACGTCTTTATGCTGCATATGGTTACATGGCACAAACTACAAAATCAAATATTTTTGCGAGTCCAAATTTTCTCGAATCGACCATTTCCTTAAATCTATGTTAAATATTTGCAAAAAATCTACTTTTATTTCTGTAAAATATACATGAAATATAATTAACAAAAAATTTCTGATTTTACACAACACTTCTGTCGCTAAAACTCATCATATAACTCATAATAACACTTTTCAATTTTTTTTTTCTGTCTCTCTGACATGCATATTTCATCGAAGAAGATGAGGCGTATTAGTGCACATGCCTTAAACGGTTAAACCGGACGGTCCTTCATGATCATTTTCACATTTCTTTGACGATGTCAGACTATTTTGTATTCGGTAGATAGAAGAGCGCCATAGTTTTCGGAAGCTGAATCATCCTTTATAGACACAGGATTTGGAAAAAGTTTTCTGTAATGGTGCACGATCTTGTAATCCACTGATGACTAGTATTTTCTTGAGCATAATTTGGCAATTATACAAATCTTTGTTTATTCTCATTTCTCTTTTGTAGCCTATATGGTCTATTCCAATGCCAGTTGTCATTAGATTAGATGTTTTAGTATGATTGTGTCTAGTATAAGCTTTACTAAGATGTTGGTTTGTTTATTAGCATTCTCCCCTTTCCCCTTTCCCCTTTGATTTTTAGCATGATGTTTGTTTTTCCAATGCAACTAATTTATGTTAAGTAAATGCAAAAAGTCATCCCATTTGAACTACACTGCCAATCTGCATACATCTCATCTCACCCCCCCCCCCTTGAATGTAAAGGATGGCAGCCATCTTGGTATCCATCTTGGATATTTACGCTTTGGATCTCAGGCTAACTTAACAACACTACTTTTCCAAAAAATCATTGTATGTTCTGGTTTTACAGAAACAGCACATTCATTTTACAGTTTTGAGGGACTATTTTTGTATGTTTGATATTTAGCTTTGATTATATGAGAACATTTGTTTACTTTGCTAGCATATTCGCTGCTGCTTTATAGTCTATCTTTTTTAATATTAAAAATGATGTGATTTTACACATGCTTTCTAAAATTCAGTTTACAGATGTGAATAAAGTTGCGTTTTGGATAATCTTCGCCCAAACAAGTGTAATAAAGCTGTTTTGTTACATTACACCAACAGACAGCATATGGACAATTCAGATTTTCCAACACGATCTCTCCTTTAGAGCAGTCTTCTGCTATCTCTTCTATTATATTTCTGTCCCACACGCACACCAAGACAGTACCATCATCTGACAGAGACATTCCTCTAAGGTCACTTCCACAACTATAGCAACCAATCACCTCGCCATTCAAGTTTAATTTTGTTACTGTGTTATTTTCCGTATCAGCTACATAGAAATAATTCTCATTACAAACAACATACCGTGGTTCAATACAGATATGTTTTAAATCTAAGTCTTTCAGAATGATATCTTTTGTATTAAATGTCTGGAGTTTTGCAGGGTTAACGAATGAAACAACTTTAATACCTTTATGGCAGCTTATACCATAACATCGTCCATCAACAGGCAAAGTTTGCTTCTTTATCAATGTGCTTGATGAGATTGATAGAAATTGTATTTCTTTTTTCTCAGGAAGTGTGACAGCAAGTTCAGTTTTGGATATTGCGGTGACATCCCAGGGTTTATCATCTAGTTGTAGTTGATGAGAAACGATCTGTTTCTTGATATCCACCATCTTTACAGCATTATTTTTGTGGTCAGCAATAATAAGAATATCGGGGTTAAGAAGAGTCATCCCTGATATCCAGCATGGTTTCTTATCTTTTGATGTCTTCACGCATATTTCTTCTTGTTTTAAAGATTTTTGTGTTATCGCACCCAGTGACATATCTTGCTTTAACTGCTTAAGTATGGACTCGTTGGCCTCAAAGTTGTGCTCTTTGATATCATATGTTGCAAGCTGTTTTGTTTTTTTCTGAAGATATTTCAACATTTGTTTTGCCAGTTTAACTTCCATAAATAGTTTATCAGCTAATTTTGATGTGTTGAGTTGTTTGATTTTATCTAACACTATCTCCAAAGATTTTGGTGTATCTTTGTCTACTTCTTCCAAACATTTGATGTTGTTTTGTTCTATGACATTTGCTGCATCTTCAGTTTCTCTCTCCAATTCATCTAGTCTTTGGTTAATTTCTTGACGATACTTTTTGATTGCTATTAATGCATCTTTTAATGAGTTGATTGATTTGTACGCCATTGTCTCGACACTTTCTACTGTTGTTTTATATAGGTCAAGAGTTGTATTGGCTGTTATCAAAATGTCTTGATATTCTTTACTGTCTATTATATTACTAGAAATGTTGGTTATATTGTCGACTTTGCAGGAAGAAGGTTCAAGAGTAACACAGACACTGCAAAGCAAGATTTCATGATCGTGGCAGTAGAACTTGATCATTTCGTTTTTATGTTTAGGACACGGTGTGTTTAAGAGATCAGACTGGTCTGTATGTTTGGATGTTGAGGGTTGCTGCATTGATTTAGGCATACGTGTAGCATCCAGTAGAGTATGCTGTTTGGAAAGGTTCTGTTTGTTATGACCTGTAAAACAGTTTTTGCATAGATGCTTCATACAATCTGTGCAGTAACCATGGGCAGGATGTCTGGTTCCCTCCTCCTCTTCACAAGGTTGGCAGTGAACTTGTTGATCTTTATATGAAGCCATGGTTACTGTTTGTGATGAAAATTATCTTTCAATTTTATTTCCTGAAAACTGCAAAGCTTCACCTAAAATCTGATATAAACAGGGGTCGATTTAATGAACGTATATCATTGTTCTTATGTTTATACATCTACATCTAACTCAACTTTGTCTACCATTAGTCACTGGTGTACGTTGTTGACTTTGAATCATTTGCTCAACGCCTTTTTCGATTATGATGCCGGTTGGTGATTACTATGAAACATCTTCCAAGAATAATCCTGATAAATAGAAATGTGTTACTTTTTGAAAATTTAGATTTGAAACACACTTGGTTGAAAGATAAACATAGGCAAACTGCAAGTGATTAACTAAAGTATTTCCATGTCCCGTTATGATGTAATGAGCCGATATCACCTACATTATTTGCAAACTAACATCAATCCTAACATTTGGCTCATTGTGAAAAATAGACACACCAGGTTCACCTCCTTCACTGCTATTATACTTAATCTTTGGGGTAAATATGATCATACTTGAACATTGTATTTTTTAAATAAGCAATAATTTTACATGCTCTTCTTTATCGGTAAAGTAATTTTGTGTTACAGTTGTTAAGAGATTTGGAATTTTTTAATACAGTGCTGTAACATTTAGTACATAATACCTTCAATATAAAACACGGCGGCGTTAGACTGTCAGGAATAGCGATGGAACCTGAATTTAATGACCAGTCCAAAAGTCATGACACAAAATAATCATTTTCAAATTTTATATCCTCTGTAATGACATGAATTGAAGGAAGGCAATGATTTGACTTTTTTGCGCTTGAGGGACCTGCATGTTTATGAAATACACTTACGGTTTTAACGTTAAGTGCGAACAGGTAAGAGTTAAGAAGGAAGATCCTTTGTTCATACTCCTTTGACAAAAAAAAAGATAATTAGCTGTAAAATGAACCTCTCCATTCCAACAAAGAGTTAAAGAAAACTTTATGATAAAAGTTGTCGACACTATTTATAAAATACGACTTAACCAAACTTTCTATATATAATATTGAGTGAATTATTTGTAATTTAGATATTTTTATATGTAATAGCTAAACTGTATTTTACCTTAAAAAATCCTTAAACCATTCCACGAACTTCAATTCTTCCTTATGGTTTGTTTGTTTAATATGTTTGTTATCACTGCTGAAGACATGTACTTTGATAAGGCATTGATTAATTACGAATGTTTAGTTATATTTTTAGATTTATAGATAAGAGAATTAACTTTCACCGAATACAACAGATATTGAGTGTTTGAACTGAAACAGTTAAAGCTGCATGCCACCAGATGAGCCAAAATATGTTTTGAGACAAACAACCTTGATAAATTGTACTAAGGTTTTATAAAAAGTAAAGATATGTACCATTCAAATGATAATTTACATATAACATTCCAATGATGGCTGAGTTTGTAGTATTTGTTACCATACTCCGACTGCGTGACTAACGCAGTAAGGACTGATTTTGCATTTTTTGGAAGTTTTCATAGATTTTAAGGGTCGTTTGGAATGTGTCAATTACTATCTTTATCGACTTGACACTATTTTACTTTTAAATACATTTTAAAATACTGTTCATAAAAATAAGCATGAATCTGAAGACATGCTACTTTTAGAGTAATTTTCTTGCTCGGGGAACTTCGCTTAACCAGTGAGAGGACTTAAACCACGGTATTGTTGGTATCGGAGTATATGTCATACCGTGACATGTAGTAGTAGAGTGTTGAACAAAGCAGTTGTAATCTGTATGAGCCATAAGACTTTTAATTCAATACACCTTTTTTTTAGATTAGAGTTGACATCATATTTAGTATTTTAGCATTAAGCCAGTTTTATGCAGATTCAAGTTCAAAACAAATAATATATATCTTCCCCTCTTGTTACTTTGCAACCTGATTAATGTTCACTATTTAATGTCACCATAAATAAAAAATACTGTGTTGTTGTACTATTACACTAAATAAAAAAATATTTTGAATACAGTGAACTCTGCTTATAAGCACCATTAGCATGTGTCATAATAAGTAATTTATACATTATCTTAAGTCTGGAAAGTTGTCAAACGTTCGACAAATATTAATTTGGAGGAGATTTTATGTATCTTGATCTTCTTTTACCTATATCTTAACAATGTCATTAACAAGGAAAGTGTTGATTGAAGTTATTCTAACTAGAGTTTTTACTCTTAACCAGATCTCAATGAAGGCCCCCTTGTGACTTAGGGGTTGCCTTAAAAAATTAAGACATGAGAATTGCTGCCACCGTTTATCCCTGCGTGATCGTAAGAGCCGACTAAATGGTTCGGATAAATGGAGTCTATGCATTTCTTTGCTCCAGTAGGTGAGGTGGTTTTGACCACTGGTGTTGAAACACCCAAGATTACCTAAAATGATCTTTCCTGTTCCGCGCAATATGGCATAAATTGTGTTGGTGCGCTGTAAAATCAAACAAACAAAACAAAGCTCAATGAAGGTGACATATATAAATGGTATAAAGATATAAAATATTTTCTAAATTTGTGTTGGGATGTAACAAGGTGGAGACATGCATGTACAGTGAATACTTAGATATAATTCCAATATTTTTCAATAAATGTTATTAAAAGTTTTTAAAAACTGTTTTGGAAATTTTGTAAATTTATAAAATAGACTATTAAATGTGTACACAGTTTTGATATTCCACACTTACGTTATTGCGATAATTATAGTGTATGTGTTTGAGGAATAGATTTATGAATTTAATCTTTTCAACAAATGAATAAAAACAAGCTTTCTTTTGTCAAACTGTTTTTGTCCAATAATGAGGAATATTATAGGCCTGAGTCATTTGAACAGTTAAACGTTAGACATGCAATATCAATGATAACACGTTTTTTTTTTATCCTTTTTATGCCCCCCTTCGGCGAAGAGGGGGTATATTGTTTTGCTAATGTCGGTCTTTCGGTGTCCGTCGGTATGTCAGAATGGTTTCCACTCATTATCTTGCTTACAATTCATCGCACAATCTTCACACATTGATTGGTCATAACTAGTGAATTACCCCTATTGATTTTGTAGTTACTAGGTCAAAGGTCAAGGTCACAGAGGCCTTGAATGGTGATATGATTTCTGCTTATTAACTTGGTTACTATGTATCACAAAGTCTCATATTTCACATATTGATTAGTTATAACTAGTAGATGACCCCTATTGATTTTGGGTCACTAGGTCAAAGGCCAAGATCATATATGGTTTCCGCTGATTATCTTAAAAACCATTTATCACAAAGTCTTCATATTTCACATATTGCTTGGTGATAAATAGTAGATGACCCATCTGGATTTTGAAGTCACTAGATTAAAGGTCAAGGTCACAGGGACCTTAAATGTCAGAATGGTTTCCACAGATTATCTTGAAAAGTGTTCATTATAAAGTCTTCATATTTCAAATAATGATTGGTCATAACTAGTAGATGGTCCCTATTGATTTTGGGCTCACTAGGTCAAAAGTCAAGGTCACAGGGGCCTTAAATGTCAAAATGATTTCCACTTATTATCTTGGTTATTATTTATCACAAAGTCTTCTTATTTCAAATGACCCCTATTGGTTTTAGGGTCACTAGGTCAAAGGTCAAGGTCACAGGGGCCTTAAATGTCAGAATGGTTTCCGCTTATTATCTTGAAAACCATTCATCACAAAGTCTTCATATTTCACATACTGATTGGTCATAACTAGTAAGTGACCCCTATTGATTTTGTGGTCACTAGGTCAAAGGTCAAGGTCACAGGGTTCTTGAATGTTAGTATGGTTTCCGCTCATTATCTTGAAATCTATTTATCGCAAAGTCTTCCTATTTCATAGATTGATTGGTCATAACTATAAGATGACCCCTATTGATTTTGGGTCACTAGGTCAAAGATCTAGGTCACAGGTGCCTTAAATGTCTCATTATCTTGAAAACTATTTATCACAAAGTCTTCATTATTTTTCTTTTCCCCATAATTGAACACTGCCATGTACCCATTTATGGCAAGTTTCTCTAACAAAATTACCAATAATGTGAGTCAATGGCTAGAAAGGGGGCATGTGTGTCGTTCGACATTTCTTGTTATTTTATTATTTTGTTGTTATTGTTGTATTGTTTTTTTTGATAGAAGAGAATTGCAACATTGCGCGTCACTACATTTAACATTAACTTGGTGTTAATTATCTATTGTTGACATATCTGACACACTGAGACCTGTGGAGTGTTTCATACTTAAAAAAATGCAAATGTCATGTATAAAAAATATTTAAGTTGAAGAAATAACTTATCTATTTAAACCATGGTATAGTTGAAGGTTACCCTCGCGATTTAACTGCTTAAGATTTATAAAGTTTCATTTACTTCCGTGTTACAATATTGATTGTTCAAAATAAGATAACATTAAACTCGAAAAACGTCTCAATTTTCAGCTTTAATAGTATTTTACACACTTTTATACGCCATGTAAAGTATTTGGATTAAAATCAATAGAATGAATGTAAACTATGATCAAGATATGAAAACGCTTTACGTTAGAAAGAAGGCACATTAATAACAACTTAACAAGCCGCACATCTGATAATAAATTATCATGCATTCATATAACTTATGATAAAAAAATACTATACTACTATTTTAACAATTAGGAACTATGAAGGCCTGCCCGCTTAAACTCAGTTGGTGGTGAATTTGTAACCAAGGGATTGACGCTCGGGCGAGGCGGGTTGGTTTTTTTGTGACAATTGATCTCGGACATTGACTTTGACACTGACAATGAATACTGTGGTAGGATGGAAATGCCATTTTATGATCGCTGCTACGTCGTCGTCGTCGTCATCGTCGTCATCGTCGTCGTCGTCGTGCAAGGACCGTAATGTAGTTCAGTATTCAAACATTTTAAATATTATCAACGTGAAACTTAGAATACTTCATATCATGACAAGGTGCATCTGTTAGACAAGGGATGTAATTCTGAAATCTATATTTTAATCTTTTTTCCAAATAACCTTATAATAGCATTTGTCATTTTATATATACATGAGTGACAGTCTACAGTCGGTAGATTTTCTTCTAGTCGGTGATACAAGTTGTGTTTGATCAATTTGTGCTTGACTGATGGGGAAAAGGATATTAGTTGTGTTTGATCAATTTGTGTTTGACTGATGGAGAAAAGGATATTAGTTGTGATCAAATAACGGCTTGGTATGCTATGGTCAATTTCTATCTGAATTGACCATTATATTTCGGCTTAGGAGACTAAGATCTCAGTTTAACCCTTTAAATATATTTCTTTATGCTCTATATCAATGGGAGATGATTTGTGATCATGGGATATATCCATGCCTAGGTATATTGGTCGAAGTTAACCGGTACCGTTTCTAAAGGATATGATTAGATAAAATATTGTGATACCTTTTTGTGACTCACTTGACATACGTAGATTATTTTGCATATGGATGAGTTGAACTATATGTCCTTATTTCAACTGTGTCATTATTCAAATCATACTATAATCTGGTATCTGAATCCCTTTAGAAGGTTTCGAACTGACATGGGTTTGACATGATGTCAAAAATAGGTAGTAGTTATATCTTTAGCAAAAAGACAAATATTTGATTTTATCTCTATGTGAAAAAGATAATCTTACTAGCTTAGGAATGTTTCGAATGAATAGTGACGCAGGAAGTAAACGTGAAAAAAGAATTGACAAATGCAAATATTCAAGAAGAGTTGAAGAGTTTTGCGGCCATTTTGACACCATCTTGGATGTTCAAACTTCGCATCGTCAGTTATCCAAATCAATATCGATTCCAGTAACAACACATCTGTGCACATAAAAGTTCCTTTTGGTAGATATAGACCAATTCGGTGTCCTCTTTAAAATGTGTCATTTTTTGTTGCTTTTTTCTGGTAGAACATTTACTACCAACTGGCTTGCTTGATTTATAAAGATTGTAAAAAGTGTGTTCCGACATACAACGGGTCAGGGGGTCATAATTTTGTTAGCAACATAATATTAGAGCTTTTTTTAAAAAAAATATCCCATTAACATACACCCACGTTCCAGATCTAGTGACTTCATTTTAGAAACGAGGAAGCGACCTTGAGAAACATAAAAATCATCGCAGATATTTA
Source organism: Ruditapes philippinarum (assembly GCF_026571515.1). NCBI lineage: Eukaryota > Metazoa > Mollusca > Bivalvia > Venerida > Veneridae > Ruditapes > Ruditapes philippinarum. The sequence continues at coordinate 269,487 of NW_026863802.1, read as the reverse complement.
AGCTATTTAACAAGATGAATCTATGTTTAAGCAATAAGCACACTGGTTATGAGCCTCACATATAGTTTTTATGTCATATTCTGGGGATTTTAGTTTTAACTAGCGAAGTTTGTGCAGCTGGTTTTAGTTAACGCTGCAATTTCCAACATTCGGGCGGGTTTAATTACATGTGAGCCGCGTCACGACAAAACCAACATAATAGGTTTGCGACCAGCATGGATCCAGACAAGCCTGGCTTCCGCGCAGTCTGATCAGGATCCATGCTGTTCGCTTACAAACCCTATAGCAAGCAGAGAAACTGATAGCGAACAGCATGGATCCTGATCAGACTGCGCGGATGCGCAGGCTGGTCTGGATCCATGCCGGTCGCAAACGCACTATGTTGTTTTTGTCATGACGCGGCTCATGTATTAACACTAGAAGTTTCTCACGCTCCGTACGCGAAGCTCAGTTTAGGGGATTCTTCCACCATGATGTCATTATTCACGGAAGTTCTTTCTGAAACACGACATTTGTATATTTTCCTTAAAGTGACATAAAACGTGCCATGCACGTGTAAATTGCGAGTGCACCGGTTAAAGTCAAAATAACTTAAATACATTTTGCCTACAGGTGCTAGTCGCATTGATTCGACTTAAATATTTAATCTTGTATTTCATGTATTATAATATGCATTTATTAAAAAAAATAGAAAAATAATTCTGATTTTTTGTTATAAAGATAAAACTAAAAATCAATTTGTTTCTATTTTTCTTTTTCAATATATGCATATTATATTACATGAATAACAAAATTTAAATAATATATTTTAGGTGAAATCAATGCGACTGGCATCTTTGATACTATGCGTTATTTAGCAAAAACTATTCAATAATACCGCGGGCCTCATAGACATTTCTATTAATGTTGCGATAACGTTTAAAAAAAAGGGAGGGGGACAGTCATTTATTATTTAGGAAAGTTTAACATTTATCCTAAATATTTTTCATTATCAATTATTAGTCATTACCAATATAAAAGTCAAATCTCTTAAAAAAGATATAACCACAATTCAAGTCAAATTAAAAAAAGAAAAAAATAGTATAATGTCACTTTAATAAAAAGAAAAAAAGAAAAATAAATGCCGTTGTTTAAAGGCGTTATGCTAAGGTTACATAATGATATATAGCAGAATGGAATACTGCATTATAGAATTTATGTAAACTTCGCACGTTCTTAGTATAATATTGTGATAACTGAAGCATTTTAAGCAATAAAATTCTGGGTCACCGACCTCGTTTTTTAAGTTACAATCTTCCCTTGCTTTTGAAGATTAGATCATATATATAATTATTCACAATCAAGGATATCAATTGCTTATATCAGCATATCATGTAGCTGACTTATTTTTTTAGTGTTTCTGTAAAATTTACAGAACATGTAGCAAGTATTTTGTGTATTTTGTTTCGTTATTGAAAGATATGCCATTTATAAATGACCTATTCTTAAAGATTTTCAGTCTCCGTACATAAAATGATTGAAAGGAACAGAAATGTAAAAGAATTCCATCAAATTTTGTATTTTAGACTTAACAAATGATAAAAATGGAGAAAGAATAAACATATTAAACCAGTAGTAAAAAAGTTTGTAAAACTTATGTATAAGTTATCTGCAATAAAAAAGACCTAAAATGACAACAACAACAAGAACAAAAATCAAATTCAAGGACAGATAATTTGAAAATGAGGTCGATGATCACCAATATGTTTCGCGTAAAATGTTTCTGTTGTCATACTCAAAGATCGTGCAACGTTAAAATAAATTCTGCTATGTAGTTTTCAGTCTGCTATGCATCTAAATGCAACCCTAGCGTACGCCTACAAATCACATGACATTTTGCATATTAGCGTTCATTAACTTAAATGTGTTTGCATAGCATGTATAGTTAGTTATGCGACGCTTAGATTATTATCACATTTTATCATATTTGATTGGGTAGTTTAAATATTACCCCATAAACGTGTTATCTTGTCCGTATTACTGCACTATTTTTACTTCTTAAAAAAGAAATTCAAAAAGAAAAATGGCGGATATCAGTATTATAATATCAAAAGTTTTTCTTCTAAACTTGTGCATTTTTCTTCATTCTGCTAGAGGTAAGTGCTGACAAACATATTTTTATGTTGATTTTTTTTTTAAATCGTAATTTTTGTTTAAGATTGCGTATAATAAACACACCTACGTTGTTATGAATAGTTTTTTTGTTCATTTTGTTTGCATAGTTAAATCACATTTTTATTTAAAAATTCCGTTTTTATTAAATCAATATCTTAAACATTTGTATCCATTTTACTCACAAAATTTATGAAATAAGTAGTGAGATAGCAAATCAAATTACTTTAAAAGTAAAACTTGAATTTTATTGATAGATTTGCCATCCATTGTCACCAAGTACCGCGCGTAAAATCAATTATTATATTTACCGCGTAAAATAATTAACAATGAACTACGGTGTTCCGTTGGGGCCATCGCCTATAGATAAAGTATGCATTGAATTTAGAAGTCTTCAGTGCCTGCAGAATTTATATTTATTGCATGAGGCTAGAAGTATATGCTAACCAGTTTATTAACGATTGATTTAAAATATCTCTATACACTAAATTATCATACGTGCTCGGCTTTCTCCTATGAATTATCATGCTTTCCTTGCTTTCTTCTCAAAATAATCATACTTTCTAAAACATCATAATTGTGTCGCTTTGTCCTCTAGAATATCATGTTTTCTTTGTTTTGTCATAGATATTATCATGATTGCATGACCTCATGTTTATAATTATCATTCTTGCATTGATAAATGCTTTAGTTAATCATTCTTTATGTACCTCACAAATTATCAAAAATTGCATTCATTATCTTCTTAATTATTAAACTCCTTTAGGATTATCATACTTGTATTAATTAATGCTTTAGTTAATAATACTTTCTTTATTGATCTCACAAATTATCAAAATTGCATATCATTATCTTTTAATGTTCATAATTATGTATTTGTTTTATTCTTTTAATTATGTTACATGTATTAATTTATCCTTTGGTCAATCATACTTTCTTTGGGTTTTTTTTCACCATAAATCTTCTTAATTATTATTTGCATGGCGTTATCGTATGAATGATCATACTTGCATTGATTTATTATTTCGGTGAATTAAATCATACTTTCGTTGTTTATCTTTCAAATATTCATACTGCATGGTCGTACCCTCTTAATAATAATACGTGCATGTCTTTTTCATATTTATTATCATACTTGCGTTGCTTAATTATATTAGTTATGAAACTTGCAAAGCTTGTATCCTCCATCTGAATTATCATTCTTTGACTGTCACATAAATAATTATAAATGAATGGCTGAATCCTATCAATTAATTCATCAGTAAATAACTTGTGCAAGGCTTAATCCTATGATTTATCATACTTGCATGGCAGAGCCACGTTACCACTGTAAACAGTTACCATCGAGCTAGATATTCCGGTTTGTACCGGCAGCCGGTGTAAGATTCTTATATTGGCATGGTATTAACCTATGGATTATCTTGCTGGAATGACATAGTCCTTATGGATTATACGTGCACATCGGCTCGGGTTATATATGCAAGCAACCGTTAAAATAGAACCATGTGATCTGTCAAAAAATCTTTATAGCTAATAATATATCTTGATTTAGTAGGGCTATGATACATTTTGAAATGGACCATAACAAAGATTTCGGTGCGAAACGTTTGAATATTACTCCCTTGACATAAAAAGAACATACATAGCTTTGTTTATTGGATAATGTATGTCGATTTGATTTGACATAAATCTATTGGGTAATGCAACTTGGTAGTTACATAATCCGAAGGTTAAAAGTAAAATGGTTTGATAGAATTATTGTATTAATACATATACATGCGCCCTTTAAAGGTTTTAAAGAACTTGATCAATTTTCGGTGCATGATTTGTACATAGTTGTGGCTTTTACAATCGTCAACTTATTAAAATTGTTGAGTTATATAGCAAATTAAGCTTAAAAAGTTAAGAGCCAAGAGTTATCATTAATATATTCCTCTTCAAACATTGAAAAAAAGATAAATGTCTAAAGTCAACATGTAGCTCATATTACAAGTGTTATAGCGAGATAATTATATCAGTTTGCGTGGCTGTATGTCTGGATTTATACCGTTCAATCCACTTAATGAATGTCCTTGAGGTTTTTTGTTTTTGTTCCCAGAATTCACGCAACAAGATTACATTGCATCGAGTGAGTCATATATTGAGAGCATGTGCTTGAAATTTGAATCTTATTCATGTATGCACTTAAACGTAGGTTATTATGTAAATAAGATAATAATAAACTATTTGTGTACGCGCCGAAGCGCGACGCCCCTTATAGAATGAGAAAGGGCGACAGCAATTCGTCGGTCATAATAGCCGATCATTCCGATTGGTATGAGGATGTTTGATTATCAAAAATGAAATGTCGCGAACAATGAATAGCGAACTGGAGAATTTCGCTATGCAAACATATTCAATTGAAATTACCTTATCCGTCAATTAATCGCGCTCTTCGGGTTTTTTTGTATTAATCATTTTGTAGTATACACAGTGGGTTGTTGTGTATTGCTGTACCTATAAATAGAATGATGACATTAACAATGTGAAAGTCCGAAAATCTATTTATAGAAGTAGTTTTAGTTTAACGAAACGGTCATTCGTGTCGTGCTATGGTTATAAATAACGAACTTGAGAATTTTGCAGGAAATGAAATTTGAAAAATGAAACATATTCAATCAACTAATTGCACTTTGGATATTATAGACCTGTATACTTTGGATATTAAAGATATTGAAAGAATATCAAGTTCCTGTGGAAAAAAATAATATTCTTATCTCTAGCATGCCTACCAAAGTTCATGATGAACAATGTCTTTCGTCCGCCCATTCATAAATATTATACAATGCTGGTAAAAACCAGTTAACCATTGAAACTGTCTACTAGTTCATCTTCACTTGCCGCATTTCTTGCATGGACGCCCTTTGATGCTTTGAATCAATGCTTTTGTTGTTAATGTTATATGTAATAAAGATTTTATGGACTAAAGGTTATATGTAATAAAGGTTATTGTCTTGGCTTTGCCAGTGTCACCTACTGATGAAAGTGAATTCAGAAATATACTCATTTTCATTTTAAAAGAAGGTTTATAAATTATCGATATTTAGCGCTCATCGAGATTAGGTTTTTGGGCCTTTTATATGTATTACGGTAAACAAACGATATATTTATTCCGTAGATCATAAACAATTAAAGAAATACAGTATAACCCCACTAATGAGACCGCTTATGGTTCTGGAGGAAAATGGTCTTTATAGTAGGGTGGTCTGAAATGTAACTCCAAGGGGACCCATTCTAGTAAACGATCCGTGCTACTTGCTATACTTTTATTGCCGCCGCCCGCCCACCCGTTCTTGACGAGTATGGTCCTATTCGCTTTTAAGGAAATATACTGACACACTAACATATTTCTTTCATACAGGCATTTTGGAAGTTTTTTTTCTTTTAAAAAATTCAAAGAATAAATGTGCAATAAATATATAGCTTTATACACTTTAAATGTGCTCAGGATGGATCTATAGAAACGTGAAAGAAGCCCACATTATATTAGAAAAACAGAAAACATCACTGTGCAGGAGTGTTCTTTTTTTCTTTTCTTAACAGTACAGAATTTTTATCAACATATTTAACACTATTTAACACTTTTGCATTTCAGTTTTTACGCGTTATGTGATATCAACGAAATTGAAGACGAATTTCATTTTATACTTAACCCTTTACCTCATATATACGCGAAACAACGCACTTTCGACCCCCCCCCCTTTTTTTAGGTCTTAAATAGTGAAAAAATGTCCTATTGGGGCCCCAAACACATGATTTCATTTGAAAAATTTTGCTTAAAAAAGTGAGCATTTTTTTCGGCGCCGCCCCCCATCCAAAAGATACATCAGGGGGTTGCCAGAAGGGGGTTGTGCCCCCTTCTGTTTGGGGGGTTTGAAGGGGGGCGGAGTCCCCCTCATCGCCAAGAAAATTTTGGACTTGTGAGAGGCTAAAAATGACCACAGGTCGATCATAAGGTAACGTGTAACCAACGCTGAAAAGCATTTGACTCTATCTCAATCCCTTGAGAAGTTGCAGCACTTTGAAATAAATTTTGATGGAAAAAATCGAGACAAAATAGTGATTTTTGGCAATTTTGAGATGTCCCCTCGTTGCCATGGTAACAGGAAATTTAAGACTGAGCATGTCGTTACAAAGGCAATGGTTCAGTCAACATTTGTGCCAAGTTTGATTAGTATTGAAGCATTTTTCATAGTTTCATAGCAGTTTGAACTTGTAACAGGAGGCTTTTCAGTGAAAACTGCTATTTTTCACAATATGCTCATGGGGGAAAGGGTAAACTCAAAATTATAAATGTTACAAAACAACAATTTTTCACCAAAATTAGTTGAAAGACTACATATTAACATGGAGTTTTTCATCATTTTTTGTTAACCCTTTACCTCATATATACGCGAAACAACGCACTTTCGACGCCCCCCCCCCTTTTTTTAGGTCTAAAATAGTGAAAAAATGTCCTATTGGGGCCCCAAACACATGATTTCGTTTGAGAAATGTTGCTAAGAAAGTGAGCATTTTTTTCGGCGCCGTCCCCCATCCAAAAGATATTTCAGGGGGTTGCCAGAAGGGGGATGTGACCCCTTCTGTTTAGGGGGTTTGAAGGGGGACGGAGTCTCCCTCATCGCCAAGAAAATTTTGGACTTGTGAGAGGCTAAAAATGACCCCAGGTCGATCATAAGGTAACGTGTAACCAACGCTGAAAAGCATTTGACTCTATCTCAATCCCTTGAGAAGTTGCAGCACTTTGAAATAAATTTTGATGGAAAAAATCGAGACAAAATAGTGATTTTTGGCAATTTTGAGATGTCCCCTCGTTGCCATGGTAACAGGAAATTTAAGACTGAGCATGTCGTTACAAAGGCAATGGTCCAGTCAACATTTGTGCCAAGTTTGATTAGTATTGAAGCATTTTTCATAGTTTCATAGCAGTTTGAACTTGTAACAGGAGGCTTTTCAGTGAAAACGGCCATTTTTCACAATATGCTCATGGGGGAAAGGGTTAAATTTAAAGCGTAAATAGAATTGCGAAAAGATTTGTATAAATTGAATACATTAATCTATTGAATACATGTTTATTTTAGGAGCGTCTTCTAGTTTATCATCGAATCAACAGGACTTGAAGTTGAGAGACGATGGAGGCCGGGTAGAAAGATCTACAGGGTGTTCTAATGACGGTAAATCCATAGATTACGTGCATGCATAGTTATTCTGTCTATTCACGAACTCAAAGAAACAATATCTAGGATAAGACTTAAAACAAAAAGCTGTTTAAAGATGAGATAAGTCTTTGTCACCAGAATAGAGCCTGCCAGGCCCGCATAACCGTGCAGCGTGACCAAGCTCTTTACTGTTGGTGACTAAGTCAGTCTGAGATCGATTTGACTTCCTGTAAAATTTACAGAAGTGAATATTAGAAGGATTTATATTGGTCATTTTAAAATTGCTATCTGAAATCCGGGAATCTCATTGGCTATTCTAAAATTAGAGTAATAATCTAAACGATCTTTCTGACACGTTCAAATTATAAAAAAAAAATCTAAAGGAGTATCGGAAGCACAGTTTCTTGTAAAATTCCTCAGATATTTGAGATCCAGAAAAAAACATGTGCATACCGAAAGACACCATGCAAATAAAAGCAGTTTCATCTCATCCGGGTATGTTTTTAAAGACAGAAGCTACTTCTTGTTGTACTTTAACATTGAAATCCCTTAATATTTACAACTTTGAAGAAGTGAAAACCTGTGAAAAATTATTCTGCAGGTGTATGTTTAACTGTGCTATTACTTTATTTATAATTTCTTCATAATAATAATTATTCGCATTAAATTATATTATACGATAAAATCTTGATCGCAAAATGTAAAGAACACTATGATTCTTTTTTATTCTGTTTCATTTTAAACTGCAGTTATTACACATTTAATGTTTGTAATCAAGTAGAAGGTCTTACGCTTTATTAATTTTTTATCTTTGAAGGACAAGTCACAAAAACCGGTGAAATACAATATTTTAAACAAATATGAAAAACTAAGTTAACGATGTCGCCTTGATAAGATAAAACACTTGTTTTTAAAAAAATGGCTAGATAAACATGACCTGTCCCATTTAACAGACACTGCGTCAATCTCATTGAAGTACAATCATTTTAGCAGTCGCAACTTTTTGGCTCTTTCCGTAAAATCTTCGGATAAGATAATAGCCTTGCCACGTAAGCCCATTTAGGCACCCATGCCTCGTGGAAAGTGACTTTAATACGGTGTTTCGTTTGAACAATTAGTCTGTACCTGCGATGCACGGTGGTACGATGGTGAAAACTTTAACCATGACTTTTTCAGGACAACATATTTCAGATCATTTCATTTCAGAATTCAACTAGAAATGTGTCCATAGGACACGGATGCCCCCACACGCCACTGTTCTGTCAATCTTATGACTCTAGGTCAAATATTTTTTGGACTACATGTGCCACAAGTTGAAAACTAAAAATCAACAAAGGGCCATAATTCTGTTAAATTTGGTCGCAGCAAAAATGCCTTCCTTTACTACCATCTACACATTAAGATTGTTCATCCCTGGAAGTTTAAGCAAAATCTGCCATCCGGTTTAAGAGGAGTTGCGTTCACAAAATTTCTACATAGTATATAGTGAAAAAATCAACAAAGGGCCATAATTCTGTTAAATTTGGTCGCAGCAAAAAGTCCATCCTTTACTACCATCTACACATTAAGGTTGTTCATCCCTGGAAGTTTAAGCAAAATCTGCCATCCGGTTTAAGAGGAGTTGCGTTCACAAAATTTCTACATAGTATATAGTGAAAAAAAATCAACAAAGGGCCATAATTCTGTTAAATTTGGTTGCAGCAAAAATTCCTTCCTTTACTTCCATCTACACATTAAGGTTGTTCATCCCTGGAAGTTTAAGTAAAATCTGCCATCCGGTTTAAGAGGAGTTGCGTTCACAAGATTTCGGGACGTACGGACAGACGGACGGACGGACACTCGGACGGACACTCGGACGGACAAGTGCAACGCTATATGCTCCCACTCTGTGGGGGCATAATAAGTAAATGAAAACAATCTAAAATGATTCACTACTAAACTGTACCAAGAACGTGTTCACAGTTCAAACTGTTATGATGCAAAATGGCCGCGACGCACTTGATTCAAAATGGCCGCGACGCACTTGATGCAAAATGGCCGCGATGCACTTGATGCAAAATGGCCGCGATGCACTAGATGCAAAATGGCCGCGACGCACTTGTTGCAAAATGGCCACGATGCACTTGATGCAAAATGGCCACGACGCACTTGATGCAAAATGGCCACGATGCACTTGATGCAAAATGGCCGCGACGAACTTGAACCGAGAAAAGAATATGCTATGATATGTAATAAGTACAGTAAAGGTTACTCTATGCAAAATAATTAAAGGCACATTATGCCATTGAATCGGTTTTTGTTTTCTTTCTTTAGAAAAGACAAAGATGGTTTTATTACATTTAAAGGCACAATATGCCTCAGAAATCATAATTTCTTAATACTTTAGAAATGTCAAACATGTGTTTAATAGTTTTAAATAATTGAATTGGAGGATGCTAGATGTTTAACAACTAAGGTATTAAGAAATATTGATTTCTGGGGCATAATGCGCCTTTTACAGATCGCTGAAAATTAAAAGTATCTGAGAAATGAAATAAAATCATTTTTGGGACTTATTGGGCCTTTCATGTTTTATTTCTATCAGTTGGATTAGTTAAGTGCAATGAGTTTTATTTCTACCAAATATTTATCAAACATCTAGAAATTATTTAATGGTTGTACTGTGCCTTCTGCACACGTCCGTCCTTTTAAATATTCGTTAACTTATTTGAAATATCTAAAATCCAATTCATTCATTTAACACCAACTGTATTACATTTTTTACACATGTCAAATACTTGTATTATGGACCCGTTATGTATATCACCAAGTGTATATTCTTTTCAGCAAAACAACTTAAAGCAGTTCCAAATCATGCGGATATGTACGGAGGACGAATTGTTGATCTTTCTGGTCCATGTTTCGCGACAGACAAACAGGCATATTGCCAGTTCAAAAACGTATGTTAACGTTTTGCTTTGTTGCAATTGTCTCTGCTGCTGCTGCAGTTACCGCTGGTGCTGTAGTTACCGTTGCTGTTGTATTTACCACTGCTGCTGCTGCAGTTATCCCTGCAGCTGCCATTACCGTTGCTGCTGTAGTTAACATTGCCGATGTAATTACTGTTGCTGCTGTAGTTATCATTGCTGATGTAGTTACCGTTGCTGATGTGGTTACCGTTACTGTAGCAGTTACCGTTGCTGCTGTAGTTACCGCTGCTGCTGTAGTTACCTTTGCTGTGCCATTATCGTTGCTGCTGTAGTAAACATTGCTGATGTAATTACCATTTCTCCTGTAGTAATCATTTCTGATGTAGTTACCGGTGCTGCTGAAGTTACCGCTGCAGCTTTATGTACCGTTGCAGCTTTATGTACCGTTGCTGCGGTAGTTACCATTGCTGCTGTAGTTATCATTGCTGCTGTAGTTACCGTTGCTGCTGTAGTTACCATTGCTGTTTTAGTCTTTAGTTACCACTGCAGCTTTATGTTCCGCTGGTGCTGTAGTTACCATTGCTGCTGTAGTTACCATTGCTGCTGTAGTTACCATTGCTGCTGTAGTTACCGTTGCTGCTGTAGTTACCATTGCTGCTTTAGTCTTTAGTTACCACTGCAGCTTTATGTTCCGCTGGTGCTGTAGTTACCATTGCTGCTGTAGTTACCATTGCTGCCGTAGTTACTATTGCTACTGTATAGTTACTGATGCTTCTGTTGTTAACCTTCATGTTGTAGTTACCGTTCCTACTGTTGTTACCGTTGCTGCTGTAGTTACAATTGGTGCTGAAGTAACCGTTGCTGCTGCAGTTACTGTTGCTGCTGTAGTTACCGTTGCTAATATAGTTACCGTTCCTACTGTAGTTACCGTTGTTGCTGTAGTTACATTTGCTGCAGTAGTTACCATTGATTCTGTAGTTACCGTTGTTGCTGTAGTTACATTTGCTGCAGTAGTTACCGTTGATTCTGTAGTTACCGTTGTTGCTGTAGTTACATTTGCTGCAGTAGTTACCGTTGATTCTGTAGTTACCGTTGTTGCCGTAGTTACCGTTGCTGCTTTAGTAAACGTTGCTGCTGAAGTTACTGTTGTTGCTGTAGTTACCGTGCCTACTGTAGTTATCGTTGCTGCTACGTTGCTGCTGCTGTAGTTACTGTTGCTGCTGCTGTTACCGTTACTACTGTCGTTACCGTTGCTGCTGGCGATTCAAAAAATAGTCCTCATCATACATAAATGTTAATTTTAATTTTCTTCTGAATTGACTTATTAGAAAACGAGAAATAGGATGTATAGTAACATCTCTTTTATAAATGTACATGTTACAAAATACTTGCAAGTGGTAGTAATTGCCAGTGAAATATAAATATTTTGCTCTATTACATACCCTCTGCAGCTTTTGCGTTCTTTTCAGCCAAATGACGGCGTAGTCCTGGCGAATCAGAAAGCTGTAGATATAAGCAGAACACGTGTCCGGTGTGTGGTGCCTAGACTTCTAGTACGTGACCGCGTGATTTTAAGTGTTTCAACGGACAATGGGAAAACCTACCCATACAGTACTAACTTCACTATTGGTAAGAGATGAATTTATATTCAAATTCAGACTTTGTCTGTGTATCACCATAACAAGATTGAAATAGAATTACAGACACAATGTGCTACTGTTGTAAGATTTGCCATTTATTTAAAGGGACTACTGCGGGGTTTTTTTATATGACGGGATTGGAAATATTTTTTCGAGATGAATTTTCCATGTGATGTAGGTATAGACCAATAACTTATTAGAAAAATTTCGAAACTTCGCTCTCTTCGTTTTTTCCTAAATAATTATTGGAATTGTGAAAAATGACCGTACACGAAAAGCTCAAAAACACGGTTTTTAATATTTCTTAAATATCTTTTGCATATCTTACTATTTTAAGTGTCCAGGCTAAGTTATAAAATTCGTTTATTGTTGTTGTTTTTTTTATGTTTTTTTTTTTTTTTTTTTTTTTTTTTTTTGGGGGGGGGGATATTTTAGGCTTTATTTACAATGATCATGAAAGACACATTATGGGTCAGAAATGAATAAATATTAACTTCTTTAGAAAGGTCAAATATGAGTTTTATAACGTTTATATAACGTTTAAGAGCACGGTAGATGCTTGTTACCCGAAGACAATATCGCTAAATGTAAAAATAATATATAATTAAGTGAGTTCACATATATTGGACCCACTGGGAGCAGTGTTATTGACTATCTTATTGTTTCTGACGATGTTATACAGTTTATTACTTCATTTCAAATTGGAACACGTACTGAATCACATCATTTTCCTGTAAGTTTTGAATTAAGATCTAATATTGGTGTTAATGACAGGGCTACAGAAGTTAGTTTGAAACAAAATGAACCTAGGGTAAATTACAATTTTAATGAGGAAAATACTCAATATTATCGTGATCAATTACTTATGAATTACGATTTATTAGTTAATATATGTAGTAGAATATGTGACACAGAAATAGACATTGAACAAATTGTAAAATCTTTTAATGATTTTCTTTTCGAATGTGCTAGTTGTTGTATAAGAAAAACTAAATTGTACCATTCATTGTTAAAACAACCAAAATGGTTTGATAAATACTGTACTGAGTTAAAATATCAGAAAAATAGATGTTTAAGAAATTGTAGGAGGAATAAAACTGAAGTATTATTAAATGAATTTAAACTTTCTAGGAAAAGATTTAAGAATATATGTGAACAAAAAAAACAGGAATATAATGAAAATCAGTTAAATGAGTTGATCGAAAAATGTAAAAATCCCAAAGCTTTTTGGAGAAAGGTTAAATCTATGAGTTCAAATAGAGAAAATGTTCAAAATAATATAACTACAGATGCATGGAAAATCTATTTTGAAAACTTATTTAATGGTGATTGTGAAACCATTCTAGGTGATAATGACAGTATTAATGACGCTTCTATTGATAATGATACAGAAGATTCCATTTTTAATGCAGAAATTACTGATGAAGAAATTTTGTATGCCGTTAAATCATTAAGACGTGGGAAAAGCCCAGGGGAGGATAATATTATTCCTGAATTTTTCATAACAGGAGTTGATATTCTTTTACCTTTTTTGAATAAAATTTTTAACCAGTTATATGATACTGGTAAATTTCCAATCTCATGGGGAAAATCAGTTATTGTAACTATCCATAAAAAGGGGGATTACAATACACCAAGTAATTATAGAGGTATATCACTTCAAAATGTATTAGGAAAAATTTATACTTGTATCTTAACTAAAAGAATAACATTTTATGTAAACATATTTGATAAAATAAGAGAGCCTCAAGCAGGGTTTCGTGAGGGCTATTCTACGACAGATAATGCTTTTGTTCTTCAAGCTATTGTAAATAAACAACTGTCAAAAAAGGGTGGTAAACTGTATGTGGCCTTTGTGGATTTTATGAAGTGTTTTGATTTAATAAACAGAAATAAGCTTTGGGAAATATGTCGACAGAACGGTTTTAAAGGGAAGTTGTATTCAGCAATGGTTAGTTTATATAGTTCTGTACAAGCTTGTGTTAGAACAAATAATGGTTTAACAGAGTATTTTGACTGTCATATAGGCTTAAAACAGGGTTGCTTAGCTTCCCCAATACTTTTTGTCATTTTTATTAATGAATTTGTAAAGGAAATAGAAAATTGTCAGCTAAAAGGTATTCAGTTGTTTCCAGATGTTACAGAAATATTGACATTATTATTTGCAGATGATTTAGCTCTGACTTCAGACACTGTTAATGGACTCCAGAAATTGCTTGATTTGTTAAAACAATTTTGTGATCAACACTTTGTCAAGGTTAACCCTAGCAAAAACTAAGGTTATGGTTTTTAAAAAAGGGGGGAAACTAAGTATGCATAAAAAGTGGTTTTTTTGATGATAACAGATTAGAAACTGTTTCAAAGTTTTCATATGTTGGCAACACTTTCACAAGCAAATTGTCTTTTCCTTATATGGCACAGGACCAAAGTATCAACGCTAAACGAGTTCTTATATCTATTCTAAACAATTCGTACGAGTATGGGCAACTTCCAAAACATGTATTTGTCGATATATTTGATACAAAAATCAGTCCAATTTTGTAACAGTATATGGGAGCGAGATTTGGGGTGCTAGTTCATTGAATCCATTTAAAATTATGCATGTAAATGATATATGTGCCTTAGTCAAAAAACAATTAATATAGCTATTTTGGGGGATTGTGGCAGATATCCAATGTTTATTACAACTGCTAAAAGAGTTATTAAATATTGGTGTAAAATCATAAAAATGGATGAACAAAGATATGTAAAAAAAGCATACAATATGATGAAATGTTTTGATAACTATGGACAAAATAATTGGGTTACATATGTTAAAAATTTACTTATGAGAAATGGATTTGGCATATTTGGTTTGATCAGAGTGTACCTAATGAAAAGTTATTCCTTCATCAATTTACTCTTAGACTTAAGGATCAGTATCTTCAACTTTGGCATTCTGATGTGGGAAATAGTTCTAAACTGTCATTGTATGCAAATTATAAGTTAACTTTTGAACATGAAATATATCTGGATTGTGTAACAATTAAAAAATTTAGAAATGCATTGGGTAAATTAAGGACCTCTTCACATGACTTAGAAATAGAAAGAGGGAGGTATTCTAACACTGAAAGAAATCAAAGAATATGCAAACTTTGTAATACTGAAATTGAAACTGAATTTCATTTTGTTTTAAAATGTCCCAGATTAACCTCTTTTAGAGAGAAATATATCCCATCTAAATTCTATCAGTCCCCCAATATTAATAAGTTCAATATTTTGATGTCATCGAAAAATGTAGATATTATAATGAGATTGGCTGTGTTTGCATATTGTGCTTTTCAAGAACGTAAAATGTTGCTAAATGATATTGTTTAAATATGTAATTATTTATGTATCTACACATTCTGGTTGGTAAATACTATACATATATGTTAAAAAAGTTATTTCTGTCACTTTATATACATTTATATTAGTAGTTATAAATTGTAATTGATCTATATAGTACACTGGCACTACATCATGTCATGCTTGTAATGTATATGTTTTGTTGATATGGGCCGGAGGCCAAAATCAAATAAATCTTTTGTCATTGTCATTGTCATTGTCATTGTAAAAGTACAATGTACAATGTAAGCAAAATAGTATTTTGGCTTCCATATAAAATGCTACACCATTATTAATCTACTAATTGACAAAAACAACGGATGAAAAAAAAACAGTCAAGTTATACGCCTATGAGTAACTTGTTGAAAAAACTAAAAAAGAATACCAAAAATAAAAATACTTAATGTCAAAAGTGTCATGTCCCGCTCTATTTTATTGTAGCAGAAGAGTACCAACTACATATAGCGTATTCTATTTCAGTTTTTCCGGGAAGAATGCCACCCTTAGTAACGACCAAAGGGCTCTGGCGCTTTACCAATGCAACTGTTCTAAGTCTTGAATGGGATAACAAATTGCTCACAAACGACAAAAATTCTTTGGTTGACATACGACTCATTGGTTTCAAAGAGAATGATGGAAAAGTATAATTACACCATAATTGAGTTCAAATGCAACTCATCCGTACACTTTACAAGTTTCATCCCATTTTCACCCAATAAAATTACCGATTTTATGATTTTGTAATACTTTAATCAGAGGTCACATGATGCTACTTATCTAACAATAACTCCTGACAGAATAGCGAACAGTGCAGATAATAATCAGACGGCATGGGTGTGCCGGATGGTATTGGTTTGCACTGACACATAAATACATTCAGTTGCAGCTAGAATGGCTAGAGAAAGCATTAAAATAATCAAAGATGCTATTCGTTTTCTCGTTTGCAATGCTTTTATCAAATCTTCTTTTTTCTTTAATTTTCGATACTTTCTTTATAAATCTACAAGGTGCATATTTATTTTAAATACTTTTATACACTAGGTATATAAGCACACACGCACACACAGCGAGGCGATAACTAATGCCCTCTTTTGAATTTATGTTAATGAAAGTACATGTTGGCGTTTCATTGCAGGCAATTTACAAACCTTTGATCACGCTTGGTAAAGATGTACTGGCGTCAACTGGTCGGTATGAATTTGAGGTCAGTAACTACCAATGCAGTGGACAAGACTGTTTCGAGTATGAGGTCGGATTGGTGGAGGTGAAACTACAAGACAAGTTCACGCCTACCAAGAACAAGTATTTGATACTTATTATGTTTTGTATGTGTATTGTCTTAAGATGCTCGTAGTATGAAAAAAGATGACGTTTAAACTGAAGAATGTCAAACACTGTAAAATAATTAGCGTGGCATACTGATTTAATTCGTTGAGTCTAGTTGATTTTTAGCTCGACTGACCACGAAGTGGTCAAGGTGAGGTATAGTGATGGGGCTATGTTCGTCGTCCGTCGTCGTGCGTCGTTCGTCGTGTTAACAGTCTAGCAGTCCAAGTTTAGATTGGATCATCATCAAACTTTTTCAGAATGTTTGTCTCAATGAAATACAGATCGAATTCGAAGATAGGTTATCTCGGGTCAAAAACTAAGTCACAGGAGCTAAAAATAGAAAAAGCTTGTTAACACTCTAGTGGCTGCAGTTTTGATCCAAATATCCTGCAAATTTGTCAGGAAGGTTCTTTGATGATTTCTAGGTCAAGTTCGAAGATGGGTCATCTCCGGTCAAAAACTAGGTCACAGGAGCTAAAAATAGAAAAGCTTGTTAACACTCTGGTGGCTGTAGTGTTGATCAAAATGTTCTGGAAATTTGTCACGAAGGTTATTTTGATGATTTCTAGGTCAAGTTCGAAGATGGGTCATCTCCGGTCAAAAACTAGGTCACAGCAGCTAAAAATAGAAATAGCTTGTTAACACTCTAGTGGCTACAGTTTTGATCCATATATTCTGGAAATTTGTCAGGAAGGTTGCTTTGATGATTTCTAGGCCAAGTTTGAATATGAGTCATTTTCGGTAAAAAAAACTAGGTCACAGGACCTAAAAATAGAAAAATCTTGATAACACTCTAGTGGCTGCAGTTTTGATCCAAATGTTCTGGAAATTGGTCAGGAAGGTTTTTTTGATGATTTCTAAGTCAAGTTTGAATATGGGTCGTCCCCGGTCAAAATCTAGGTCACATTGCCCAATTATGGAAACACCTTTTTAACACACTAGGGGGGTCATATTTTTTACTCAATTGTCATCAAACTTGACCAGGAAGCTTGTTTAAGACATTGCTTGGATGCGGTTGATGGGTCAGGGGAGCGACCATGTACCATCAAGGCCCTTTTAATTTATTAACGGGTATTTTACTACTAAGTAGCTTTCCAGCGACAAGGTTCGAAAGCAGACGGAACGTTAGTTATTGCTGAGATATCTTCGTTGAAAGATATGGGGTCTAAGATAACGCAATTTCTTTATAAATGAACAAAACCATATATAGCAATACGTTGAATGTAGAAACCAATAGAAGCATTTCTAAGCTATTAAAACGTGTAGAACCAAAGAATCTAATCATGCCACATATCTTTTACGTTGTAGATATAGCACCGTCTGGAACTGCGCAAACCACTTCTAATACAAATAGTTTATATTTCCCCAGAAAGAAAAATAACTGGTTTTATAAAGAGTCAATGTGTGAATAAAATAACAAGAACACCAGAATGATTGAATAAGGCCGTGAATTTATTGTGCTTTTTTGGTGAAAACAAACATCATCCCCCCGTTTCAAAAAATATGAAATGAATGAGAAAAATATGAAAGACAGCTTCCCAGCTAAATTGCATGAAAGCTACATAGCAACGCAAAGTGCCTGTAAACATGATTAATAAAGCCTCTGAAAAATGCTAAAAAACTCTTGCTTGGACTTGCCGCAAAGAGGTCAACGATTAAGAATTTATAAAGCGATGATGCTTCAAGTGTGAGGGCATTTTACAAAGAGTAAAAACAAAAACAAAGTAAAAGAGGAAATCCAGGGGTCAAATTGCTTTCCGCATTAAATCCGTCTTCACCTTCAAATGAGGCATTTTACTGCCCAATGATAAATGAAAAGTCTTGAATATAATTTGACTTAGAAGAAGTTACAGTAATACTATATAAAGTCACGACTTGGATTTAAACCAACACTAATGTATCAAATTACTAGTTATGATCCAAACGTATTTAGCTTTATGGGGAAAGATATATTTTAGTATTCATGAATATGCCTCCAATAAAGTTAGGATTGGTAAACATTAAAATAAAACATTTTGATTTCCTTATTACCATGAAACTTGCACATTGTGGTCGACTTCGGCCCAGGGAAAAACCCCCCAAATAAAACCCCCAGGTGGGAAAAACAAATAGGAAAAACCTTTGTACCCGTTTGTCAATGTCATACCACAAAAAATTGTTCGGGTCGCATCCTTTTTGCAAATTCATTTAAGCATTAGAATATATAAAAAGGCACCATTTTAAATCATTTTAGCTTCAATTAATTATTGTTAATACTAATAAATAAATTTTAATAAAATTATTTTTTAAGTATCGAGTAATGTTTCCCAAATTTTACAAACTGTTTATTTCTACAACAAAAAGTTTTATTTTGTAATCAGACGTTAGAGATCCAATTATTACTTTTTGAAGTTTGTCAACACATTTTCCAAACACTAAAATTACGTGGGATAAAATGTTTTCTGAAGACTGTAATTACTGGGACATCAATTCAAGCACACGTGTCGATGGAGCGCATGGCATGGCTGAAACGGGAAGTAATGAAAAAACCGGCTGGATTAAAAGCTGAAAAATATAACCCACTCGGGCAGCCAGAACATTTTATGTAAAATTGAAATAACAAATAACACATGGGAAGGGAGGGTGGGATTTTAATAAGCGATGTTTCCACGTCAAAATTTTTAAAACTTTAAATGCGCAGCCTTTACAAAATGTACGCACGAAAAACTCGTGCTTGGTAAACTTACGAAAACCAGATTTTATCGAGAATGTTTTATTGTTACACACGGAATGGGTTTTTGAGGCAATTACACATATGCACCCGTCAAAAATTAAACGGGATTTATTCTCAAAAGAAGATTAAATCTACTTAATTTATTAACGGGTATTCTTACTACTAAGTAGCTTTCCAGCGACAAGGTTCGAAAGCAGACGGAACGTTAGTTATTGCTGAGATATCTCGTTTAAAGATAAAATGGGGTCTAAGATAAACGCAATTTCTTTATAAATGAACAAAACCATATATAGCAGATACGTATGAATGTAGAACCAATTAGTAGCATTTCTAAGCTATTAAAACGGTAGAACCAAAGATCATCATGCACATATCTTTACGTTGTAGATATAGCACCGTCTGGAACTGCGCAACTTCTAATACAAATAGTTATATTTCCCAGAAGAAAAAACATAACTGTTTTATAAAGAGTCAATTGTGAATAAAATAACAGAACACAGAATGATTGGAATAAGGCCGTGACTTTATTGTGTTTTTTGGTGAAAACAAAACATCATCGTCAAAAAATATGAAATGAATGAGAAAAAAATATGAAAGACAGCTCCCAAGCTAAATGCATTTGGAAAAGCTACATAGCAACGCAAAGTGCTGTAAACTATGATAATAAAGCTCTGAAAAATGCTAAACTCTGCTTGGACTTGCCGCAAAGAGGTCAACGATTAAGAATATAAAGCGGCGCTGGCATTTTACAAGAGTAAAAACAAAAACAAAGCCTAAAGAGAAATCGGGGCAAATTGCTCCATTAAATCTCTTATCAATGAGATATTTCTTGACCCGACAACATTTTTTATCAAATACCGAAATGCACATTTTGTGTGTTGAGGGGCCACTTTAATATTTCAGAAATGAAATTCGCCACTAATGATTTTCATAGTGAATGCAACGTATTTGCGGAAAAAGGAAAAAATGTTTAAAGATTTGCATACAGTTGATGCCTTTGGGGTTTTCCTAAGTAGTTATTTATTAATTATTTCATAAAACTCCTGGCGCTGAAAATGGTAAAATTGCTTATTGGATACCAGTCTGAATCTCGACTACCCTGAAATATGCACCAGTGAAAATGAAGGAAAAGCGAGAGAAGTACATTATCATCTATACTGAAGGAAAGGCGGAACAAGTACGAGATAAACATTTTGCATGTCAAGAAAAAAAAATCAAAAAATAAATAAATAAAAATTGCTCAAACAACCAAAGAGAAACAAAAAGGGGAGAAGGTGTGTAGTACATATTACTACAATACATATATTTTAAACGCCATCCACAAAAGAGACTGAGCTGAGCATCGGACCGGAAAGACAGGGGGACTTACATGTCTGTTTCAACAAAGCCGTGTGTTAGAGATATGTAGCAAAGACAACGCGGCGAAAGCGATATGTACGGACCTACACGTACATATCAAAAATGCTGCTCCTTCAACTTTCGACTAGCCACATTAAAGGCGTCGGCCGGCAAGTTGATTTTTTGCAACCCTGTCCAAATAAGACACAGACAAATTTATGGACATGGCTTACTGGCCGACCGCATGGTCACAGGCCCCCTCTAACGGTTAAGGGCGCACGCCCATTAACACCAATATAAGAGATAACCGCAGAACGCAAGGTGCTGTTACAAACGGTTAACCTAGGAAATGTGAGCATAACTTTATCGCGGCAATATCGTATTTTCTTTAATTTAGAAATATGCAAATGCTGTTTCAGACTTTTTTCTTTTTTTTTATGCTCACGACCGGGCATTGAATGCTATGTGACAGACTTAAATCTCAATTTCTTATGCCGCCTTTCCTTCAATACAAAATTACTAAATGAAACGATATGCATGCGTTGTAGCATGCCGATTGATGCTATGCAGTCGCACAATACAGCATATGTTTGGGGACAATTATCTCTGGAAAAAAAAATTGCTTGGTAGAACCATTGACCTTTTCAAATAAAACGGTTTTGGTCATCAAAATACATAGGCTGTAAGACGATCAAACGGAAAATAAAATGAAGTAACTTAGATAAAGAGACTATTAGCTAAAGATTTCTAAAGGGAAACAAACAAAACTTGACAAACACAACGTAGCACTTTAAATCAGGTCACTTCCCGCAAAACGTGGAAAACTGAGGTGCCTTTAAACAGACCAAAGACACTGCAAACAAGGTCGTCGGTTCGAATCCTTTATCTTTTATATACATATATTGAAGGAAGTAGAAGTTTCAATTTCTTATATATATATATTTTTTTTTTTTTTTATTTTTTATTTTTTTTTAAAGCTGCATGCCTCCAGATGAGTCAAAATATTTCAATAAAATCTAACTTGAGAATTATGTACTATGATTTTAGGACAAGTAGAATGATTCAAGATTCAAGTAATATTTTACATGTAATGTGCGATTAATGACTGATTTTCCAATATTTACAACTACATTTCTACTGCGTTACATGTTCTAATGCAGTAAGGACTATTTATGCATATTTTGACAACTTTTTGGTGATTTGCGTGGGTTGTAGATGCTATTGATAATGTGCAAATTGCTTCCTTTTGGTTATTTCGCAATATTATACATTCAAATGCATTTTTAAAAAAGAATCATGAAAATTAGCGTGAATTTGGAGGCGCGCTGCTTTAATATCAAGAATTGTCAAAAGAACTTCACAATGTGCCGTTTTTATTGTTTTTATAAAGTTTCTACAACTGTAAAATTTTAGGTTGCCAGGCTATTCTTTATGAATATGCATTTTTCCTTTATCTTTTATGTAACTTTAAAATGACTTCAAAATTAACTATGAGTCGACAAACTTCTACAACACTAAGTTCAGGCCACTGGGCCGTCAACTTCACGCCGCCAGGCCGCTGAGCCGCTACTAGGCCACTGGGCCGCTAGGCTGCCAACTTCAGACTCAATTACTATACATCTCGTGCATGAAAGAAATATTTCTACTTGATAATCTATCCAACAAATCAAGTTAATATTAAAGATCAATGCAAGTAATTACCTACTACATGAATAGCGTGAATTAAGGAGTCATTTCCCATCAGCACATTGAACCATGCCATGCCGCTATCCATCAGCCCATAACATCAACCGGTTCCTTCCTTGATATACCTTTGCTCTGGAAGTATTACAGCACGATTCGAGTTTTCACGTGTTCGTCTATATGTCTATAGACATAGCTGCACACACCAGTCTGTATCAGTAATATTATCTGAAAGACGAATTGGTGAACACTTGAAACCAGCTGTGTTGAACCTTTGAAGCATTTCAAATACCGACAGCAGTTTTAATAAGCGATGTTTCCACGTCAAATTTTAAACTTTAAATGCGCAGCCTTTACAATGTACGCACGAAAAACTCGTGCTTGGTTAACTTACGAAAACCAGTTTTATCGGAATGTTTTACCGTTTCACACGGATGGGTTTTGAGGCAATTACACATATGCACCCGTCAAAAATTAAACGGGATTTATTTCTCAAAAGAAGATAAATCTACTTGTTTTTAATTTTGAACGGTAGTGGTTTTTGAATTTCTCTGATGGTTTATATGTTTGGTAAAAGATCTCTTACGATAACTTCGAAATAGTAAGACCATTATAATAAAGAAAAGAATACAGCTGGAGGTTCTGAACTCAATCGGGATTATTGTCGCATCGGGATTGTGTCTTATCATCACTTCTTGCACGATAACAAGGTTATCACATGCATATAGTAATAAACTTTGATTTATTTATTTTTACAGGTTTTTGTCAACAAATCGTGTACCACTCGGTTGGTTTGTCAGAAATGTAATGAAAGCAAAATACGGCTCTGATTGGCCCTCTGATTTGTGTATGAAATGGCATAAAAGCGCTTCTCGGGACATGAACTGGTTTGGCGAGATACTTAAATGTCCATGTTCGCTGGCTCAGGCAATCGCAGACTTTGGAAGGTGGCAGCCTGATACCGGATGCAATCTACAAAGGGCGGCCATTTGTAAATACCACCATGCTGCCGTGCATTGTGTGCGTTCCGTGCAGCCAGTGTAAGTTTAAGTACTTTTTAGCGTTCTTGTCTATTTTGTTGTAGTTAATGTAATCCGTTTTTTCATGTAAAAAGCGTGTCTACATCTTGTTTATGAGTGTGACATGTAAAAAAAGTTTAAGTGGGTTATCAAATGACATCTGAAAGTGCTTGATGATTTTTGAAGTGGTTATGATTAATTCATAAGGAAAGTCCTCGAGAAATTAATTTTTATCAAGTGTAGTATCTTTCAAGCTGAGAGCCATTCACGTGTAAGTTATGTTTTAATGACTCGCCCATGGAAATTTTCTTATGTACTTGAACTTTCTTAAAGCTTTTACCTTAAGTATTAGATCTACTTGCAGTGAATGACAAATAAAATGTACTTACAAAAATATTTTTTTATCAGACAAACATGGTATAAAAATATTCTACAATACTTTAAGTACTATTTCAAGGCGATTTCTATTTTATATTGCAAGGTTCATTGTGTCCCCACGTTAGGGGGCAATCAGATTTACCCTAGTCCGTTCGTCCGTCCGTTCTCATGTTGTATCGCATTTACGTAAGAGTGCTTGAGCTAATGCCAACAAACTTTACAGAAATGTTGATCAGCATGTGAAGTTGAGCACCTAGGGTTTCACGTGTGGATTAAAATTAAAAATTGTATTAAGTTTGTAGAGTTATTGCCCTTGACTTAGTAAAAACTTGCTTTTCAATCTGTGTCTATAAAAGTATTTGACCTAGGGTCATGACACATTACAGAAATGTTAATAAGCATGTGAAACCGTGCACCTTGGGTTTCAATGTTGATTTTTTTATTATTTGTAGCGTTATTGACTTGACTTAGTTAACATTTGCCCAAAACATATTTGACCAAATCATGAAACTTTACAAAAAATGTTCGTCAGCATGTGTAGTTGTGCACCTGGGGATTCGCTTGCAGATTTATTTAATATTTGTAGAGTTATTTTTCTTGACTTAGTAAATATTTTCAACTTAAAAAAATAAAGTATTTGACCTTGAGTCAGGAAAGATTACTGGACTGTTGGTCAGCATGTGTAGTGGTTGGTAAAAATTAGTACGTCAACATTTGAAAAATGAATGCTGTTTTATGCCCCAACCACATTGTGGTATGGGGGTCATATGGAATTTACTTTGTTTGGTCCCTGTGTCTTACTGTCATGTTGTACGTCAGTAGACAGTGAGGTGTGAAGACAATTGTGTTCTATGGACACATTTCTAGTTTATACTTCACATGATACTGTTTAGTTTTTGCTCGCAGGACTATTTCCTCTTGCTTAAAAATCGTTCCGCAATGTGGCATAAGGTCACGTCAAACTGCTATGTTCAGCATTCTCTACAATGCCAAGAGCTTTGATATTTTGGAAAATCTATATTTAAAAAAAAATGTTTTAGATATTATTATGCAGTTTGAGTCTAAAATGACAACCTCTTATGACCAAATCACTGACATTTTCGTTGTAAAAACGTGACCTTTTCTAGCAATGCATTTCAGGTGAGCTTAAAGAACTATCATGACCCTTTTTTTTTACAGAAATTTTTTTATTTGTTCTGATTTACTTAAATGGCACGGGACTATATTGTTGCGCGTATGTATAGATATAATTGTTGTTCTAAAATATTTGCAAGGCATGATAAGAAGACGATCTGTCTTCAAAAACTGTTTTAATGTTTACCGATGTGTTGTTGCTCTGAAAATTTTAAATGTTAAAAATGAAGTAGCTTCACTTATTTGTACAACAATGCTGATTTCCTGAGCTAAATGGCTTCAAGAAGAAGTGATATAATGCGTGCTTTGGTCAACGAACAATATATTTAAGACTTTGTTTTTATCAAAGCATGCTATTATTTTAGCAATGCTAACCAAAATTTATTTGATATGACATAGCTTCAGATCCAAACCAAATAAAAAAGCTTTCATTTTGTATTAAAGAAATGGAGCCGGTAACCAGTGTTGTTACAGCGCTAAAGGATATCTTGTGTTCGCGGCAGACACATATTTTGGAAGTACAGCTGACAAAAGTCACGATTGGGGAGCTGCACCTTATGGTAAACCTGGTCATGTTCCAATTCTCTCTCATTGGGTAGACGATATAATTCCGCTATTCAGCTGTTGCCAGTGGACCGACTTCAAGTCATGTGACTATTACGTTGAGCTGAGAGGAACTACGGATTGTACGGCATATAACCCTCCCGTACCAGGTAAATATCTGCTAAATTTATACAGTTATATCCTAGCTCAAACGCTCAATGCCAAGGTCACATTTGGAGGTCAACATTGATGGCAGGTATAATTTATCATGTCCATAACTTTTCACCAATGAGTGGATTTTGAAAAAGAAAATATGGCGCAGAATTAATGCTCACCATATTATTAGTGACAAATGATTCTAACGAAAACCAATGGCATTATTATATTTATTTTAACATTATCACATATATGGCATTGCGCAGCATTCCTGGATTAAGGACGCTATTTTCCAGGATTGCTTATACATGGTGGCTAATTTGGTACAATTTTGTGCATCGTGTTGTCGCTAAACGGCGCGATGTTGCTCTGTCGTCTTGTCGCTAACGAAGTACACCAAACGGCGTGTTGTCGTCCGGGTGTTGTCGCGATATCACATTGTCGCTCGGCTCAAATCGAAGGATTTGCTATGTTAATACATAAACCAAGCGTCAGTGCGTCATCGCGCCACACGACAACACGCCGTTTGGCGTGCTTCGCTAGGACAGGACGACAAGATGACGATGAGTCAAAGCGCCGTTTGGCGTATTTCTCTAGCGACAAGACGACAAGACGAAAAGGCGATAACGATATAGGTTGTGTTGCTACCGACAACGCAACGCGCAAAGTGTACGAAATCAGCCGACATACTTATTACTGTTGAGAACAAACGTGTTCATCACATTGTAGCGCAGTTTGGTCTTTATTCGTTATTGTTTTCTTTGTAAGTTTATTTGTTTGTTTTATCGTTTTATGAAGTTTCTTTCCTATATATTATACTGCTAGTTTGTAACATAATTATGATGACGTAACAATTGTGATGTAGGTTCACTGCCATATTTATTTTATAGCGTTTGTGTACGGGCAAGGTCACATTGCAACATTTAGAGGCCAGAAGATCCGCGTCATGGCGCCAGGGGATTACATCTTGTTTAAAGCAGGGACCACAGAGGTGCAGGCGAGATTTGAGAATAATCCTCTTTCAACTGAAAGTAAGCAGTTATAACTAATATTTTGAAGTCGACAAAGAATATATGTTGTTTTATTTATAGTAATTGTATAATCAAACATTAAAACAAAAATAACCAAGATTAGCAATGGACGTTTTTGCCATTGCATTTTGATGTAAATTTAACTAAAGGGAAGTAACCGTGTGATTTTGTGAAAACAAATGGTTGATTTAATTAAAGGGAAGTTACCGTGTAAAAACAATGCTTGCTAAGTTAGAGGCTATTTCATTTTCCTTCCAGGTAAACGCACATGCAACTCATTACAAATCTTATATCTTTCTTTTTCACATAGATGGGAAGGTTATTAACAACACGTTCAAGTTGACATCTGTGGCCATAGAAAATGATGGCATATCAGATAGGGTTGAACTACGGTTGCAGAGAGAAGATACTGACAGCATTGAGGTGCTACTGAATGGAGAAATTAAAGAATTTAAGGAGAAATCTTTAAAGTGGCAAGATTTCAAAGGTAATCCTAGCTTTGTTAGTGTCAGTGACAATATGAAAATATCTTTTTAGAGATTCAGTGGTATTGATTATGCATTTTTTAAAAATTTAATTGTCATAATTATCACATATGCTATTTAAATGTATATAAAACCGTTTTTGTCATAAACTTTATAATGTATTTTACAATAAAATGTTGATTATTAACAAAACTATATACATGTATTATAAATAAAACAATGGTTTTAGTAGAACTGCTGCAACACGAGTTGCAAAGGTGGTTAACGAGCAGCCAACTAATCTTAAAGGGAAGATGACTGCCATGCAAAATGTTAAACCCATACTGTTCATGCAATTGTAAGGACATTAAATCTATGATCTTATGCGCCCATGCATTAAAAAGACTTAAGATCTCTTTCAGCAAATGATTTGGAAATATATTATATGTTAGATACTTTCCGATCTTGCAATTGAAAAGACATTTAGTCTATCTAAAATACATACAGATCATACAAAAAGAAAAGAAAGATCACTACCTACTTTCTGCGTAGCAATATCACGTTTTTCAAGCTTATAAAAATTAATTTTTTATTGATTATTTTCTTTTTTAATTGCAAGTGCATTCTACATATTTCTTTTCATTTCTCTATCATTTCAGAAATTGCAGTTATTAATACCGACTTGACCTCAAATAATGGCAATTTTACGGTGCTACTTACCAATAACATAGGGTTCCAAGTGGCAACCGTTGCTGGCACCATGCAACTAGATCTCATGATGCCTACGGACATTAATGTAATTTTTCATTACATATTATTTTAATTAATGCAGATATTTTTATTTTATTAATAAGATGCTAAATAGCTCTTAATAAGGTTATAACCAAGTTAGCAAAATCATAGATTTGCACAATATATGGTTTCTAGAATGATAGCTCATTATACGTATTTTGATCTGAGAGTCACGTCAAAATCTACCAACGTCAATAAAAATTTCTGTAATTTTAAACAACCATTATTGCACTATTGATAGCTCATTACAGTGCTTAAACCATCATCTAAAGTTTGAAGTACATTAGTAGTCATAAAACGTGATGCTACCAGGCACCTTGGATTTTTTTTTGACATACTATTTGGTTTTAAAGAAGTAATTTCATATCAATTGTTTATTGATCAACTGATTCCATATGTTCATCTTAAAACGTAAATTATTATAAGTGCAAGCACGTAATAATTCTAAATTGTCAGACACTACTTATCATAATTGTTATTTAATTGTAATGCAATTGTAATGTAATTGTAATATAATTGTAATGTAAACTCTTACCCTGCTGGAAACCAAAACTAAAACCCTTTTGACACAAGCATAGAGGAAAGCCAGAAGGGACATCCGTGCAGTCTGACCAGGCTCTGTTTTGTTGGTACATGTAGCTCAAATTTTGTACTTTCTCGTCGAAATCCCTAAAAATGAAATATAATGACTAAATATACAAAATTCAATGCAGGACAAATCGATTATAGCAACTAGGCAGGTTACGGAATAAAGCCACATAATGCTTCAGAAATCCAACTTTTTTAATTCTTCAGAAATGTCAAGCATATGTTAAATAATGTTTAAATTATAGATTAAGTGCATGTTAGATGTTTTACAACTATAGGAAGTAGTGCTTAACATGCAAAGTAGTATTTTTACTTCCATACTAATTCACTATGATTATACCAATTGCAAACAGAGCTAAAGATACAAAAGATAGTTCTGGAATACAGCAAATGAGTATATTTTTGGAAACTATAACAAGATACCTATATATAAAAGATATAGGTTTTGAAAAATAAAAATGATAAAAATGAAAAAAGGCATTTCTGAAGCATGATGGGCCTGTTTATAATGGACATGTTTTAATTCATCAATTGAAAATTATAATAAAAAAAAACATATTCAATAAATTTTTGTATATTACATTGTGACTGCAGAAAGTGACATCTGGATTATTCGGAAACATTGACGGTGGGAAAACATTGCCGAATGGTGAATCAATTGAAGATGTTAACAATTTTGAAAAAGCATGTAAGTTTTACTTGGCTCTTTTTGCACAACTTTTATTTTTGTTTAAATAAGATTACTTAAAACTGTTTAGTTTAACATGAAATGGGTCTAGGTTAGTTGTATAGAACGAGCTATGGACCATATGAAATAATTGCTGCTCTTTTGAAGAAACTGAACAATATGTGCAGATCTATCTCTTCTTTTTTTCTTTTTTATAACATGTTTGTCTTTTATTGGTTCAGGTTTTCATTATTTTTTATTTTTCAAATTTACAATTTAAGTATATTTGTTAATATATTATCAATTATAATGTGTAGTATGTATTTAATAATAAGATTTTTCTTAGAATCTGATACATACTATAGCACTTACAAAAAATTTAATTTTATAACCTCATTTTGGAAAGAATTTCTTAAATATGTATAAATTGTATCAAATTTTTGACAGAACTCCGCTTGAATGGTTTTGTTAAACTACAAATTAGCACACAAAATTATTTCTTTTGCAAGAGTAGATGACCACAACAATTTTGTGCTTTTTGTCAAAAAGAACATTTTCGTGGGTTCTTAAATTTCGTGAACCGTTAAATTTTCCAAAACGTGAAATAAAAAAAATTCCTGCAAAATAATCTTACAGCAGACAAAAATGAAATTTCGTTGGATCTTGAATTCGTGGAGACCTGTATATAAGTTCTCCACGAATAAAAATAAGTATACACATACCAAATTTTAGGAGTTCAATTATAATTAGTGTGATAAATGAAAAATTAACTGAAAAACAGTGTGGGTAATGCATTTACCAGGAGACGCTTTTACCAGGGAAGACGGATAAAAGTCTTCATCTTAGATGCGTTTACAAAACCCGAACAACGACCCCCACAGTTTTGAACATTCTTTGTTCATCTTTTCTCTAAAAAAATGTCTAAATTTCAAAAACTAAGGTACGTAATACATATCAAATATTTCATTTTATCGAATTTCAGGGAAGGTGAAAAATAACAACTTTTTTAAAGACAGTAAAACGTTTTCATCAGCAACAATTACCGACCCTAAACCATTAAGTGTAGATTCCCAGACTGTCTGTACAGTCAAAAGGCGAAAGATTTTTGATGATTGTGAATTTGATTACACGTAAGTATAATAGATTATAATAAGTTGGTCGACAACTCGCATAAAAGTGAATTGGTCTATAAAGGAAGCCATGCAAAGCAATAATTGATTATGTTCATAGTATTTAGTATTCAGACATTACATGTTGTTGGCATGTGCGCGATACATGATCCGATATTGCATAATTATATTTATATCACAGATAATAAAGTGCTCTAGAACAAAATATTATAGCTCATCACAGCAAATGTTCATAATAAATCACATAAAACTTTATCAACATTTCTTTGGTTTAAACATTTTTATGCTCCCCGAAAATTTCGGGGGAGCATATAGTCGCCGGGTTGTCCGTCCGTCTGTCCGTCCGTCAGTCAGTCTGTCTGTCAGTCCGTCCGTCCGTACGTACGTCCCGAATTCGTGCCCGGCCCATAACTTGGTTATTTGAAGTCGGATTTTACAACTATTTCACAAAAATGATCACCATATTGAGATGACGTATGACGCGCAACATTTGGGTAGATACCTTGTAGATCAAGGTCACAGCATGACCTTGCAGGAAAATCATGTTCGGCCCGTATTTTCGTTATGTGAAGTCAGTTTTTACAACGATTTCACAGAAATGATCACCATATTGAGACGACGTGTCGCGCGCAACATTTGGGTCGCTGCCTTGAAGGTCTAGGTCACAGCATGACCTTGCAGCAAAATCGTGTCCGGTCCATAACTTCATTATTTGAAGTCAGATTTTACAACTATTTCACAGAGATGATCACCATATTGAGACGACGTGTCGCGCGCAACATTAAGGTCGCTACCTTGAAGGTCAAGGTCACAGCATGACCATGCAGCAAAATCGTGTCCGGCCAATAACTTCGTTATTTGAAATCGGATTTTACAACTTTTTAAAAGAAATGATCACCTTATTGAGACAACGTGTCGCGCGCAACATTTTGGTTGCCACCTTGAAGGTCAAGATCACAGCATGACCTAGCAGCAAAATAGTGTCCGGCCCATAACTTCGTTATTTGAAGTCGGATATTAGAACTATTTCACATAAATGATCATCATATTGAGACGACGTGTCGTGCAACATATGGGTTGCTACCTTGAAGGTGAAGGTCACAGCTTGACCTTGCAGCAAAATCATGTCCAGCCCATAACTGCGTTATTTAAAGTCGGATTTTACAACTATTTCACAGAAATGATCACCATATTGAGACAATGTTTTGCGTGCAACATTTGGTTATTTTACACTTTGAACTTTGTATGTGACATAACTCTGACACTACAAAACATTTCAACAAATTATTTAAGGAACAATATAATATAGTTTATGTAATTACACTTCATTGTACCTGCATTAAATTCCGTGTATATATTTACAAGAGGATAATAAATAGATAAATAATTACTACGTAAGAAATAGTTTGTAAAAGATCATAATGAGGACCTGAGCATGTGACGATGTCAAGTGTGTAAGATGTAATGCCTTTATTTAAATAATTTCTCAAGATTGGAGAAAGGGAGATAAAAAGCGTCTGTATGCATAACCTAGGACAGAATTGTTACCATAATGTAAGAACATTATTTTTCAAAACTAGAATTTAGATCTAGAATTCAGATACGTTAGAAACAGTTATCTCTGACTGCTTTCTTGTGGACCTGAACTCAACCAGAGCACAAACTGGGGCCTAGAAGCTCCAGTAAGGTCTCAACATTTCTTTTCAAGCATTATTTTGTAATATCCAAATGTTACATTACTATTGTTTATATCGATAATTGGGCCCATTGCAGACCAATCCTCTTTAAAAAGTAGATAATGTACCTGTCTGTTGTAAAACCGTTAAACTAGTTTATTTCTTGTTTTCTCTCAATGTAGACTTACTCAAAATAAAACTAAGATTCTCTCATATTTCAGACTTACGGAAAGCAAGACATGTTGTTTCTCATAGCAAACTAGTCTAAGCAAGTCTTATATGGTCTGACAGTTATGGGCAGTCTTATATTTTAAATCCAGGTTCTTATATTGTGCAACCGTCATTTCAAACAGATTTAAAACAAGTCAAACCAATTGCTGCTTTTGAAAAATATTAATAATGTTTGTCTCTTAAATGAAAAAACATATTTTGTCGAATGTATAATTGCTTTTTTATCAGTCGTACTGGCTCACAAGCGATCGCAGAGGCAACACAGGAAGCTGGTATCAGGCACGAGTCTCTTGTTGATAACTTAGAGCCAAGTATGTTGTAACTTTGTATTTACTTTTTTTTCTATCATTTACAGTAATCATTACCAGTAGGCATTTATTCGTTTCAATCTTTACAACAAGTAAACGTAATTCTAACATTATTGCTCAAATATTAACACTAATTTTATAATTTTCAAATTGTTTACCAGTATTATATATATCTTTTGTATAGAATCAAAGTAAAACGACTAGCTTTGAAATTGTCTCTTTTAGTGTGAAGAACAAGAACCAAGAACAACATACTGTTTCATAGGATTTAAATGTGCGCAAGTGATGCATTAAATATGCTGTATTCTGCATTTTTGTTCTTCAACCATTCTGATCACTTCCGGCTAATTAGTGACAATACGTGAAGAACACAAGAAGATCTGAACGTGAGTCAGATTTGTTCTTCTGCATCATGCTGATCTTGAGGTAGTCTAACTGTAATGCTTTCCCGCCAAAAAATATTTTAACATCCGCCATTATCGTAATCAATCGGCCATTTCCGGAAAGTAATTTTTCACAATCTTCTGTTTTCAATGTGTATTCAAAATATCTTTAACTGTTTGAAACCGGAATTAAGTATATAACGATAAAGGATAAGTGAATGTAAATAATATAATAATTCCCAAGATTTAAAAAAAAACGTTCCGTAAATAACCGATTCGCCACGGTATTGGCCGATGTTTGAATTTTTTGGCAGGAAAGAATTACATTAAGACCACCTTAAAGTAGGGTCAATGTGACAAGTTTGTATTTTGCTTTTTCAGTCCGGTCTTGTGGTTTACTGGATGTTCCGAGATCTAAAAAATCAAGCTATGAATACACAATTGGTACAACCACGACCGTAACTGAATGTAAGAGCGGTTCTTTATCGGGTCACACCACTTATACATGCGTCGAAACCTCGGATGGAACTCAGGCATGGTCTCCGGATGTGACAGCAAAATGTGGTATAAAAGGGTTTTTTATTGAACATAAGCAACACACCTCTTTATTTGTAGGGGCATTTGGTATTGTTATCAATGTTAAATGTTTTGTCTTATTTAATTGATTTATTTTGTCAGATATATAAATGCAATTGCCTTTAAACATCTATAGACTGACAGAAGGTATTTTTAGGACAATGTATAAATATGTGCATACACATAATGTTGTCATTACAGTTATATCGCGCTTGTACAAACGTTCCATCTGATTCCTTGGTAGGTTTAAGTTGTTCTCTGACAGTAGAAAAAATAATCTCAATACTTGTTTTGTTTTGTTATTTTGTGTTATGAAATAGTTCTTCCATATACCGTTTTTCCGCCCTTTGGTAATGCCCAATAACAACACTTTTTTATTCGCATATTGGCATCATTTTCACAAAAGACAAGAAGCAAGAATATATTTTTCGTGGCTTGTTGTCCCTTTGCTAGCCACAAAGCGACAGGAAGACCGTTGAAAAAGTTTTGTTGTCTTTTTTCTGCCAGCGACAAAGTGACAGGAAGCCAACTTGCAATGCTATTTTGTCTTGGTGTTATTTCTCGTTTAGTACGAACGCATTCTTTTACTTCGGTAGTATACACCGCTTTTCAGGGAATGGCAAGAACGTAAGATATTGATGGTTCCATGTTAACCGCCATATGAATAATCTGCGATGTTTCTTAAATAAAAAAAGATCACCACTTTCTTGTTGAAATTTGCTAGGAGCATGGACAACAACTTGCACTTCCGCTACCGTCAATGAACAGGCACGTTAAACCGAGACCATTTTCAAATCTTGCCGTTTCTGTCGTCGTTCAGGTTTCCTCACAATTGTCATGTGCCGTGTTAACGCCGTAAAATCGCCTTGTACATACAATTAGAGGTGATATAGTTCCGATCCTTCATTCATTCAGTCATTCATCATGACATTTTTGTCGTGTTTGTGATATTTTAACTATTGTTAAGTAAGATATAGTCAACATAACTCCTTTTATACTATATTATCAGCAAAGGATTTTTTCTTCTTTTTTAATTTGTCTTTTGACGTCTTGTCTGTGGTATGCATGTTTCAAACATCAAATATCCTTTAAAAAAATACCATTCTATTTAGTTTTGCCCATTGTTTTCTCGTTTAGAGCAAACACATTCTTTTACTTCGGGACCATATGCTGCTAAGTTTGGAATGGTACGAACGTATCACATTAAAGGTTCCATGATAACCGCAATATGAACAGAAAGAATGTTTCTACATTCCAGTTTTCACTATTTACATGTTAAAATGTTAATTTCTTCAAAAGCCGGTTCTGGGGGGGGGGGGGGGGGGGGGGGGTCTGGACGATAGCTCGCATTTACGACCACCGGCCATGAACAGGCTCCATCAAATAGACCTTGCAACATTTTCAATTTTTTCCGTTTCTTTAGCATTATTTATAAAGTGTTCATTTTTAAATATTGTTTTGTTGTCTTTTAGTTAGAGACAAAGAGTTAAGTATTCAGTTGACATCGCCTTGTTGGCTAACGTCAAGGAGAAAAGAAGCCGATTGACTTTAATTTTCGCTTGCGTCAGAGAGACAGACCGGATAACTAGCATTTTTGATAAAGCCAATTAACATAGTTTATTCTCGTCTTTCTGTTTCCGACAACGCAACAACAATGACTTTATATTAATAAAAAACATGGGCTGCAGTTTAGACACGCTAAAGATCTTTGTTGTCAATTTTATTTTCAGAATTGGAAATGGAAATGGAAAAGTCGTCTAACTCGTCTAACATAGGAATGATCGTTGGCATCGTGACTGCTGTTTTGGTTGTAGCAATTATAGTTATTGTGGGTGTCTTCCTTTTTGTGCGGAAAAGAAGAAATGGGTAAGATTTTAGTAAATTTTCTATTTCAAAATTTATATTTTATTGATTGGTGTTACCATACTTCACCAATTGCTTACATAAAAAATCTACAATTCTTTCATATTCATTTTATCCTCGAAGGGCAGCATATTAAAATCGCACCGTCCATCTGTCTGTCTGTACGTCCACACTTCATTCGTGTCCGGACTGTAACTTACATACATTGAGGGATTTTGAAATAGCTTGGCTCAAATGTCTACCACATTAGGATGATGTGTCACATCCAAGACCCTTGTTCCTAGGTGTTAAGTTTGCTATAAATAGCACTTCATTTCACAAGCACAATATAAAGCAATAAGTTACTTTCATTCTATTTTCTTTTTATAATACCCGAGTGCTTAAGAAACATTTTCGAGGGCATTTGTCACTTGCGTGACAGCTCTTGTTGCGTATTGCTAGATGATATGTTACAAATTTAAAATGAATTCGTCTGAAATGGTAGGTCTGTAATACTATAAATATTTATGTTGATATTGTTTAGTATCAGATATAACAACCATAGCAACCATAGCAACCAGCCACGAAATGATTATATATGGATGCTGTTGTAGATCGAATTGGAAATCAGGGCACCAATTTTCTCTTCAACTCACTAAAATGGCTGCAATAGCTATTCACCACTAGACACGCATGTTGCTTTTCAAAATTAAAGTTCAATGTCACTGTCAAAAAAGACCGCAAAAATCTCTATTTATCAGAGTGTTCTTTGTAAGCAGATTACAATTTATGTTATAGTTAATTGTTTTAAATATTATTTTTTATTTTACTTATTATCATTATTATCATTATTAAACCTTTTTACGTTTTAGAAACCGAAAAGACGGTGCTCCATATGCAACTGACGAAGCGGTCGCTATGAAACCCGAAGATGTTAAGTGACCAGCATCATAATATAGTTAATAAAATAGAAAAACAAACATAGAAGAACAAATTTCAAACCAGCAAAACCAGAATTTCATACATATATCATACATAGTTTTACATTTTTATTTTTGTATTGTATTATATAATAATGAAATGCTACAGCCCGTCTCACACAGAACACACGACTTATACGGTTGGACACCCGTGTAAACCGTACATACAGTTACACTCGGGCATTCGAGTTTAAGCCGTGTATTATTTTTAACACTTTAAAAAATCTGGTACAGATGTCATGTCCGTGTATGATCGTATAAGCGACCGTACAAGACCGTAAGAGACAGAATAAGACCGTATATATAACCGTTTTTTGAAGTCCACTCCACGAGTGAGCCCAACCGTGTCAAGGTCGTATATAAATCGTATAGAATCGTTCGAGACGGTCCCCAAGTAACATCCGATTAATACCCGAAAGTCCCACAATGACGGCACGACTCGCACGAGTGCACACACGGTGTCATACCATCGTCATACGACCAATACGGTTCAAATACGAATCATGCATGGAAGACACGGTATAGAACGGGTGTACACGGTCTCTTTCGACCTCGCATGGTCTTAAACGGCCTCTACGTCATCTCGAACTGTACAACGAAAAAGCACTACCTGCTGCCACCCTCAGCTGCTAGATCTACCCAGAGTTCTTGCTGCATAACGCTAGACTACATCAACAGAAGAAGGTTCCCAAGCACAGAAGGAATACAAGAAGGGCCATCCAGGCCCGCAGACCACTTCAACCTGCTGAACCTGATTAGCTAGAGGATCCATCGGCACTACTTTAAGAGAGACCCGTTTCTTCCAGGGATTCAGACTCGGATGTCAGCTCGGTTGGATCTCCATCAAAATGGGTCAATTTAATTAAAAAACATAGTTTACACGAATGTCTAATAATTCGAGGAGAACTCGAACAAAAGTCGGCGGGACCCTATGTTAACCCTGTGAATGTCGAGTAAATCGAGTAAAAGTCGTGTTTAATCGTACCAGACCGAACTTTGAACCATACCACAATAGTTTGTAATCGTATACAAATTGTGTTCAAACCTTGCTTAACCAAGCATGTCCGTGCTTTTTTCGTACATACTCATGCTACATTCGAGTCTAACTCGTATCCACTAATCTCCAGGCACGGTGGGAGCTAAATACTGGTACCAGTCAACTCGTGTATTGCCGAGTATACCGTATGGGAAGCGTGTGCCCAATCGTGTTCTGTGTGAGACGAGCTTACACGCAAATGTTTACTATTTACAATGCAATATGAAAAAAATGCTGTGTATCAAAACAACAGTTTGCTGAAAGGTACATTATGCACCAGCAATGCTTTTAAATCTATTCTCAAAAGCTTTTCTAATTCTGGTATCGTGTTATAGTTTCCAGATTTTTACTCATTGTCCAATTACTTGGCGGCGTGGCCGAGTGGTTAACGCGTCGGACTAGTAATCTAAGGATTGCTGACCGTGGGTGGTACCAGCCGTTGATTCCTTGAGCAAGAAACTTTACATTCATTGCTAAGTACTGGTTGGTTCCAGGAACGAATTCGCGAGTGTTTCAATGAGCTTATAGCTTCCAATTCAATCGAACTAAATTAAAATTGTATACACCAATTACTTGAAACTGTTGCTTTTGTTAATTAGTATAGTTATAATGATTTTATTTTGTATGGAAGTCTACTATTCAATACTACTTTGTTTACATTTTGCTATTTTTATGACAAATAAAGTGTCTAACATGCTCTAAAATCATTATCTAAACATTTTTAAAACTCATGTTTGCCTTTTTTAAAGATGGAAAATGTATTCATTTCTGAGGGAAAATGTGCCTTTAGGATTACATGCATTTATCACAATGTTATTATCTTATATTTTACTTTAGTATATTGAATTGTATTGTATCGCTACTGATAAAATGTACAACTAAATGTATGTTGTAATGAATTAATTTTTTTTTCATAATATTTGTATTTGATGGCATGAAACATATTTACGTATAGAAGGGTATGTTGGCATTGAATGTATCACAACAAAACAGTATGTTTCTGCTAGTATAAAAGCCACATATACTCTTGCTGTTTCTTCTGCTACTTTAACGGCGGACTACAAGACTTTGATTATCATTGCGACAACTACTATCATTTCAATGTTACAACCTTAACTTTAAAAAAAAGAAACTATATTATTAATAACTGAATTAGCAAAAGATGCACTATTCTAATATTACAACTTTTACTATAAAATAAAGAAACTATATTACTAATAACCGAAGTAGCAAAAGATGCATTTTTCTTATATTACAACGTTTACTATAAAAGATAGAAACTATATTACTAATAATCGAAGTAGCAAAAGATGCACTTTTCTTATATTACAACGTTTACTATATAAGACAGAAACTATATTACTAAAAATCGAAGTAGCAAAAGATGCATTATTCTAATATTGCAACTTTTACTATAAGAATAAGAAACTATATTACTAATAACAGAAGTAGCAAAAGATGCCTTTTTCATGATAATACATGTAAACTAGTTATTCCTATTCTGTATATTAGTGTATAAACATATGATGTAAAATATCTTCAATAAAATAGCTTTGAAAATGTTGGAGGGATTTTTTTGTGATTTTTTTTTGTAAATGTATAGTCATTTTTATCTGACAACATATATATATATTAGCCGATTAGCTCTTTTAACAACTTTTCCATAGGGGTGTCCATTGTCACTTGCTCCTCACCGCCCGCCGGGGACTTTTGATTCTTTTCTGTGAGGAAGATATCCAACTTAGCTTACAGAACGTCGTAGATTCTACTGATGCGCGAATGAAAACCTGAGGTCTTCCTCCACCAGTAAATTAAAGCTAGAAAGTCGACCTTTGTTGTGAACCCAACCAAAACGCGCCGCTTCCAACTTCTTATCTAAATGTTTAATCTTCAATGTGGTGATTTTAAGACTTATTTAATTTGAAAAGAGCAAACATTATCTGTTAAAGCAACTTGTAAATATTTACTGGGGAATGTACATGATTAACCCTCAATTGACATGGGAACTGTTCGGTCTGACTGTATGTCTACCTGATTTCGATATAAACAGCATTAGCATATCATAATGAACAATGGATCAATATTAACTTTCAGACACTCGAGAGGAAATCCCTACCAAGAGCGAATGTGAATGATTAAAACAGAATCAAGAAAAATATAATATACCTTTACAGCTATAAAATATATAACTGTATACATAAATCCTGCGAATCATAAGTGTTTTACAAAAGCAAAAATTTGTTGAAATCTTAATTTTAAGAAAGAAGTCACTGTTTGGTGTAAGACAACATACACAGATTCCTGCAGTACATGTACTGATGTAATGCAATATACATTTATATCTAGAGACAGTGTCAACATTTCTTTTAGTTATCCTTGTTTCTTTTTTTTTTCTTTTTTTTTGCATTATTATTATAAATTAACATTTGTTCCATCACTACAAATCTATGTTAATATAACCATATTCCTTTTTTCGAGCATTTTTCTTGTGAGGGAGAAGTCAGATGCCTTTCGAGTATTTTTTACTGGTGCTAGGCTAGCATGGGCATTTTAGTAGCACTGTTGTCCTTCCTAGGGAAAGCATGCTTATCCTATCACGTAAATGATTAGGACCCAGATATTAAAAATTAACTTTGTCACCTGCATAGAATAAAACCAGTATAATTAAGTTCTTTTTAAGTTTTGTTTCCTTTTGAGACACAACTGTGACTTGTTCACTTCAAAGACTTTATCGGAATGCATGTTTCAAGTCGTGAAAACTATTCTATGAATAAGAAAAATATGCATGTTAACATGGCAGTCATTAGAAAATGCACTGGTATCGACTGTCTCTCCGAATGAGGACAGAGGCGTCTCGAAAATAATGAGGATGGAGGGGCTGAAGCATTATTTTCCCCTTTTTTAAAATAAATTCTACACGAGCCGGCTTTGGTGAGCATCTATATTGTTGTCGGTAAGAAACAAGCTTTGAAATCAAAACGGCGATCAAACTTCTCTTTTGATATATTTTTTACCAAACTCGCACAACTGTAGATTTTGGCTTCTTCCTTTTAACATGTTTAACATTATAACCCACTAATTAATGACCGCTTTACGGCTAATTAAGGAGCTAATAATAGGCTCTTAAATTTTATTAAATTCATCAATACAGGTTAGTTTCAGGAAACGGACTTTGGAATGGATCAAATATGCCACAAGCTTTCATAAAATAAATATGTTATAATTTAGTCAATATTTTATAATGAAGGTGACATGTTTCCTCTTGAAATCTGACCGAGGTCAATATTTTACAGGTTTTAAATAAGGTTGAGCACATAACTCAAGTTTTTGAGGCTGGGAATTTATCTGTTTTTTCAGCAGGAACAAGTACATTATGTATGCCTAAAAAAATCGTTTTTTTTTTTAAATGTCTGTATTCTATATCGTTACACCCGACTCCATTTGCTGTAACCTCAAGGTCAATGTTATTTGTGGGTCAAGGTCAAATACCTTACGCTATGTACAATGAGCCTCATTACAATTACTCCTGTTAAGTTTTATCACAATTGGTCGAGAGATTTTAGAGAATAAGCGCACACAGGTTTACATATACAGGTACCGATATTATTGGTTAATTGGCTTTTTCTTTTATTTTTACGTTGCATTTTTGCCACATAAAACAATATAAATCACCACATTTACCATCGGTTTATTTTGGGTGTCTTCCTTTTTCAATCAAGATTATTGACGGAATAAAGAAGTTTATAGACAATTAGATGTCGGCCTGGCTCTTATACAATTTTCTTGTTTGGTGGGCGTGGGGGTAAATAACAAAATCTCATTTATAACAAAAAAGTTATTCATATGTTTTACAATTGAAAATTGCCATATCTTACATATAAAAACGTGCCAAGTTATTTCCTGTGAAATGCAAAACACACACTGATATAGCATTTAAAGTTGCATACCTCCAGATGAGCCAAAATATTTCAAGAAAATAGCCTTGAAAAAAAAGTACTAAGATTTTAAGAATAGTAAAAAATATGTATGTAACTTATAGTTTTATAGGCAATAAAATTAATGACTTAATTTGCGGTATTTATCACCATATTTCTACTGCATGACAAACACAATAACGACAATATTTGCATAATTATGCTGACCTATTTTTTGTAATTTTTGTAGATTTCAAGTGCCCCTTGCAATGTGTAAAAAAATTCACTTGAATTAATAAACTTGTTTTATTAAAATAGTTCAAAATATCAGGAAAATAAACATTATTTTTCAGCATGTTACATTATAAATCAAATTTAGGCAAAAAACTACGAAAACACACTTATTAGAAATAAGATCTTTGGAAAGACAGAATTTATACAAACATCGACGGAATTCTGCTCTGCTGTCTTGTTATGTTTTATTGAATGTAAGTTGTTGTTAGGCTACTATAATACATGTAAATATGAATGAATAAACTCGCCATCATCTTAAGTTATTTGACAAGAAAGTAGTGCAGTTTTCCTAAAAGCCGTAATCAAAAATTAAACTAGCTTTTTTAAAAAGAAAGAAATACAGAAAAAAATAGTACGTGTATACGTTTTTCGTTTCTTTAAATGCGTTTTAGGTCCAATGTTTTTGAATATTTCTGGATATGAATATAATCTATATATAAACTGTGAACTAAAAGCTATATACAATATCCTAAAATAGTAGCAAAGAGTAACAAGTTTAGTTTGTTCACACTCTTCATTTTTGTTAATATATCATATCATTTTTATCGGTATCTTTTTACCCTTTGTGAGGTATACCGTCTGCTTGAGGCAGAGGATAAGTCGTGTTACATCCCCAGGACGCTTGTGGTGTGTACTGTGGAGGCACACTGGAAGGTCCGTATGCTGGCACAGAACTCATCAATGGTTGCTGACCTGAAACATTCGGAATAACATGTACCTGATGCGGTGGTACACTCATGACATGACCTTGGCTCGAGTATTGCACAGGCCGCTGCATGTTTGTAGACTCTGGTCTTTGAGGTTTCAGGTCAATCAGGAATAGAGGCAAGCATGCCAGTAAGGATATTCCTGCGGCAACAGCGCATAAGATGAAGGACGCGCCAATTTTTTCGTATGTGTCTTTTCCGTCGATTGAACCGTTTAGTTTAAACAGGGTAATAAAGTCCTGAGTGTATTCAATCGCAAAAATGATCAACCCGGTCGCAATTGAAACACCTAAAAAGATAAACAAAACACATTCAGTACAATTGAAATATAATAGTCGCATTATGCATTATGTCCATTAGTTAAGTAATTATACTTTCTTAACTTTCAGAAAAATATATTTTAGAAATGGACAACACAACCTTTTAAGTTTGTTTGTTTGTTTCATTTTACGCCTTTTCCCAACAGTATTTCAGTCATATAGGCGGGCAGTTTCCTAACCATTGTTCCTTGAGAGTTACACTAGACTACCTTCCTCCGCGCTAAACTACCAAAGCATCTCCCGGAGATCGAACCCACGCCAGAGAGGTAACTGGATTAGAAGTCATCGACTCTAACCCCTCGACCCTTGGAGGCGGTTACCTTTTTACGAAGATTTAGCAAGATTAATATATAAAACTTTAAAATAAGTTTCTTTGTTATAGTCATGATGGATATGGTGATAAGAAACCTGCGCTGTGTTGTTTGTATCTAATATTGATTTACTGAGCGTTGTTCAACATATAAGAAAATTGTTCACAGGCTTGTTAATTCGGAACACTCCGCCAATCATTCATAATCTTCTAGGAATAAATATGGAATAAAAGTAAGTTTGGAT
The DNA here is from genome assembly GCF_026571515.1 of Ruditapes philippinarum. Classification (NCBI taxonomy): domain Eukaryota; kingdom Metazoa; phylum Mollusca; class Bivalvia; order Venerida; family Veneridae; genus Ruditapes; species Ruditapes philippinarum. The sequence goes on along the minus strand of NW_026863802.1, from coordinate 226,436 downwards.
GTGTCACAAAGGTTAAATATTTATACACTGCATAGAAACAAACTCTGAGCGTAGGTTCGATGTTTTAGCATAATCCAAATAAAAATGGTCTGAAAATGTAATGAAATGATTATACATCATTTTAAGACAATACGTATAAAAACAAAATACAATCAAATAACAATATATACACAATCGCAGAATAAAAAATACAATGAATAACATAATTACTTAATATAGCGTCTGTTGAAGTAAATACTATGAAAATATTTCAAAGCAAATTGAAATAAACTGAACATCACATCAATTTAACACTAAATGTTCACTACCGGAACTTAAACATACATAGTAAAAACTAAACGCATCCGAGAGCATAATGTTTTTACTTAAACACAACTATGAAAAGCCACATCTGCCATTACTATGCAATTTCGAGGGTTTAATCTCTGTTTAATGAGTTACGAAATCTGCAGGAAGACAAATTCAATTTCGAAAATATTATAATGAAGAATATGTTTGACAACCAGAATCGATTTCAAAGCACAACCTGAATATCGTAATAAATTTCTTAATAATACCAACATATATACATATACATGTTTTTTTCGGTTTCTAAAAAAGTAATAATTAGTATATAAATAGTGTAGTTATTGGGCTGGCGCTCATATGTGTTCCTATGCATTTTAGAATATGTGTACAGAAACGCGTTATTAATATTTGGTAAAATGGCTAGGGCGATGTTCAAGCATTCACGTGTCATTATATGGACATTTTATTGAAATTTAGATCAAACATCAAATAATGCCAGTAAGCCAATTTTGTATTTTATGAAATTGAAGTTCTTCAGAAAATGTATGTGCATAGGTCATTCTAATACTAGTAACCCTTCTAATGCCATGGTTTTCACATTCTGTGGAATCTGTTTTATGTATCTATGATTATCAGACTGAGTTGTTTTACAAAGACTTTTTAACTTTTTCCGCTTTGAAGTCGGAGATAACTTGTCAATCTGTATTTTGGTGTTACGTTGATATCTTTGTCATCTAAGTCGACTATTACATAATATAACAAAGTAAAAATTGTCAACAATTTTCAGCATTACTTACTAGATCTATTTGTAGAATTTCGGAAATAAGATCAAAACTTTCAGGATACACAAGATACTACATTATTATGTCACGTGACGTGTGTGAAATGCGTACGTGCTCGCGTGTGTGTGTGCATGCGCGCACTTGCGCGTGTGTGTGACTTTTAGCACATATTAACAGGTTAATAATAGTTGATTTTTTTAAAGATTTTCTATTTAATCAAATACTGTATATTCAGGACTTACTCGAACATAAAATCAAGAAAATATTCAAATGTTTCAACGCCATTGACTGTCTGTAAAATACAAGAATCAAACAAATAATTCCAGAAGAAACCAATCCAATAAGGCCAAGTGTCTCCATGGCTTGTACTGCATGGACCCATGCTGAAAAAAACAACAGTATATTTTGAACAAAATGTTATTTCAATTTAACTGACCATGATATTTTACTTATATTCATTAATACTTCCTAATAATATTCCACTTCAACTAATAGTATTTAATTCAAAAATGTTAATGTTTATTACGTTTTTTTTTGTATTCCATATTCTTCTTTACAGAACGCTTTGTGTCTTATCCTTTATTCTTGACTGCAATATGCTATTTGTTCCAGAGGGAACAGTTTATGTTCACTTTTAGTACAGTCCGATTGTTGTAAAGTATATTCGCAAAACTTTTTAATTGTCAGTGTGTCTGGTTAGCGGAACGCAGAATTAAAATGCGAAATATCGAAATCACGACAATGCGATAATGATAATGTCTTGTCGTGGTTTCGTTATCGTATTATTGTATTGTTGTGTTTTCGTATTATCGAACTGTCGCATTAATTGTTGTCCTGTCCTATTAGTTAACCTTAATAGGTGGTTTCTGAGGGATGTTGTCTGGATGAGATAAAAACCTGGAGAAGGGGAGACTTGGATTGATTGAGAAATAATGTAAAGTTGCAACATCCCTGACGCCCCTTATCACCGGCTTAAAAGGTACATGTATTCTATCTTCAACACTTAATTGCCGCGCATTCAATTTAAACTTATGTATATTTTCTTAGTTTATAAATTTTGATAACAACTTAACTTGCTCTATTGGGTCAATGATTTTGCAATTTTTCTAAAGTTAATATTGTAAACTTTCACTTGAAGACCAGCAGATACGTTCAATCACACACAAACAAACAAAGAACTTTTTATTTCATATAATAACCAAGTGTAATTTTTTCATGTAGAAACAATAGATAAATAGACAAAAAGTATCTTTAAAAATATTCTGTCGAAGTAAAACTGGTTAACTTGTGTTAGTTCTAAGTTTTCCATGCCAAGTCAGATAGAAATGTTAGCATAGCTTGCATAACAATGACATATTATTCTTTGAAGGGTTATTAATCTTGAATAATGGAACACTTTCAGATGCATGCCCTTCTTAACAACCATGTCCTGTTTCGATAAGTGAACACCAAGATCTACGCAGTCGGTAGGCAATTATCTTTTTTATACTTGAATACTTGATTAATATGCAAAAATATATGAACATTATAAACATTATATCAATTAAACGAATCAATAATCATATAATATATTAGACATTTCTTGAACATCATTAACTAAGCGTACCTGATAAGTTCCGAAATAAAACTCGTTATTTTGGACAAAACGTGGTGCTTGTGTAAGTAAGTAAGTTATTTCGTACAATTAATTGTTCACAGTTAAAGAACTATCCTGTACATTTTGTTAAAGAACTATCCTGTACATTTTGTTTCAGAACGATTCTTTACATTTTATTTTATAATGGCAAAAGCTATCTTTTACATTTTATTTTAGAAAGGCCAATGCGATTCCCAGATTTCATTTTGTAATTTTAGAATGACCATGGAAATTCTTCTTATATTCAGTTCTTCTCTGTAAATTTTGCAGGATGTCAATAACATTACTGACCCAGTTTTCGAAAAAGCTGGTACTTCAAAGTTAGTTTCGTGATGACTTTTATATTTTCTTCTTTAAAAGTGAAATAATGTTTTCACTGTCAGGTAAAGATAAATTAGTTTTATATATTAAAAACTTGACTATTACAATATAATGGCGATTGAACTACAGTGGATCATGACGAACATTTAGGATAAGGTACTATTATAAAAAACTGCCTAAAGTATAAAAAGACTGCCCAACCCTTTTTTTGTAAGTCGAAAATGACGAATATTTAAAGATATTTATGTGGGTCACGGTGTTATTGACTACAAATGTGACGTTGCAATATGATCTACTCGGCTCTCGTTTATAGGTTTTAGTTCATATAACGGTAACGCTCCCTTGCACTTAATTTGTATATAATTCTTATATATGAAATCTATATATAACTTATAGATCACCCTGCCCCTTCCTGTACTTTTTATCCAATCATCGCCGAGAGGTTTTCAAATTTTTGGTCCACTTATCTGTATATTTTGTCAATATCTATTAACCCATTACCAGATATACACGTCATTTAACGCGTTTTTTCAACAAATGCCTTAGTAAGACCCCCAACACTTGTTATCGTTTGAGAAATGTTTAAAAAAGTGACAACTTTTTCGATGCCACCCCCTATCCAAAAGATATATTTAGGGGGTTGCCAGAAGGGGAATGTGCCCCCTTCTGTTTGGGGGTTTGAAGGGGTGGCAGCTCTCCTCATCGCCAAGAAAGTGTTGGACTTGTAAGAGGCTAAAATGACTCCAGGTCGATCATAAGGTAACGTGTAACCAACGCTGAAAAGCCTTCGACTTTATCTCAATCCATTGAGAAGTTGCAGCACTTTGAAATCAATTTTGATGGAAAAAATCAACGCAAAATAGTGATTTTTGGCAATTTTGAAATGTCGCCTCGTTTCGGTGGCAACAGGAAATTGAAAACTTAGCATGTTGTTACAAAGGCAATGGTCCAGTCAACATTTGTGCTAAGTTTGATTAGTATTGAAGCAGGTCTTTTTTACAGTTTTTTATATAGTAATTTGAATTTGTACCGGGAGACTTTTCAATGAAAACAGCCAGTTTTCACAAAATCAAATGAAAATGATCATGCAGTAACGGGTTAAGTAAAATAATTAACAAGGGGCAGTAAGTGAAGTGGTTGCACACCTTTTTTACTTAAAAATCGCCCCATGTTAAATGACACATTTATGTTGTATATGCTTAACTTCTAAAACATTTATATTCAAAATGATTTCCGACGAGGCAGAACATGTAAAATGTAAATAGAATCAATATATATTTGGTTTTATTTTTAAAAGCTGTAATGATTATCACTCATTGCTTGAACTAGTTCTGTGCGTCCAACATTTGATAAATTTAAAACTAATTGCATAAATGTATAGTTTTTATAAGCCGCTGTTCAATGTCAACTTTGCATTAAATGTATGAAGATATCCTTGTCCTTAAATAAGTGTATTTAAAATCATATCAAATTAGACATATTTACCTGGATACCCGCTTCGATCGAAGCATTTACAGTGTTCCAATCCAATATCTATACAGCCACAGTATTTCCATAATCCAACATGGTAAGACGACAGAACGCTGAGATATTTGCTAGAAGGGGACAATTTAAGAGAAGCCCATTTCGCAATCGAAAATCCAAGTACGTGCAATATAAATCCAACAAATAGCAATAGAGTACCAAGTTTTAGGCTTTTTGAAGAAATAGTAAGTCCACTGTTCCTTGCCATTATGTTGACACTGCCTGTATGCTTCGATCAAAATTAATATTCAAATCAAAATGACGCTTGAACTATGGACTGGAATTGTAAATCTTTATAATTTATATGCCTTGATGTTACGGTTAGACGAACGTTTTCCGGGTGAAAGTTTACCCAATATTTTGATTGTTTTGTTTTGTTGATTTAACAATTACATGAGAAACAATTAAATATGAAAAAAACTATTATTGTTAAAAGAGCTGGTCATAAAAATATTTCCCTTTAAACATTGTTTTGCTGTTGTTTTTTTTTGTTGTTGTTGTTTTTTTTTCAACTATTAAAGTTTAAAAAGATGAGAAATTTTTAAAGATTCTTTTTATTGGCATCAATCAGGACTGTTTGGGGAAAACTCTTGCAATAAAAAAAGATATATGAATCGCGACAAACATTTACCATTCTGGTACGATATAACGTAAATGTACAAATAGAACTGATAAATAAGGTACTGACTCACCAAACCGAGGTATGTACGAATAATCTAAACAAAGAAATATGTAACTGGCGACTTTAAAGGAGCATAGATAATTTTTTTTATAAAATTTACATTGTTAAAACATAATATTTTTTATGCATGGTAAATATTGATTTAAATTGAAACGACTTTATAATATAAATAGTAAAGTCAATACTCTGAACACATATTTACCTTAATCTTTAATTTAAGACCTTTTTACGAAAAGATATTTCGATAGAAACGGAAGTAGTTTTTCGCCGGGGAGGGCCGACCTCTAATGTTGTAAGAACTTGGGCCCAACCCGTTTGCTTTTGCTGTTTAGAATACATATGAAATTTGTATCTGTATTGTATATACATGTATATAGCAATAAAATATGATTAAACTAAGTAGTTTTTCGCGCATGCCCATTTTGCGTAGGGCAAAAAGGCAATAACGAAAGAATAGATTACATCAGTTTCCAACAACTTCCAAATTTTTTTGAAATAATCTAAATGTTTAACCAAAAGTTAGAATAGTTTAATTTGATAAATAACCAAAGCAATGGTATTTTTATGCATTTACGAATTAAGTAAGGGTCTTTCATATTTGATGCATTTGGATCAGACAATACAAGCATAGGAATCTATTTCTTGCATTTAAGTGTGCTGTAATGCATCACATGGGTATGTTTTCCTTTTAAATACTCGCTAAAGGTGTCAACGGTTTACTAGTGTCATAAATAAAGCACTGAACTTCTAATTAGATGTCGTGAATGCTAATTCTATAGTTAATATTCTCTTTCTATCCTCTTTCTTACAAGCTTGAACGTGATTGCAACTAATGTCACCCGGAAATCGGTAGTTTTGACATCACTTACCGATATGTTCGGCTTTGTCGTGTTAGACTTTCTTAAGGGATTCTTATTTTCTCTATTTTACAGCCGTAAGTACGTAAAATCGTGATTTGATAGACTATTTCATCAGAAATTAAAATTGTTACAACAGGAAGAAAATGATAAAATTTTACAATCCGTGTGTTACGTAATATAAAATTATTAAATTTATGTAATTTTTTTTTGTTGGACGCTCCATGCAATTTTATTGCAGATAAAAAAATACTTGCATATGATAACCTAAATTGACGAAATAACAACACTTTCTTTTCTCTTTATTTGGCCAAAAATTGATACTGGAAAATGTTAAGGAAAAAAACATATCTGTTTAAAATATAAAAGGACTGCCACACTATTTTATGATTTGGACTAACAGGTAAATTCCGATGGGTATTACAAAAATAATCCTTGGACCATGTGTTATTTATCGTTCATGCGAAGTGAATTATTAAACCAAAAAGAATTATTGCAAAAAGTAAACTTGTTTTGACATTAACCTGTTCACTTTTAAACCTTCAATGGGTATGTCACTTAACAATCTAGATCGTAGTCGCACATTGTGACAAATAGAGGGTAAAAAGCTGATGAAGAAAGTTCTGATACAGTGATATAGGACCAGAAAAACTCTAGCTCATAAACCGTAAAGGTGTTCAGTTTTGATTTCTAATTGAACCACAGCTCTGTGTATATGATATCCATGTATATCAATGTACATATGCTTTGAAATTATGATACGTGATGTTATACACTTTGTAATGATGATTAATGCAATGACTAACTTTTTTTTGTATTATTATTTTATTTCCTCACATAGTTCTTTGTAAACAATGGAATAAATAATTAATTCCGGTATAAAGGACGGCTTAGACAAAGAGAATTTAGTCAGTGTTAAGACAATAGAAATAATCTGTTAGTGTATGATCGAAAATAAACAGTAAATAAAGTTTCCTTTTAAAAGGAAAGGCTTGCACAGTTGTGCCTTCATCCCAACCCTTAAAAATTGGGTTTTTTTTTTAAATACGGTATTTTACATATATCATAAAGGGTTTATTTATTTGTTTTTGTGAAAACCAAATATTTTTTGTCAAAACGATTTGAAATCTATTCTCTATTAATTGTATAAAACTAATAAAGGAAATAATCAGTCGTAAAAATACTAACGTGGAGACTGAAGGGAAACAAGGGTGCACATTTCATTTCCACTTTTTCGCAGAGAAATCATTCGTTTTGGCAGTTGCCAATTTCATTTATATTGCATCTTTATGGACAAGTAAATGCACTAAAATACTTCGTTACGTACCCACTACCAATTAATAAGCATACATGTAGCCTATCAACTATGTTACACGACCACAGATACGATGCGTTAATGATATGCATAGGCTATTTTTAGATTACCTCACCAAGACGTTGAATTGCGTTCATTAGATCTAAATATAACTCGATCATGCACTAATATTCTGTGTGATTTGGTAAGCAGGACCACCCTTTGGAGACGGAATACAGTAACCATTCACTATTGTATAAAACTAATACAGACAAAAACAATTATAAAAGAAACTAACTTTTGCGTCTTGAAAAAGAATTGAAACGGAACAATTTCGTTTATAATTTATTACGGTTTAAACCGATAAATCAAGTAAAAATAGAAATCCTATTTATATAAACGAACTGGGATTACCGAAGTAACTAAAATAGCTTAGTTTTCCCACGGATATATATATGTAATATAAATCCGTGGTTTTCCGTAATATTACTTCGGTCTGATTCCGCAGTATAACGGAATCGCCCGAATCGTCACGATTGCAATCGGAACTACCTCGGTTATTATCATTAATTCGAAGAGTGGCGGAAAGGGTCGAAAAGTTGCGATTGGCACGATTGCAGCTGGTGTCCCGTTCAATCATGCACCAACAGATGTAAGCAGGAAACCACCTAACCGGAACAAGTTTTCCATATTAAATGGCTTGCAGCCGTGGCTGCAAGCCAAAAATGTGTGCATGTTAAGAAAATGTTCATAAAATGGCGTTTCTGTGATTGCCCTTGAAATCATTTACCACAAAGGTATATATTACCTAATTTATTAACAGATAAAGTTATGACCCAAATGAATCAATATTACTGTGACTGAATATACACTGTTCTTGCCTTGGTGTGTACCTAGGTTAGTTACTTGATTTTGGGTATGTTGGTCAGGGTGCAGGCAAGACCAAGGACGTATTTATTGTCAAACAAAGTCATTTGGTGTCGATGCCTTTCGATGTTAACAAAACACTGTTTGTGTCAATGATATGACAAATCATTTCTATTTTATTAAAATTTTATATGATGATTCCGTTTAGGGTAACAACTGTTATTAAAACGGCGGTTACAATCTCCACGCGACCCTTACTGTATAAGTCACGCACACAGTGATAAATACTGCAAAATTAACATTTTTACTTGAATCTTGAAATTGTTACCATATTAAAAAGAGTGTTAATAGACATTGACTCGACGGTATTGTTGAATAGTTAAGCCGTTACTCTACCTCGACAGGAGCAGGATTCAAGGGGGTTATACATCAACATTTTGATACCGCGAACACTTTTTCAACCGGTATTTTTTAACAAAAACGAGTCATGAAAAGCAATCAGAATAGTTCTGAAATCAATTTCTTTTGCAAAGAAGATGTCCGTACTTCTTGTGTCAAGGCATTTGAAATATTAAAACTAGAAGTAAGAACATCCTCTTTGCAAAAGAAACATTGATATCAAATCTATTCTGAATGCTTTACGTGACTCGTTTTGTTCAAAATACCGGTTGAAAAAGTGTTCGCGGTATCAGAATATTGATGATGCGCGCGCATTGTATAACACCCTTGGGATTGTGTGATGCAGAACCTGCAAAAGGAACATGGTCTATTTAGTTACAAAAATAAATGAATAAATAAAAAACAAATCAATGAAACCAAAGAAAACACAAAACATGAGGGCCATGATGGCCCTAAATCGCTCCCCTGACCCATCAACTACATCCGAGCAATGTCTGCATCCTGACAAAGTTTGATGACAATGGATTCGAAAATGTGAACTCTAGTGTGTTAACAAGATTTTTCTATATTTGGGCAGTGTGACCTTGCTTTTGACCCGAGGTGACCCATATTCAAACTTGATCTAGAAATCATCAAAACAACCTTCCTGACAAATTTCCAGAATATATGGATCAAAACTGCAGCCACCAGAGTGTTTACAAGACTTCTCTATTTTTAGCTCCTGTGACCTAGTTTTTGACCGGGAATGACCCATATTCAAACTTGACCTAGAAATCATCAAAACAAACTTCCTGACCAATATTCAGGATATTTGGATCAAAACTGTAGCCACTAGAGTGTTAACGAAATTTTTCTATTTTTAGCTTCTGTTACATAGCTTTTGACCGGAGATGACCCATATTCAAACTTGACCTTGTAATCATGAAAACAATCTTCCTGCCAAATATCTAGAATATTTAAATCAAAATTGCAGTCACTAGTGTTAAAAAGATGTTTTTCCTCCTGTGACCTAGTTTTGAGAGGGAGATGACCCATATTCAAACTTGACCTACAAATCATCAAAACAACCTACCTGACAAATTTTCAGAATATATGGATCAAAACTGCAGCCACCAGATGGTAAACAAGACTTTTCTATTTTTAGCTCCTGTTTCCGTTCATAATCTCCCTAATGGTTGTACATATTCAACTCAAATTTGACACATAGATACATCTTAGGAATAAGCAGTTCAAGTTTGAATTTGGTCGTGGTTCAATTATTTTGGACAAAGTTATCTCTATTGAATGTTTCAGCACTCATACTTTTGTGGAAATGTATGTAGTCATTATTTTGGCTACAAATATGCAATATGCACTTTTACAAAAGGTAAACACTGAATAGTTTCAGTGCCTTGAACTTTGTATGAAAATGGTTTGTGTTTACATTGAATAAGGGTTTTGAACTTAAAATGAAAAAAAAAAGTTTGTGCAACAAAATTGGGATTTAACATTATAACATCTGGAATTTTATCTGCATGCGGGGGCATCCGTGGCGTGACGATACATTTCTAGTTTAGTGAATGACTTTAACCACTTGGTCATGTACACCTCAAAGAGTCGTACCATAGGGGAGATGTTAGCAGAAATTCGTCGGTATATCAGAATCCAAGGACATTCCGTCTAGACATGTGTAGTATGCTAAACATAGTTCACATTAAAATTGAGATTTCTTTCTTTATATTTTGAAATATGTAGATGTTTTTCATTTCGAAGACATTTGAAGCATACAATTTCAAAGGCATTTTTTTCTTTTACAGTAAACTTTGCTTAAAACGATATTCAGGGAACCGCCAAATTTATATCGTTGTATCTAAATTTCGTTATTTTCAAAAGGCAACCAATTTAGAAACAACAGTTGGGACCGCGGCAACAGAATCATTATAAGGGGAAATCGATATAAGCGATATCGTTAAAGTTGAGCTTACTGTAATTATAAGTTTATCGTAATAAGTTTAGCCTACTGTAATTATAAGTTTATCGTTACAAGTTTAGTTTACTGTAATTATAAGTTTCCTGTTTTGAGGGCAACAGAAGGAGGTCAAATAATAATAAAAAGGTGCAATGTGAAGAGATTTGGTTTGAATATTTTTTTCATGGATTTAAAATAATCTTAACGTGTATTCACATTAGAAGAAGCGTTTAATAAAATATTTCTTTAAGAAAAATCGCTGTCATCCATTCCAATAGGTAAACAGGCAATGTGCTTTATCACTGTGCTCGGATGAGATGTAGAGAGTTGGCAATGGTCGACTGCTCAATAATAATGAATCTTCTTAATATACAGGTCTGTTGTTCAATTATGGCCTTGTGATAATTCAAGATGAACAGTTTGCAAGACAAAAATATATCCAGCGGCACAAATTAGCATTGTTCGAAGAATTGCTTGTTGTTTTGTTGTTGTTGCTGTTGTTGTTGCTGTTGTTTTTAACGCCAATTTTAACACATTTTGGTCAATCTCGGCAGCCGATCTACTTAACAGGCTTTGCTGGAGAATTAACCATGCAGTTTCATAACTTCAAATATTTGTACTGCACAAAAATATACATTTTTTCTAAATTTATGTAAAACTGAATGTAACTTCAATTTTTAAGGTTTTTAGAAACCAGATTCTATGAAATGAATTTGTTATTCTTTTATATACTATATTACTATTTATGCTAGTCATTTATATTTCTCACTGTTATGTTTATTTCACAATTATTATAGCCAAATGAATACTAGATAATATTCAAAATATTCTTATGGATTAAATGAATTAAAGTTAAAATTTGCTTGCTTCAATTCTAGCGAAGGTTATGAATGTATCTGGTTCTTAATTAAATGACAAAATGATATTACACATTAAAAATGTTGTAATTTCTATGTCTCAAAAGCATATCATTTTTGTCATTTACTATGAGAGCTATTTTGCTCCAATATAATGTGGTTTGTATCGTTATAGGTACAGATAAAATATCCTTTCACTGCTTTTATGTACCTCAGATTACTAAAAGGGCAAATTGAAGTGATGGGACTCATATGGCGAGGAATATCAGTTCTTAATAATGTTTTATATTTAACTGGTCAACTGCGTCAAGCGAATACCCAGTCTGATTAAATTAGCTCCTATTTAACGCTACGCATAAGGATCTGACGACAACCTTCTTCAATCTGATTAAAATCAGCTCGCTCTTTATTAACACTACCAAGAAATAATTCAGCGTCTTTAATTGACGAATTCAGATGGGTTTCAGTCGATATAAATGTTTGGTTCCATAATTAACATTTAAATAAAAACGCGGTTCCCTGGATATTATAATTATGTTTATATTCCGAAAGTTTAATGACAAATAAATGAAAAATGTCTTTGACATGACGATTTAAAATTTTTGATTTTTTGTTCAAAATCAATTATTTACAAAGGCATTTTTTCCAACATGTTATTTTTTACAATGATCAAATACATTAAATGCACAAAATTCAAATAACAATTATTACTAAAATAAGTTGGTTAAGTTTAAATGTGAACTTTTTTCAATGATCAAATGGGAGATTTTCTTAAAAAAGCTGGAGATTTTAGAATTTGCAATAAACAAAGAAGGAAGTTCTGACTTCCTTTAATTGTGAAAATACCCTTTATTGTAAGAAAAATGTTTGAAAATATGGCTGCAGTAAGTGGGTGTCTCCCGCTTAAAGTGGGAGAATTCACATTTTAACTTTAAATGACATTTATGGTAGTACCACGGAAAGTGCATGTGCATGTTGTCGCAAAGTGCATTTTGTCGAAAGTGTATGTTGTCGCATAAACAAGGTCATAAACATATAATCATAAATATATTGATGACATAAAAAAAAAATAGATCTATAGACAAGTGTTGGCCGGGTCAAATTGAAGATATGATACGGAGTCTAAAAAGAAAAGAATATGTTCTTAATTCATTGCCTTTATTCTTTCTACTTAAAACATGGCGGAGACTGCCGTTGCATAACAACATGTGGCATAAAAACATTTAACTAATTGTTCACAACTAAAAATAACAATGTTTCAACTTTACTCATGTCTAGGGGTAAATGCAAAGAGTATTAAAATATAAATCATTATCATTATAATACTGCAATGTAAAATGTTTGGAATGAATAATAATAACCTGATTAACAACACAACCTTAATTATTTATATATCTGATTGAAATAAAAACATATTAAACTGATGATTACTAAACTGCTACTATAGATACTTAACTTAGAATTTACTATTATGCATAAAACAATAACAATCTAAATCATTGGCACAAATGATAATACTGACAATCAATTAATTTGGCACTTATAACTGTATATACTTAACAAAAGATGAAAGATAATAATGAATTTTCATATGTTCAGTTAGACAAATAGCATATAAACAATGTTCAAAACAATATTTTATATGTTCGACTTTATGTCGTTTATTTAGTAATGTTCAAACAATATGTTACATGTTCGACTTTATGTCGTTTAATTGCCTTTGGGTTCATTTACCGAGCTCTTTCCAAATATGGCATAAAACATGCTATTCTAAATAATTGTCTAAACAATTATTAAACTGTATTTTACTTACAAAAAGTTCATAGTTATCATATAAAATGCGTATTAACAATAAACAGTAAAAATATGATGATATATAGATGAATATCAAAATACGTATGTAAAACGTTTATCCGCGAAAACATACGACTCTCAACTTTAAACATGTTTGCAAGCTAAACAATACAATGTCATTGATAACAGTTACGATAAACAAAAAATACAATGGATAAACCTATCGAAGAAAGTATTTTTCTTTCTCTTACTTGTAAATACTTACCTAAAAAGAAAAGAATATGTTCTTAATTCATTGCCTTTATTCTTTCTACTTAAAACATGGCGGAGACTGCGCCAAATTACCGCAAAGAATAACTAACGCAAAGAACACTTAACATTTTTTTATAGGGGTGCCTTCATCAACCTCACCCCCTCCCCCCGTAAACCAAATGTCGTCCCGACATTTGCTATCAAATGAACCGTTATCACTAACCACTTAAAACCCCAAATGATTTACAAACTATATAACTATAATAAAATGAAGACTAGAAACCAAGTAAATAAAAAATAGAAAAATACCTCAAAAATTTACTTATTTCAAACATAAGCTTTAAAATATTTCCCCAGATCTATAATGAAACACTATTGACTAACATTCTTTTCAACCTCTAAGATCAGAATTATTTATACAAAGACACTTCATTATTTATTGATTCTTATCTTAAGCGCTTCCCCAGGAAACCCAACGCCATTACAATTAACAATTTGACCACGCCAAAAACCCCATGAAATGAAAAGATGGCCAGTCTGTTCAAGTCATACCCTTTTGGTTATAGAAGTTTTGACCCATTGCCAACCTGTTCTCTTTAATGACGAACCCTTTGTTCCTGAGCATCATGCCTTATTTCTATAATCAATAAATGTCTTTAAGTGACTGTGTATTCTTATCAAATTGCTTAGTAAAAAATTCCTAATGGTGACAACCAACAGTGAATTAACCACTTTTTGGTAAGATGGCTGTCCCAATTTATCATATGTCAATAAGCTAGGTGACACTTGCTGGCTTACTGAACTCCATATGACTGGTGTCGGATTTGTTTTCATATGGTACTTCTCTGTTGATTTAGGAAAAATTTTGTGTGACTTGTCATCTGATTTGCATTCTTATAGCATCCGTTCAAAATCAGCAAAAAGAAAAGCCATTTGATCTTCTACTTCTTCTTTTAAAATTGATTCTTCAATCTCTTCAGCAAAGTTTAACATCTCATCTTCATTTGTGAATTGCTTTATTGCACTTAAGTTGTCAGTTCTATAGGATCAAGGCCAAAATTTTTTCTCTTGAGCCGCACCACATCACAAAAACATGCCATTATTAAATCCCGGACGAGCCCCCAAATGTTGGCCGGGTCAAATTGAAGATATGATACGGAGTCTAAAAAGAAAAGAATATGTTCTTAATTCATTGCCTTTATTCTTTCTACTTAAAACATGGCGGAGACTGCCGTTGCATAACAACATGTGGCATAAAAACATTTAACTAATTGTTCACAACTAAAAATAACAATGTTTCAACTTTACTCATGTCTAGGGGTAAATGCAAAGAGTATTAAAATATAAATCATTATCATTATAATACTGCAATGTAAAATGTTTGGAATGAATAATAATAACCTGATTAACAACACAACCTTAATTATTTATATATCTGATTGAAATAAAAACATATTAAACTGATGATTACTAAACTGCTACTATAGATACTTAACTTATGCATAAAACAATAACAATCTAAATCATTGGCACAAATGATAATACTGACAATCAATTAATTTGGCACTTATAACTGTATATACTTAACAAAAGATGAAAGATAATAATGAATTTTCATATGTTCAGTTAGACAAATAGCATATAAACAATGTTCAAAACAATATTTTATATGTTCGACTTTATGTCGTTTATTTAGTAATGTTCAAACAATATGTTACATGTTCGACTTTATGTCGTTTAATTGCCTTTGGGTTTATTTACCGAGCTCTTTCCAAATATGGCATAAAACATGCTATTCTAAATAATTGTCTAAACAATTATTAAACTGTATTTTACTTACAAAAAGTTCATAGTTATCATATAAAATGCGTATTAACAATAAACAGTAAAAATATGATGATATATAGATGAATATCAAAATACGTATGTAAAACGTTTATCCGCGAAAACATATGACTCTCAACTTTAAACATGTTTGCAAGCTAAACAATACAATGTCATTGATAACGGTTACGATAAACAAAAAATACAATGAATAAACCTATCGAAGAAAGTCTTTTTCTTTCTCTTACTTGTAAATACTTACCTAAAAAGAAAAGAATATGTTCTTAATTCATTGCCTTTATTCTTTGGTCACCTTATTCCCTCTACTTAAAACATGGCGGAGACTGCGCCAAATTACCGCAAAGAATAACTAACGCAAAGAACACTCAACATTTTTTATAGGGGTGCCTTCATCAACCTCACACAAGGGCATAAACATAATTATGTTAATCATGAGTATTAACATAACAATATCAAGGGCATAAAACATATGTAAAACTATGTTTTCTCAGTGCATTATATTAATATAAGTGATAACATTTTGCTCAACAAATCTTTTATTTACATATTTCATATACATGTTGTGAATACATAATCATATTCACACTGAATCACAGTCTGGCATAAAGGATGGTTGTGTCAACAATAAACATGTGATATAAGCACTGCCAAGCATATTCATAAATAAATTATTCACATTCATGTATGCTTAATAATATCTTTTTTCCGCATTTTTATGATTTTCTGTAATAAAGATTACTGTCATACTTTGAAAATATTGTGTCAATGTTAGTATTGCATATTCTTTGAAGAAGAAAAATAGATGTTAATATAAAAACATGCCTGTATTGATATTAAGTATATTAGGGAATAAATGAAAATCTAGTAATGAAAGACTAGGGTAATGGTTTTTGTGCTTAAATTTATTTTTATGGTACATTTTTGCATTTAGTTACATTAAAATTATTTTATGATATATGTTTGCATTCAGTAACATTAAAATTAAAGGTGTAAATTTATGTCATCAGATTTAATGGTACATGTACTTAATAGTATACTTTCATGCCTAAAGTAAACTGTTAATGGTATAATATACAGTAGACAGTAGACATCCATACATAATATTTACAACATTTCAATTACAAATTGTAAAACATAAAAATTATAACATTGAAAAGAGACTAATACATAGTGACAGAAGAAACAACTCCTCAGCCCATATTGCAAATACTTTCAATATGTACTGAAGAGTTACCTCTCTTTTCCTGCTTATTTAACTTACAATAATTGATCTGAATAAGCTATATGTACAATAAGATTTAATCCCATATTTTCATCCATTATGTAAAATTAATGGTATATTTCATGCCCAGATTTATACATCAATATATCCCTTTACATTTTAAATAAAATTTATTGGTACTAAATGATATATTTTCCAGCATAAAATAACATTTATTAACATTTAATGTTATATTTGCATATCTACGGTAAATGTAGATATATAAGTATAATATTATAATTATAGGACAAGTTCAAGATGTTATCGTGCAATAAGGATTTTAAAGGCATACAAAATGTATATCCATGTGGGTCTGTTTTACAAAAAAATACAGGTCATACCGTAAGCTAATTTGGCACAATTTAAAAATATATGTAAAATATCTGTCATTACAAAAGCTCTACAAACGAACAATATTTTACATCTGTGACTGAATCCCCAGCCAAAGAAAGATGTCCATGAAATGAAGAGTCAAAAATCTATTTTTAACCCAAATGATCCAACCATACATATTCATTATCTTGAAGCAAAATCATAGCTAACAATTATGAAATATTTGGCTTAAAGGAACTCAAATGAAGTTCAAAAGCCTAAAAACATAAAATTTGTATTCTTCCACAGATCAGCTGGGGCACTAAACACAAATGATAATTAAGAAATATGCTCAGAAATAAAATAAAAGGCTATATTTGCGCTTTTCCTCACCCTATAGGAGTTAAAAAGTGTTGGAATGCTTTTTAATTTTGTGTCACTTTTTACATAAGGTCCTTTGTTATTCAATGCAATGTATTTTCATTATCACCGTAGAATTTTCATAGTTTCTCACCAAACCATTTATAAGAATGCAACAAAAGGATAGATTAAATCATTCATCCTTTTAATATTTCACTAAATATAGAAAAATAAAAAAAGTTCTGACATAAAAGTATCTTGCTAATTTTTTATCATGCTTTCACATTTAGGCCAGTATTAGAAGAATGAATGATGAATTGATATTGTTTAATCAACTAAGTATCTGTTTCAGTCTATGACAGGTTATGGATGTGAAGGTAGTTGCCATATTTTTCACCCCAAGCATCACAGCTATAATACAGCTTCTTTGTTTTTCCACACCAACATACAGCCTGTGGTGTCTTCAGATTCTGCAGCACCACCTTTCCTGTAGAGCAGTCTCCTGATATCTCTTCTATAACATTTCTCCCTTCATCACACACAAAGACAGTACCATCATCTGACAGTGACACTCCCAAAGGGTAACCCATACCACTATAACTACCTACCATATCACCTTGCCAATTTAACATTGTCACTGTCTTCATGTTCCAGTCAGATACATAGATAGAACTTCTGTTACATGTGATATACCATGGATATTTGAAAATATTTTTTTCATCAATTGTTGTCAGTATAGTGCCATTCATATCAAGGATCTGAAGTTTTGCTGGATAAACAAATGACACAACAAGTTTACCTTGATAACAGCTTATACCATGACACTTCCCATCAACTTTCACAGTATGCCTCTTTTTGAGTTGGTTTGATGAGATTGATATAAATTGTATTGTTTGTATGTCGGGAAGTGTGACAGCAAGTTCAAGACTGGTTAATCTAGTGATATTCCATGGTTGATTATCTAGTTGTAGTTGATCATACACAGATTGACTGCTGGTATCCACCATCTTTACAGCATTGTTACTGTAGTCAGAGATGATAAGAAGATCAGGAGTCATCAGAGTCATTCCTGTTATCCAGCATTTTTTTTTATCTTTTGATGTCTTCACACAGATTTCTCCCTCATGTGAAGATTGTCTAGACTTTATTTGTACAGGTTGACATTCTGTATTACAAGTTTTCTGTGTCAATGTACCCAGTGACTTCTCTGTTTTAAACAAATTTAAAATTACATCATTTGATTGAAAGTTGTGCTCTTTGATATCAAATGATGACAGTGTTAGTAGTTTACCCTCCATATCTTTGATTGTTTTCTCTGCAAGTTTTAAATCAATGAAGAGTCTGTCAGCTTGTTTTGTTGTGTTGAGTTGTTTAATTTTGTCTGATGATATCTTCAGGGATTTGGTTATATCTTCACATGTTGTTTCTACTGCTTTCCGATGTTTGTTATTTTCTTGTTCTATGACTTTAGCTGCATCTGCAGCCTGTCTCTCAAATTCATCGAGTCTTTGGTTGATTTCTTGCCGAAACTTTTTAATGTCAACTAATGCATCTTTGAGAGAGCTGTTTGATTTGTGTGTCATGTCCTTGACATTTTTTAATATCTGTTGAAATTTGTCAGAAGTAGTATTTACTGCATTCAAGATTACTTGATATTCTTTGCTGTCTAATATAACACCAGAAATGTCTGGTATATAGTTGACATTGCAGGATGTAGCTTGATGTTCAAGGGTAACACAAACACTACAGAGTAATTCTGTATGATCATTACAGTAGAACTTGATCATTTCTTTAGGGTGTTTACGACAAAACAATGTCAAGTCATCTGACAGGCCTGTGTGAATGGATGTTGAGGGTTGCTGCAAAACTTTAGGCGTACTTGTTGCATCGAGAAGCGTATGCTGTTTGGAAAGCCTATTGATTTTATGGGCTTTAAAGCATGTCTTGCAGAGGTGTTCCTTGCAGACAGTACAGTAACCATGGGCAGGGAGTCTAGTTCCTTCCTCGTCACAAGGCTGGCAGTAAATTTGAAGATCTTCATCTGATGCCATTGATCTTGTTGATGATGAAAATTGTTTTGATGCTTTCTTTCCTGGGACTGCCATGTTTTACCTAAAATGTATTATAAAACATTACTGTGTATTGCATGTTTGTCAAATGTCCTTAAGTGAATACCGGTACATAAAACTCGAGGTTCATAGATAATTTGAAACAATGGCAAAGTTTAGTTAATTTCTTCTCTGACCTTTATTGTGGTTAAAAGTTATGTTGGAAAAAATATTCAAGCATTTATACATTGTCCATTTGATATTTTTGACATGTTTAAATCTTAATCGTGATGAAAGTTTATTTCATGATATGTAATTGATAAAAGCTTTTATGTCCAAACTTCTTGTGGCGATAAAGATTTTCCTTTGTCTATCTACAAGGGTACACTTTGTCAGACATTTTCCTGAAGTTCAGGTTTTTATATACTCCTGAAAGTACTCTTTTTGCTTTATAAAACCAATTAAAATAATGCTAAATTCATATTTTTCAGGTTTTCTGATATCTTTAATTTGCACCAAGCATCTATTATGCTGTCCGTCCAAAGACTGAGAAAACAGAGGAAAGTGGGGGTTTATAATTTAGGCATCCTATTTTAAATTTCATTTAATACCGTTTCTGCAAAATATTTTGAGATTGTAAAGATATTGGTGCAACTGACATATTACATGTTAGTTATTAAAAAATATTTTACACTCTTGTAAGATGTTATATTGATTATTATCTATTGCTTTGTCATAGAGTATAAGTCGAACACGATAACGTTTACATTAATCGGTCAAACCATTATGATATAATGGGTTGTGCAAGTTATTAAGTTATTACATTTTGCACTTTTACTGCAATATAGAAGAATTAAATTGGATAAAGATACGAAAATCTGAGTAGCTTAGTGGTTAGAGAGTTCAGGTTGTGAAGAGTTCATGTTAAGAAAAAAATGTTTTTTTTTCGAGTTCAAATCTGGAATTGTGCAATATTTTTTATCTGTATGGTTTTTACTTTCAACAAACATTTTCATATTCTCTTTTATAAACCTATGACTAATTTAATATTTTGTACAATTTCAAGTTAAATTTATAACGATTCAGCAAAATTAAATGATTTATGTTTTAACAGTCATCAAACAGATTGAAAAGTATTGTCAATTTAATTCTATATAAAATTCTGAATTCAGTTTGCTACATCTTTTAACAATTTCGGCTCATTTGTATATTTATATATATTTAAATTTCTTACATTCCACATTTATCACTATAATTACGACTGTGTTGCCTCTAACATTACTTGTTAAAGCGATTGTGTGTAAAACTAAATGTTCTCAAATAGTATTATGTGAAATAAATTCACGAGGAACTAAAATCAAGTTCTTTGAAAAATATTTAAATACAAAAAAAGAAAAGAAAAGATGCCTTTTCCAAGAATCTAACCACGGTCTCTACACTGACGAAGTCTATACGAACCATGGTCTCTACACTGACGACGCTATACGCTATTACGCTGAATGGTTAAAAATTAGTAATTGTTTAGGTGGTTAAATATTTGGGCGATAAATTGTATGCTTTTATATAAGAATTATCGACACCCCTTTTTGTCAACATTGATGTAAAGAGATAATGATAGGAATAGCAAATTCGAGCTGCATGTCTCATATTAAGGTACTTTATATCAATATGATTAACCGGCCATGTATAAATACATTAAAGCAGACATTCCCAAAAGTGTTTTAACATTAACATTCGCATCAGAAATCTTAAAAGAATCACTGGACTAAATCAGGTTTCGTATCGGTAAAAAGGACAAAATTACCCTGAATCCATGTAGACATTTTGCCAAAATGGTTTCCGACTAATAACTGGACAACCATTGGGCCCTTGGCAATCAAACTTCATATTGAAGGCTTTATGAATACTTTTGATTTTTGGGTCAAAATCTAAAGGTATAAACTCTAAAAAATCAAGTTGACATTGACCTTTTATGCCAAAACTGTTTCCAACCAATAACTCTACAACCCATACCCATAAGCCCCAACCGTAACTCTGTCATACCCAATTTTTGAGTTATTGCTCTTTTAAAAAAAATACACTGTGAACTTTGTCCAGGACATAGCTCTGAAACTTCAAGATATATGAACTAGAAACTATTTCTCTGTGACCAAAACCAATTTGGGGGAGCATCACTCGGTTAAACAGGCTATTGTTGGCTTAAACTTGTACATATGATCATCAAAAGTGTATTTCAAACATAATTTTAATATTTAGATATGAAATATGAACAATACTTCATTTCATTTCTAAACATCCACCCATGCAAAACAGATGAACAGAATAACAAATTAAACAATGTCATACCATGCACAATTTTTATCATTTCAAAGAAAAAAGGTGGAGTTATTGTCATGACCCCTTGTCAGCATTAACATTGACGTGGACATTGGTCAACCTTTTCGTTAAGGTCCATTGTCTCAGAAAATATAATAGCTCATTATTCACTTCAAACTTGGTTTACTTGTTTATTGTCATGAAAGGACACCATAATTTTTTCAAAGGGCAGATAATCCTAACATTATTTTATATCCAAAACAATTTATTTATTTCAAACTTGAAATTTTGTAGACTATTAAGGGCTGGTAAGTCTACTATTCACATTTACGGAATAATATCCCCTTTTCTATATTGATTTCATTGAGCAATGAGAAAATTGGAGCGCTCTGTCCACAGATAGGTCTGGTTACAAATATAAATATTATAAAAGGCATGCAAAATAACCCAGTCTAGAAGGTTTTCAAAACCATGACTTTGTGTATTAAAATATATGTATATTTAACTTCCTTTAAAAAAAAACATAATAAAATAATAATGCTCACTAGTAGCATTTATGAGAGAGTCATTTTTGTAGACATTAAGATATTTAATAAAAATATTGTACCTTGAAATTGTAATCCTCAAATTGTCTCACAGGTTTCTAATGTAAATATTTTCTAATATAAATATTTTGCTGTTAATAGTGGATACGTGGAATTTGAAATTGATATTTACTTTTACACCGATTACATTTTAAAGTAACCACTTTAAACCTGAAAGATATCTTTCATTTATCTAGCTTATAAAGTCCATATTGTGCAAGAAATTATTTAATTTTGTTGTTGTGTTTAGCAGTCGGTATTTTAACTGTTTAGACTATAAAAAAAAGTCCTGATTATGAAATTTTGAAAAATTGTTCTTTCAAACCGTGCTGAAATTTAAATTGTTCTTTCCCCTATAGTTTATCAGTGTGTAAATATTTAAACTTTAATGTTGACCTAGTAGAACGATCATAAACTATATTGAGAAAATGAGATAAAAGGGGTTTTAAATCATTCAGTGAAAACGTTTAAAAAACAGAATGATTTTGACTTCCCAACTTGTATTTAAACAATGTTTTAGCTGTACATAATAAAGTCATTGTTATGGCTTTATGATGGTTTTTGGGGGAATAATGGGGGAACCTAATGAGACTTATATTGGGAAGTTGAAATTTGATCTATGTTTTAGAATCCATAGTCACTTTTAAGATCACACATAGAGGAAAGAAAATGGCTTATCAGTATCACGACAGTCTTTAAAGTCATCATTTGAGCATGAAAAAACATAAGACATGATCTAGTGATTAAAATGCATAAATGATCAAATAGTTTATATAGGGTGCTGAATTGGGTGTGTTTGTGATCTCTAAAGTGATTGAGATTGATAAAATACCTCGTCCTAGGGAGATTTCAGTCTTAGTTTGGAGAGATTTAATACTGTTGTTGTAAATGGTATTTGTCCTGAAGATGAAAACTTTCCGCAGGTTGCACTGAATTTAGAGGTGCAGTCAAATCTGTGAACAAAGATCATTCTATAGAGAGACCAAAACAGTGGCCTTTGCAGACAAGTGGTCTTCATTTCGAGGTAAATTTGTTCTGCTTAAACTAAAAAGGTTGTCTACAAGTTGTCTTTATTCAAAGGTATCTTTATCACAAGTTTGACTGTATACACTAAGCTTTTCTATAGAGATACCAGGCGAAACTCCGATTGCTTTAACTTGTATCGTTTGATTTCCTCCCTTCGCTCGAACTCGCTGACCAGTACCAAAATTCCTCTATAATTTATGGTGTTCGGTATCACTCAAACACTGATTGCTCGAACTCTCGAACTAGATCTTTGCTCCCTTCGGCAAAAATTCTGTCTTTTGTCAAACAAGATACTTAAAATAATCATAAATTTGGGGTATTTAAAAAAATACTTATCAAACATTATGATATTGTCCCCCGGACAAAGGCTAATAGTATGAACAAAGGCCACTTTTACACTTTTCTTTTTGACAAGTTTGACTGTATATTGAAAATCACACATTTTTGGTGGAACACAAAAAGGCAGCAAACTCCCTGGTTGACATGTTGAATATTATATTCATGAATCTCATACACAATGTATTGTTATCTGAATAAAACCTTTTGGACAAAAAGGGTAGATCTTTTGTAAATAATTGTGTATGAAGACATGTTTATATTTCACTTTCAGCATGGTCATGAGTAGAAAATGTACTCATATCAGTTGAAAAGCATGTATCGGTGGCGTCTGTGGCCAAGTGGTTTAGGTTGTTAACTTCAAACCACTTGCCCATGACGACATTTGGTTCGAATCTCGATAGGGACTTTGGATTATTTTGTGAGGAAGTTATCCAGCTAGTTTACAGGACGTCGGTGGTTCTACTCCGGTGCCAGTTTGTGCCAGAAATAATGCACAAAAGGGCACCTGAGTTCTTCTTACACCAGTAAAGCTGGAATGTCGCCATATAACCTATACTGCATTGGTGCGACGAAAACCGAACAAAAAGTACTATCAGAATGTCAATCCAAACGCTGAATGACTTATACACTGAAAAGTTCACAATCACGCAAAATACAATTATTGGTCTCAAATATTGCCAAATATTCCTCTAGGCAAGGAAGTTCTTCAATAGTCGATGCCTATAATGCATATAGATGCACCTGGAGATTTGCTCCACCTGTCAAGAAGTCGCCATAAGACCATAACATTGTTGGTAAAACTAAATTATATTTTATAGTCTGGAATAAATTTAATAAAATTAAATATTTAATATATATGCATTCTACTTGAGTGTCTGAAATAATGCGTCGAGGAACACCTGGTATTTTCCTCCATCTTTCGAAAATCTGACAAGTGGCCATAACAACATTAATTATCGAGGGCATAAACATACCTTTAACAAGGGCATAAATATACCTTAAATTATGGCATAAATAGACATTATTCGATGGCATAAATATACCTTTAACAAAAACATAAATATACATAAATAGAAGGCATAAACAAACATAAATCGAGGACTTGAACATACGTAATTCCGAGGACATAAACATACATAAATCGAGGTCATGGACATACAAGTATCAAGCACATAAACTTGTGTATTGTTGGCATAAAAATACATATATAGACAGCATAAACATATGTCTATCGAGCAAATAAACACATATATATGGATAAACATATAAATATTGAGGGAATAAACATACACATAAACATAAACGTATGTATAGAAGAACATTAACATATATAAATAAAGGGCATAAACATAAGTTTAACAAGAACATAAACAAACATTTTATGTTTATTGATGGTATTTAATAGTATACTTTCATGCCTAAAGTAAACTGTTAATGGTATAATCTACAACTTTATAGCTATATATATAATTTTTATTAAAGTCTTATCCATACATAACATTTATAACAATTTAATTACAAATTTTAAAATACAAAATTATAAATATTTACTGTATTCTTCCACAGATCAACGGGAGCACTAAACACAAATGATAATTAAGAAATATGCTCAGAAATAAAATAAAAGGCTATATTTGCGCTTTTCCTCACCCTATAGGAGTTAAAAAGTGTTGGAATGCTTTTTAATTTTGTGTCACTTTTTACATAAGGTCCTTTGTTATTCAATGCAATGTATTTTCAGTATCACCCTAGAAGTTTCTTAGTTTCTCACCAAACCATTTATAAGAATGCAACAAAAGGATATAGATTAAATCATTCATCCTTTTAAGATATCACTTAATATAAAAAAATTAAAAAAAGTTCTGACTTGCTAATTTTTTATCATGCTTTCACATTTGGGCCAGTTTTAGAAGAATGAATGATGAATTGATATTGTTTAATCAACTAAGTCTCTGTTTAAGTCTATGACAGGTTATAGATGTGAATGCAGTTGCCATATTTCTCACCCAAATTATCACAGCTGTAATACAGCTTCTTTGTTTTTCCCCACCAACATACAGCCTGTGGAGTCTTCTGATCCTGCAGCACCACCTTTCCTGTAGAACAATCTCCTGATATCTCTTCTATAACATTTCTCCCTTCATCACACACAAAGACAGTACCATCATCTGACAGTGACATTCCTGTAGGGAAACTCATACCACTATAACTTCCAATCACATCACCTTGCCAGTTTAATCTTGTAACTGTCTTCATGACATAGTCAGATACATAGATAGAACTTCTGTTACATGTGATATAACATGGACAATTGAAATTATTTTTTTCATCAATTGTTGTCAGTAAAGTGCCATTAATATCAAGGATCTGAAGTTTTGAAGGATTAGGGAATGACACAACAAGTTTACCTTGATAACAGCTTATACCATAACACTTCCCATCGACCTTTATAGTATGCCTCTTTATGAGTTTGTTTGATGAAATTATTATTAACTGTATTGTTTCTTTGTCAGGAAGTGTGACAGCAAGTTCAGTACTGGTGAATCTTGTAATATCTTGTGGTCCAGCATCTAGTTGTAGTTGATCAGACACTGATTGGCTGCTGGTATCCACCATCTTTACAGCATCGTTATTGTAGTCTGTGATGATAAGAAGATCAGGAGTCACCAGAGTCATTCCTGTTATATTGCATGTTATTTCATCTTTTGATGTCTCCACACAGATTTTTCCCACATGTGAAGATTGTCTTGACTTTATTTGTACAGATTGACATTCTGTATTACCAGCTTTCTGTGTCAGTGTACCCAGTGATTTCTCTGTTTTAAACAAATTTAAAATGACACCATTTGATTGAAAGTTGTGCTCTTTGATATCAAATGATGACAGTGTTATTAGTTGTCTCTCCATATTTTTGATTGTTTTCTCTGCAAGTTTTAAATCAATGAAGAGTCTGTCAGCTTGTTTTGTTGTGTTGAGTTGTTTAATTTTGCCTGATGATATCTTCAGGGATTTGGTTATATCTTCACATGTTGTTTCTACTGCTTTCCGATGTTTGTTATTTTCTTGTTCTATGACTTTAGCTGCATCTTCAGCCTGTCTCTCAAGTACATCTAGTCTTTGGTTGATTTCTTGCCGAAACTTTTTAATGTCATCTAATGCATCTTTGAGAGAGCTGTTTGATTTGTGTGTCATGTCCTTGACATCTTTTAATATCTGTTGAAATTTGTCAGAAGTGGTATTTACTGCATTCAAGATTACTTGATATTCTTTGCTGTCTAATATATCACCAGAAATGTCTGGTATATAGTTGACATTGCAGGAAGTAGCTTGATGTTCAAGGGTAACACAAACACTGCAAAGACATTCTGTATGATCATTACAGTAGAACTTGATCATTTCTTTAGGGTGTTTACGACACGACAAGGTCAAGTCATATAAGAGGCCTGTGTGAATGGATGTTGAGGGTTGCTGCAAAACTTTAGGCATATTAGTAGCGTCCTGCAATGTATGATGTTTGGAAAGCCTATTTATTTTATGGGCTGTGAAGCATGTCTTGCAGAGGTGTTCCTTGCAGACAGTACAGTAACCATGGGCAGGTAGTCTAGTTCCTTCCTCGTCACAAGGCTGGCAGTAAATTTGAAGATCTTCATCTGATGCCATTGATGTTGTTGATGATGAAAATTGTTTTGATGCTTTCTTTCCTGGGACTGCCATGTTTTACCTAAAATGTATTATAAAACATTACTGTGTATTGCATGTTTGTCAAAGTCCTTAAGTGAATACGGGTACATTAAACTCGAGGTTCATAGATGATTTGAAATATGGCAAAGTCTAGTTAATTTCTTCTCTGACCTTTATTGTGGTTAAAAGTTATGTTGGGAAAATATTCAAGCATTTATACATGTTCATTTAATATTTGTGACATGTTTAAATCTTAATCGTGAATGAAAGTTTATTTAATGATATGTAATTGATAAAATATTTTATGCCCAAACTTCTTGTGGGGATATAGATTTTCCTTTGTCTATCCATCTGTAAGGGTACACTTTGTCAGACATTTTCCGGAAGTTCAGGTTTTTTATACTCCTGAAAGTACTCTTTTTGCTTTATAAAATCAATTAAAATAATGCTTAATTCAGTATTTTCAGGTTTTCTGATATTTTTGATTTCGACCGAGCATCTATTATGCTGTCCGTCCGAAGACTGAGAAAACAGTGGAAAGTGGGGGCTTATAATTTAGGCATCCTATTTTAAATTTCATTTAATACCGTTTCTGCAAAATATTTTGAGATTGTAAAGATATTGGTGCAACTGACATATTACATGTTTGTTATTAAAAACATATTTTACAATCTTTTAAATAATCTATTGATTATTATCTATTGCTTTGTCATAGAGTTTAAGTCGAACACGATAACGTTTACATTAATCGGTCAAACTATTATGATAAAATGGGTTGTGCAAGTTATTACGTTATTACATTTTGCACTTTTAATGCAATATAGAAGAATTAAATTGGATATAGATAAGAAAATCTGAGTAGCTCAGTGGTTAGAGAGTTCAAGATATGAAGAGTTCACGTTAAGAAAATGTAGTTTTTTTCGAGTTCAAATCTGGAATTGTGCAATATATTTTGTCTGTATGGTTTTTACTTTCGTCAAACATTTTCATATTCTCTTTTATAAACCTGTGACTAATTTAATATTTTGTACAATTTCAAGTTAAATTTATAACGATTCAGCAAAATTGAAGATTTTAACAGTCATCAAACAGATTGATTAGTATTGTCAATTTAATTCTTTATAAAATTCTGAATTCAGTGTGCTACATCTTTTAACAATGTCGGCTCATTTGTATATTTATATATTTTAAATTTCTTACATTCCACATTTATCACTATAATCACGTACGACTGTGTTGCCTCTAACATTACTTGTTAAAGCGATTGTGTGTAAAACTAAATGTTCTCAAATAGTATAATGTGAAATAAATTCACGAGGAACTAAAAGCCAGTTCTTTGAAAATTATCTAAAAAACAAAAAATAAAAGAAAAGATGCCTTTTCTAAGAATCGAACAACGGTCCCTACACTGACGAAGACTATACGAACCGCGGTCTCTATACTGAATAAGTCAACACTCAACGACTATACGCTATTACGCTGGACGGCTAAAAAATGAGTAATTTATATTAGGTGGTTAAAAATTTAGGCGATAAATTGTATGCTTTTATATAAGAATTATCGACACCCCTTTTTTGTCAATATTGATGTAAGCAGATAGTGAAAGGAATAGCGAATTCGTATGTCCCATATTCAGGTACTTTATACCAAGATTAACCGGCCATGCATGATGAGGTGATTTGAAAGGTAAATGTTTACAGCAGACATTCCCAAAGGTGTTTTGACATTTCACATTCGGATCAGATTCTTAAAAGAATCACTGGACTTAACCAGTTTTCGTATCGGTAAAAAGGACAAAATTAAAAAGAAAACTTTTTTATCCTGAATCCATGTAGACATTTTGCCAAAATGGTTTCCGACTATTAACTTGAAAACCAATGGGACCTTGTCATTCAAACTTCATAGAAGCATTGGTCTTGGACGCTTAATGAATGCTTTTGATTTTTTGGTCAAAATCTAAAAAGTCTAAAATCTAAATCATGTAAATCATTGTAAATGGTCATGGTGACATTGACCTTTTATGACAAAACGGTTCCCAACCAATAACTCTACAACCCATAGGCCCCAACCGTAATTGTGCAATGCCTAATTTTTGAGTTATTGCCCTTTTTGAAAAAATACACTATGAACTTTGTCCAGGACATAGCTCTGAAACTGCAAGATATATGAACAAGAAACTATTTCTCTGTGACCAAAACCAATTTCTGGGAGCATCACTCGGTTTAACCGGCTCTTGTTAACTTAAAACTGTACATTTAATGCTTATATTTAGATATGAACAATGAACAATACTTTATTTCATTTTAAAGAATCCACCCATGCACATGAACAGAATAACAAATCGTACAATGTTATAACATGCACAATTTATAGCTCCTCTTTTCAAGGAAAAAATGATGTGGAGTTATTGTTATAACACTCTTGTCGGCATTAACATTGATGTGGACATTGGTTAACCTTTTTGTTAAGGTCCATTTTCTCAGAAAATATAATAGCTTATTATTCACTTCAAACTTGGTGTACTTGTTTATTGTCATGAAAGGACACCATAATTTTTTCAAAAGGGCAGATAATCCTAAAATTATTTTATAACCAAAACAATGTATTCATTTCAAACTTGAAATTT
This sequence comes from Ruditapes philippinarum, assembly GCF_026571515.1. Taxonomy (NCBI): domain Eukaryota; kingdom Metazoa; phylum Mollusca; class Bivalvia; order Venerida; family Veneridae; genus Ruditapes; species Ruditapes philippinarum. Next base: position 196,537 of record NW_026863802.1, on the reverse strand, counting down.
TTGTAGACTATTAAGGGCTGGTAAGTCTGCTAATCACATTTACAGAATAATATCCCTTCTTTTCTATGTTGATTTCATTGAACTATATTATAAAGCAATGAGAAAAGAGGAGTGATCTGTCCACAGATATGCCTGGTTACAAATATAAATATAACTAAAACGCATGCAAAATAACCCAGTCCAGAAGTTTTCCAAACCATGACTTTTTGTATTAAAATATATTTATATTTAACATCCTTTAAAAAAACATAATAAAATAATAATGCTCACTAGTCGCATTTGTTAGAGAGTCATTTTTATTTTTGTAAATATTAAGATAATAAATGAAAATATTTTACCTTCAAATCGTAATCCTCAAATTGTCTCACACGTTTCTAATGTAAATATTTTGCTGTTGATATTGGATACGTGGAATTTGAAATTGATATTTACTTCCTTGTTTTGCGACACCGATTACATTGTAAAGTTACATGTTTAAACCTGAAAGATATCCTTCATTTATATAGCTAATAAAATCCATAGTGTGCAAGAAATTGTTGAATTTTGGTGTTGTGTTTTGCAGTCGGTATTTTAACTGTTATTTATAATATTATTTCAGAGTATAAAAAAAGTCCTGATTATGAAATTTTGAAAGTTGTTTTTTCAACTCGTGCTGAAAATTTAAGTTGTTATCTCCCCTATAGTTTATCAGTGTAAATATTTAAACTTTAATGATGACCTGGTAGGACTATCATAAACTATATTGAGAAATGAGATAAAACAGGTTTTGAATCATTCAGATACAACATTAAAAGGAAAACAGAATGATTATGACTTCCCCACTTGTATTTTAAACAATGTTTTTAGCTATACATAATAAAGTCATTGTTATGGTTTTATGATGGTTTTTGGAGGAATAATGGGGGAACTTAATGAGACTTATATTGGGAATATGATAGTTTGATCTATGTTTTAGAATCCATAATCACTTTTAGGATCACACATAGAGGGAAGAAACTGGCTTATCAGTAACACGTCAGTCTTTAAAGTCATCATTTGAGCATGTAAAAACCTAAGACATGATCTAGTGATGAAAATGCATAAATGATCAAATAGTTCAGATAGAGTGCTGAATTGGGTTTGTTTGTGATCTCAAAAGTGTTTGAGATTGATAAAACACCTTTGCTGAGCAGCACCCTTTTGGAGACAAAAGTGACAAGGTTGTGGCATAGAGGTGTTGTCCTAGGGAGGTTACATTAAATGTTCAGTTTTCGTTTAGAGAGATTTCATACTGTTGTCATAAAATGTTATTCGATGCTCTGAAGAGGTCAACTTTGCTCAGGTTGCACTGTATAAAGAGATACAGTCATATCTGTGAACAAAGATCATCCTATAGAGAGACCAAACAATTGGTCTTTAAAGATAATTGGTCTTTATTTCAAGGTTACTTTGTTCTGCTTAAACTAAGAAAAAGGTTGTCTTAAAAGTGGTCTTCATTCAGAGGAGTTCTTTAACACAAGTTTGACTGTAAACTCTTAACTTGTAAATTTCTGTAGAGATACCAGCTTAGCCTTCTCAGAACTACTGTATAACTCAATCTCACAAACTAGATCTCTCGGGTCCTTTTGGCAGAAATACTGTTTTTTTTTGTCCTTTAAACTAACAATTGAAAATATTAGTGTCCATGATTTAAAAAAGTAATGTATTTTAGAGATTAAAAAAATACATTCTCATCAAACATAATGATATTATCTGCTGTGAACATAGACCACTTTAACACTTTCCCCTTGTTTGCCTTGACTAGTTTGACTGTATATTGAAAATCACACTTTTTTGTAGAACACAGACAACAACAACTTGTGGGTTGACATGTTCAAGAACCACATATTGCTATAAAATAATTGTGTATGGAGACATGTCTGATTATGTATACAATGTTTATTTCACTTTCAACCTGGTCTGGAGAAGAAAATGTACTCAAATCAGTTTAAAAGCGTGCATCGGGGGCGTCTGTGGCCCAGCTATTTAGGTTGATAACTCCAAACCACTTGCCCCTCACAGCTTTTGGTTCGAATCCTAGTAGGGACTTTGGATTATTTTGTGTGAGGAAGTTAGTCAAGTTACCTAGATAGTTTACAGAACAATAGTTGTTCTGCTGATGTCTTCCTACACCAGTAAAGCTTGAATGTCGCCATTTAACCTATATACTACATTGGTGTGATGTAAATCCAAACCTAAAAAAGTATGTATCAGACTATCAATCCAAAAGTTGAATAACTTACACACTGAAAAGTACATAATTGTGCAAAATATGTGCTAATATACTACAAAAATTACATGAATTTATTAAAATTTCACACAGTGATAGAGATTAGTGAAAGGAAATGCAGTGTTTTAGAATCATTATTCTATCTTGTTCAATTTTTGAATAACTAAATATTAATGCAGCTTAAAATTAATCACACACTCAGCCTCCTTATGTCAGCTGAGCAGTTACGGTTGCCCAGACTTCAAACCACTTGACCTTTGATGATATGGTCTCATTTTTGCCAAATATTTTGTGTTCCTCCAGGCAAGGAATTTGTTCAGCTAATTACCAGAATGTTGGTGGTTTTACTTGAGTGACAAAATAATGCATTGAAGGGTATGTGGGGTTCTGCTCCACCTGTCAAGCAGTCGCCATATGACCATAACAGTGTTGGTATGACTAAATCATGTTTTAGAATCTGGGTAATGAATTATTTAATGTTTTTAAATCAAATTAAATATTTAAAAAATCATAAACTTTTGACATTGTTTGAACATGGGTTAAGTCTTGTCAATTTATAGACATGAACAAAGTTTGGATGATTTTCACCTGTACTTCAACAACTGTAGTGTCTACAGCTTCTTCATTTCACCACATAAACATTAAGATCAGGGAAAACATGACATATCTGCAACACCACTTTCTTGTAGAGCAGCCTCCTGGTATTTGTTCCATGATATACTATCATTTCTCTCCCTGGAGTCTAACACGAAGACAAATGTTTTATCATACAGTTATGTTACAATTGTCTCCACTATAAGTATGCAGTCACTAATTCTCTTAATCGATATATTATTCTTATGTTTTAACTTATTTTATTACAACAACAAGAAGCTTATACTGACTTTAATTGATGCAATCTGAATAATTTTAAAATGTTACAAATGCTTATGGTACAAAATATGAGTAGAACAGGACAGGTAACATAAAATATTAAGTGCATTTAATAATAACAAAAGAAAAAGACTCACCAGATGAGTTCAATAAAAATATAGAAATTTTTTTAATCTTAGTTTTTAAATGTTATAATAGATGCAACCTACTACAGTCAGTTTATAAATGGATATAAAGTTGTAATTTTTTAGTGTGTTTGTTTTGAAAAGAAATGAACTATTGTAGTTGGTGCACAATTTCAAGATACAGTTAATAGACTATGCATTATTATGATAGTTCTAAGGGTTTTATACTCAAAGTTCATTTTATATGCCCGAAAGGGCATATTATGTAATACCCCCTGGCGTCTATCTGTCTGTCCGTCCGTACGTCCGTCCGTTAGCAGTTGGTTTCCGGAGCATAACTTAAGTTCCATTTGACCCACAATGTTCAAACTTCATAGGATGAGTGTCCATATTGGGTAGAAGACCCCTATTGTTTTTGGGGTCAAAAGGTCAAAGGTCAAGGTCACTATTACCTTGATACTGAAAACAGTTTCCGGAGCATAACTTAAGTTCCATATGACCTACAATGTTCAAACTTTAAAGGATGATTGTCCATACTGGGTAAAAGACCCCTATTGATTTTGGGGTTACAAGGTCAAAGGTCAAGGTCACTATTACCTTGATACTGAAAACAGTTTCTGGAGCATAACTTTAGTTCCATTTGGCCCACAATATTCAAACTTCATAGGATTATTGTCCATATTGGGTAGAAGACACCTATTGATTTTGGGGTCAAAAGGTCAAAGATCAAGGTCACTATTACCTTGATACTGAAAACAGTTTCCGAAGCATAACTTAAGTTCCATTTGGTCCACAATATTAAAACTTCATAGGATGATTGTCCATATTGGGCAAAAGACCCCTATTGATTTTGGGGTCACTAGGTCAAAGGTCAAGGTCACAATTACCTTAAAACCAAAAACAGTTCCAGAGCATAACGTAAGTTCCATTTGGCCCACTATATTCAAACTTCACATTTGATTTTGATTTTGGGGTCACAAGGTCAAAGGTCAAAGTCACTTTTACCTTTATCCTGAAAAAAGTTTCTAGAGCATAACTTAAGTTCCATTTGGCACACAATATTCAAACTTCATAGGATGATTGTGCATATTGGATAGAAGACCCCTATTGATTTTTGGGTCACAAGGGCAAAGGTCAAGGTCACTATAACCTTTAAATTGAAAACAGTTTCCAGAGCATAACTAAAGTTCCATTTGACCCACAATATTCAAACTTTCTAGGATGATTGTCCATATTGGGTAGAAGACCCCTATTGATTTTGGGGTCACAAGGTCAAAGGTTAAAACCTTTATTAATAACTTAAGTATTAATCAACCTACAGCTGTAAAATTTTATAGGATGAACTGCTAATTCCCATGTCTTACAAATGCTTCATCCTCACTAAAAAAACACTTTCGGGCATATAATGCTCCGCCTAGCGGTGCTCTTGTTGTAGTTATGCCCCTTTTTAACTTTTGTACAAATTGCTTATTAAGTTAGAATGATTTTAAGGCTATGAAAATTTCAACTTAAATTTATCCAGAAAGGAATATTTTAGGAGTTATGACCCTTTTTAGCATAAAGTATTTATGAACATTAGTAATTGATAATCATAGCCCTTATCAGACATGGGGCATTATACTGAAGGCAATATTTTTAGGAGTTATGTCCCTTCTAAACAAAAAATATTAATAAATATTTGTCATTAGCCTTTACCAGAAAAACATTATCACTGCACAAGGTACCTTTGTTGTTCCGTTGTATTATCAGCATCACCAAACCATTTATAAGAATGCAACAAATGGATAGATTAAATCATTCATCCTCATGACATAAGATTTATTTAAACATGTAAAGATAAAAATAGTTCTGACATAAAAGTATCTTGCTAAATTTTCAAAGATTTTTCTAAACATTGAAAACTTTAAAAAAAAAATCTAGCATTAAAGTATCTCGCTATGTTTTCATCATTATTTCACTTTAAAGGGATATTCAGGCAAAATAATGACAAAAATATTAAAATGATCTTATGTACTCAAATCACGCTGAAATGACTTTTCTTGAAGTTTCAGCAAATGAATTTCTGCTTAATTATTCTAATAGTATTTGGGTGTTAAAGCGGTAAAGGATTATTAAGTCTATATTATGTTGAACAAATATTTAAGACTACCAATAAAGGATCAACTAAATATGTTTTTAGAAGACAAGTCAAGGTTGTCTGAAGCGAAAACCACTTGAAGTGTACAATAACAAATATATGTGTGGATATGTGATCGATTTGAAACAAGCCCTAATCATTCATTGTTGACATTGTTCTTTAACGGTTGCCAAGAGTTAATTTTTGACAAAGCTATTGTGAAAATCCGTAGCGCTTCTGGAACCTGACCTCACAGCGGTAGACTACTATTTTATTCTGTCGTATATGGAGAAAAAGTTTTTGTTCCTTTGAGATGTTCTAACTAAGTATTATCGATTTTGATGGCTATTTATCAGAATAAATGAAAATAAAAAAATTCAAAAAAACTAAAATAAAATTTTGCCTGTGTCTCCCGTGTGCTACACCAGTTTAGAAGAAGAGATTGATGAATTTTAGAGCATAACTGGGTTTGATCTAGTATTTGTTTTAATTCAATCTGGCTTAAGATGTAAGTCTATGTTAAGTCTATGACAGGTTATTAGGATGTTGAAGGTTTGTTTGCATATATTTCAACGCAAAAGCCAACCGCTATAAGATAAACATGTTGTTGCTGTCTCTCACACCAACAACAATGCCGTGTTGGGTGGTCTTCGAGATCCTGTACACCTACTTTCCTGTACATACAATCTCGCTGATATCTCTTTCTATTAGTATTTTCTCCACCAGTCCAGCAAAACAAAAGACAGTACCATAGATGGCTGACAGTGCACCGATTGCCTCAGGATCTTATTCTTTCATACCACTTATATCTACCTAATCAAATAGTCACCCCTGCTAGTTTTAATCTTGGTTACTGTCTTTCATGTCCTCAGTCAGATGACAATAGATAGAAACTGCTGTACATGTGGATATATTCTGGAGCTTTTGAAATCATGTGTTTCCAAAAACAATTGTGTCAGTATATGTGCCATTCAATATCTAATGATGCTGAAGTTTTGCCGGAGTCAGACGGTAAATGACACAGTGACAATTTTACCTTGGATTAACAGCTGTAAACCATGACAGCATCCCATCAACCTTCAAAAAGTGTGCTGCTTGTTTTGAGTTTGTTGTTGATGAATTGAAAGTATATAATTTGTAATGTGTTTGTGTTGTCAGCGAAGTCGTGTAGCAGACAAGTTCAGTACTGGTTACTGTGGTGATGATCCCATGGCTTGCATCTGACTAGTTGTTAGTTTGATCAGACCATACAGATTGAGCTTGCGTGGTATCTGGACCATCTTTTTTTAGCAGCTTTGTTGTACTGTATGTCTGTGATTGATAAGAAGATGTCAGAGCAGTCAGAGCATCCGTTATATTCAGTATCTAATCTTTATCTTTTGATGTCTTACATCAGATTTCCTCACTTGACATGAAAAAGTGTCTAACTTTATGGTTGTACAGATTGACAATGTCTGTAGTCTAAATGTTTTCTGTGTATCAATGTATCCCCCAGGTGACTTCTCAGTTAAAAACAAATTTAAAATTACATTATAATGATTTGAAAGTGTGTGCTCTTTGATATCAAATGTATAGCAGTGTTAGTTATTTATCCTCCTAATATCTTTGATTGTTTTTCTCTGCAAGTTTTAAAATCGAAGTGAAGAGTTTGTCAGCTTGTTTTTGTTGTGTTGAAGTTGTTTGGATTTTGTCCTGATTATATCTTTAGAGAATTTGGTAACTTCCTGCACGATGTTGTGTTCGTAACTGCTGTTCAGAGTGTTTTTTTGTTTTTCTTGTGTTATGACTTTAGATTCTGCATCTTCACCTGTTCTCTCAAGCTTCATCTTAGTCTTTGGTTGATTTCTTGCCGAAACGTTTTAATTGTCATCTAGATGCATCTTAAGAGAGCTGTTTGATTTGTGGTGTCCATGTCCCTTTACATCTTTTAATATCTGTTTAAATGGTGTCAGAAGTGGTATTTTACTGCATTTGCAAGATTAACTGTGAATATTCTTTAATGTCTTATTAATCGTCACCGAGAAATGTCCGTATATTAATCGACTGTTGCGAGGATAAACAACTTGATGTTCAAGGGTAGACACAAACAGCTGCCAGAGGTAAATTCTGTTATGATTGTAGTAGGATATTGTTATCATTTCTTTTTGAGTGTTTACGACACGGCAATGTCAAGGTCATCAGACAGGCCTGGGTGAATGGATGTTTGAGGGATGCTGCGAAAGTACTTTAGGCATGCTTGTTGTCTATCGCAGAGCGTTATGCTGTTTGGAAGAGCCGCCTATTTTTTTTTATGGGCTGTAAATGCATGGTTCTGGCTAAAGGTGTTCGTTTGCAGTCAGGTTGCAAGTACCATGGGCAGGGAGTCTAGGACTTCCTTCGTCTATCAAGGCTGGCATAGTATAATTTTGAAGAGTCTTCACTGATGCCTATGGATGTTGTTTGAAGATTGTAAAATTGTTTTTGAGGCTTTCCTTTCTGGGACTGCTCATGTTTACCTAAAGATGTTATTATAAAAGATTACTATGTATTGCACTGGTTATCAATGTCCTTTAGTTAAAGTACATGAAACTAAAGATTTCATAGATGAAATTTTAAACTAAGGCAAAGTCTAAGATTATTTTAATATGTACCTTTTTGTGAGAAAAGTTATTGTTTGGAAAATATCATAGGCAAGTATAGTTCAACATCACTGAAGTTTGCGTGAATCTGTCGTACACCTAAACATCAACTTTTGTGGCAAAAATATTTAAATTTCTGTAGTCTTTAACATAAAACAGAAACAATCTGCTTACCATTTCGCAAAAAGCCACAGTCGTCAATTAAATATGTGTTAATACATGATGAAAACATTCATCATTTTATGAATGTTCTTGTTGCGTTAAAAAATATTTTTTAGTTTTTCCATATAGTAAAGATAGTTTTTGTTTTAAGTTTGAAATTCAACAATATAACAGTTTAGTAAATTATACTGAACACATAAAAAATAAGGTGTAACAACCGATAGTTCACGTATTGTAAATGAATGACAATGATTGTTCCTTTCAAAATTGCCGACCTAATATCTTTGATTTGAATCATTTATCTGATTTTGAATGTGAATAGTGTTAATTGTTAACCCTTTTTTGTCATACAGCAGGATAAGAATGTAAAATGCTGATAGCTTATGACGAATTTTTTGTAGAGAGTTTCAATTGATTGTTTGCTCCTTTCTGTTTCGAAATAGTGACTGTGAACTATTTGAAGACGTCAGTTATATATATTGTTCATTTTCAATATTGATGATCGTTGTGTTTTAAATTGTCCCCAGCATTTTCGAAGAAAAAAGGGGGAGTATTAGTAAATAGGTCTCCGTCCGTCTTCCCGTGCGACATTCTATGGTCTATGAGCTGTCATTACGTCCATAATTTATGTTTATAAAAAAAGGAGGAAAAGAAGAAAAAATCCCGAGGTAAATGCCGACTGTTTTATATGGTATTTTAACTGGTTTCTAAGTGGGAAAAGTCCACATAATAAGATCAAAGAAAAAGCCTACATAAAACCACAATTGTTGGCAGTTCCGTTCGCGTCACACACTTTCGTGTCCGGTCCATAAACTTTGTCATTTATAGAAGAAATCTGAAATAATTGCACAAATTTTTTGTAATAAACGATGTGTCATTTGCGATCAACCTAGACCCCGTACCTGCCAATGTTCAGAGTCGCACTGCGTCATTCAAGGTCAAATCGATTGTCTATTGGTGATGGGTAGTATTTCGTGGTCCGTCCATAACTTGCTTATTGAAGGGTAAATTTTGTAAATTACTTTGCCAACAATTATTACAATAAGACTGATGTGTTCATGCGGCACAATACGGTCCCCTACCTCCAAGGTCAAGGTCATCACTTGAGTCCAATATGTTTAACATAGTCTTTCATAGGTCATATTTTGTGTCCGGTCCATAATCGTTTTTTCATTTTACCAAAGAATCTGAAATAACCTTGCACAGAATGGTTTGTTATAAGTAAGACGATGGTCAGCGCATCGAAGCCAGACCCTTTACCTAGGGTCAATGGTCGCACTTGTCATCAATGTCAACAATTGTCTAGTTTGATGGTATATTCGTGTCCCTCATAACTTTCTTTAAGTTTTGAAGGGATTGTTTGTAAAAGTACTTGCATCAATTTGTCCCAACATAATGCATATCGAATGTGGTCATGCAAAAAACCGGTCAACCTACCTCCAGAGGTCAAAGGTCAAACTTGGAGGCAAAGATTAAACATAGTCTTTTACAGGGTAATAGTTTTGTGTCCAGTCCAAAAACTTTTTCATTTATTCAACGGAATCTGAAAATATGCCTTGGCTACAAATGGTTTGTTATAATATAAACGATGTGTCATGCGCACAAAACCAGAGCCTCCTACCTCCAAGGGTCAGGTGCGCAACTGTCATTCAAGGTCAACATTGTCTATTGATGGATAGAGGCGTGTCCGTCCAAACTTTCTTATCTTTGGAAAGGTATTTTGAAATACTTGCCACAATGTGTTTTACAATAATAGACTCGACCTGCGTGTCCCATGCGCGAACAAACCGTTCACCTACATATCAAGTCAAGGTCACAACTTAGAGTCAATGAAGATTAAACATAGTCTTTACATGGTATATAGTTTTTGTGTCCAGTTCCCATATCTTTTCGAAATAGAGTCAAAGGAATTTTGCAAAACTTGCCACAAATGAGTGGCAACTGAAATTATAGAAATGTGTGTCTTGCCAACAACCTGCAATCCCTAGCTCCACAAGTTCAAGGCACACTTAGAGTCTAAGAAGTTAACATATGTCTGTTTTTAGGGTAGTATTTTGAGTCTGAACAAGACTTCTATGCAGGAGTTTTGAAGATTAAGCTAGGCACAAATAGTCATCAATGAGTTAAGATGATAAGTGGTGCGCATGCATTAACACATTTGTCTCGTACTCTCCAAGGTCAAGGTCACGAGCATAGAGAATCAAGATTTACATTGCTTTAAATATGGTTAAAGGAATAGTGTGTTCCAAGTCCATAAGCCTGGGATTTAAAAATACTTGTGGCACTATAATAACAAATAAAAAAAGATGATGATTCAGGCGCAAAAACATGGGCCGCCTACCGTCCAAGGTCCACTTTAAGCAAGGAGATTTGACATAATGTCGTGTTATGATGGGTATATTTTGTGTCTGATCTATTAACTTCTACATGAGGTGTAAAGGGATTTTAAAAGTTAAGCTTGGCAACGAATAGTAGATATGGTAATTAAGACGAATATGGTCAGGTGCAGCCGAGACACGCTTGCACCCAACCTTCCAATGGTCTCAAGGGTCTACAGGCTTAGAGGTCAAGAGTTAACATGATAGAATTTTTAAAGTTTTGGGTGGTTTTCATTTACTAGTAATTTCTTCAATGATTTATTGTTGCATGAAATTGCAGATGACTAATGCTGTGAATTCATTAATATGTTGGAGCTGAATAGTGTCCTGAAATCCATGACCTCAATTCTTTTAATAGCCCAGTTTGCTTTCATATAAAACTCCCGAGGCGAGGACGTTGGTTAACTTGCTGTACATAATTGTGTGTAATGAAAGTTGTATTGTCATGTGAATATGTAATTTATTAAAAGCTTTGATGCCACCGTAGTACTGTGCAGATTGGGGGAAGGGTGGGGTGGCATTGTGTTGCGTCCTAGCTTGTTTATCTTGCAGTTTAATAGTGTCTTTTTGTGTAAAATAGATTCGAGATATTGAATGGCAAAAAATCTGTGTTATATTGAAATTTCTGAATACATGTTAGTTGTCATATTATGCTATCTTAGGTATGTTCGTATGATTATGATAATAGCTATGATAGAGCATGTATAATGAGCATGTCTGATATGTATTATTTGTATATCAAGTATGATATTAACCGCCCATGTATGTTAGGGTAGATGTATAAAGGTAAGAAGTTGTCTGGACGTATGAGATTAATACAGTAGATGCCATTTCACTTTAAATGGATCAGGAAAGTCGTTAAAATGAATCACTGCATGAACAAAATTAGTTCTTTCTTGATCATATGGAAAAAATAAAAAAAATGGCCTAGCTCTGTGGTTCCTTTGCCGTCAAATTTCATAGGTACCTTAGTTTTGGCCACTGCATGACCCCTATTGCTTTTAGGGTTGCAGTTTTAAATGTCAAGGTAACACTGACCTTGAATGTCAGAACAGTTTTTGATCAGTAACAACCAATGAGACCTTAACAATCATACCTGGTAGAAGCATTTGTCTTGGGCAGAAAATGATCTCTTTTGGTTTGCAGGGTCAAAGGTCAAGGTCCAATGAGTTTTTGACTAATTACTTCACAACCCAGTGGCTCTATGGCCTCAAACTTGTGACAAGTCATGTCCATTATCTATTAACAAAATTGATAATGGACTGTTCTAGAAGGTGGACCGGAAGTTCAGCAGGTTAGGGGCTAATAAAGATCTAGTGCAAACAGTATTTTATTAAGGTTAAACTTTTTCTCTTTTCAAAGAGTTATTATCATGACCCTCGTCAGCATCAACATTGACGTGGACATTGGTTAACCATTTTGTTAAGGTCCATTTTCTCAGAAAACATAATAGCTTATTATTCACTTCAAACTTGGTGTACTTGTTTATTGTCAAGAAAGTACACCATTAATTTTCAAAAGGACAAATAATCTTTAAATTATCTTATAACTAAAAAAAATGCATTCACTTTAAACTTGAAATTCTTGTAGACTATCAAGCGCTTTAAGTCTGCTTATCACATTTACAGAATAATATCCTTTCTTTTCTAAGTTATATTTGTAATATAATAGCAATGAGAAAAGTGGAGTGCTCTGTCCAGACGTTTTTCAATACCATGACTTTGTGTATCAAAATATATCATGTATATTTAACTTCCTTTTTTTAAAAAAAGCATAATGAAATAATGTTTCCTTTATAAGAGAGTCATTTTTGTAGACATTAAGATATTCAATAAAAATATTGTACCTCGACACTATAATACTTCAATTGTCTCACAGGTTTCTAATGTAGATATTTTGCTGTTGATAATGGATACGTGGAATAGGAGAGACTTACAGGTACGTCACTGTTATCTCTTATGTGTACCACGTGATACACATTTTCCCAGAAGGTCGTACAAACATTTGTAAACAATTGCGGCTTCTGATAAGATGTATGCGGTAAAATTGACAGAAAATGATGTAGGCCTACCTGGAGCTAAATTTCGCTCATGTGATATATCTGAGCATTCAGTTGTTGAATTACAGAGATGGTTACAATGTCGAGGATTAAAATTGTCCGGAAATAAACCAGAACTAATTGACAGGTAAGATATAGATCTACTCTACACACACACACAATATACATGTACTCTGTATATAATACTTTCTAAATATTTAGCATAAAGGGTATGTTAAAAATAAATACTGTTTGATATTTTTATTTATATAGATAATAAAATTTGTTCTGAAATATGTCTATCCAAATTCATTTAGTGTTATTAAACAACTCCCCTAAGTGTAATAGTTTGACTCCTATAAGTTACAGGGATAAACTATAAATTATCAGACACAGGTGTAGGTCATAGATTTTATCATGTATCTTATCTTTATAGATCTTCTGCACATTTTACCTCTGGTGAGAGGGATATTGATTATTTTTGTTTCTTATTTGCCAGTATAACAATGTTAATGGGTCATTTACTTAAATTTTTTCAGATGCAAAGCCTGTCTTGAAGCTGGGGGGGGGGCAAGTTTCAAATGATGAGGGCAAATGGTTTCAAAAAAAAGTCCAAGAAGTATTAGCCAATGTCCAAAGCACAGACACAACTACAGTTCCTGTTCTGCCAGTGACTGGCTGGAAAGACTTCCCTTCTGCAAGTCTCTCAGAGGGATATTGCTATGGCACTATATATTATAATGTCATTACAACAGCTAAGGTTGACTACGGCAAAAATGAGAGCGAAGATTTAACATATTTCAACACTTCAAAGCCATTAATGAAAGGAAGACAATACTTTCGTAGTGGACATGTTAAAGATATAAAACACATATCAAAAAATGGCATTCAATTCATAAAATGCATAGTGCAAGCTTCATATTCTGTTAAACAACACTACAATGTGTCCATCACCCTACATGGAAATTCCGGGAAAGTGCTTGATGCCTCATGTGCCTGTAAGGCTGCTATGAGTAGATGAAATCATATTCCAGCTTTATTATTTGCCGTTAATGACTACATTTTGGAATATGGTCATCATATAGCTTCAACATCTAAACTGTGTAGTTGGAACAAGGGGTTGAAGATCAAGCGTGATCCTCAGCCTTGCCACACAGCCACATATAGCAAAAAAATGAAACCAGACAGAATTATCCACTTTGATCCAAGACCTGAACAGCAAGATGACAATTCCTTTATAAATAATTTTATAACAACACTACCTTCCTGTCATTCATCAACTATGTTTAAACAAATTCTTGAAATAAATTATGAAGACTATGAGGTGGATAAAAGTCAGTTAACATTAAGATCTGAATCTGCATTGAAATTATTTTAATCAACAGTAAGTGGCAATGAACCCTACCAAATATGTAACACACAAACTCAATCTTAGTCAGAGGAATGGCACCGAAGTAGACTGTTATTCATCACAGCATCAACAGCAAAAGAGGTATTACACGTAAAAACTGACCGTGGAAAGTATCACTTATTAAGGCGATTACTCTGGAGTAATACTCTTCCGGACCTGAAGCATTGAAATATGGAAGAACAGATGAGCCAAAAGCGTTGCATCAGTACAGGGCAAGTCTAGATAAGAATAAAACTGTGGCAGCTACAGATTAACCCGAAATATCCAGAGCTTGGATGTAGCCCTGATGGCATTGTCACAACTGATGTCACACTTACCAGTGTTGTAGAAATAAAATGTCCTCTGGTACTTGAAAACATCAACCCATATGATATAGATGAATTGCAACCAAAACAGAGATGTGCTCTCTGCTATACTGTTACAGATGGGAAAATGTGTGTCAAGAAGACTCATGCTTATTTTTATCAGGCACAAATGCAAATGGCAATTTGTGAGACTGATACATGTGATTTTATCGTCTGGTCACCAAAAGGCATAATTGATGAAACAATCAAACGAGATGTTGAATTTTGGGAAAAAATACTTCCTAACATGATTGCTTTCCATAACAACATCCTTTTACCAGAATATTTGGAAATGAGGGTACCCCGTCGTCTTATGCAATGTGAACTGGCTTTAGTGTAAAAACTGAGAACAGACATTGTGTAAATAGGTTTACAATGTTTTATTTAGTATATATAGCGTTCACTTTTTGTAAGATCTGCACAATATATACATAAACATATATACAATAGTAACTTGATCAAGTAGTATGAAAATTTGTATTATATAATATTCAATGTTTTAAATGAATTATACATACACTATTTGTAATTTAAATACTTTTCTATTTTATATTGATTATTTATAATGATTAATAAATATGTACATGTTCCAGAAACACTTTGTTTTTCCCTTTATTTTACTTCACTAATGGTTCCTGATAGTTAACAAGAAATCCTATAATTTTTTCAATCTGTGTAGCCATTGGCTTGAAGCATAATGGCAAAGTTGTGCCAATTATCTTAATTTTTTTCATGCGTTCAATTGCACGTTCCACGTGTATTCTCACACGTGCAATTCTTTTTGTCAGTATTTCTTCTTGTGGAGTTAATCTGTCTCTACCACCTAAAAATGGAGGTATGTTCAATTCGACTTTGTTTTTCTGCAAAATGTCTTTAATAAGGAATCCTCTGTCAGCTATTACTAAATCCCCTGGTTCCAGAATTTCAGCAAACTTTGAGGAGAGTACAATTACCTGCAACAGTTCAGTCAGCATGGTCAGTGCTTATCAGTAAATCTATTTTTAGCATATTGACTACCTGGTAAATCTCTCCTTTTGAAATTGATAATTATTTACTTCCTTGTATTACAACATAAAGTTTCAAGTTTAAATTGAATAGATATCAATTGTTTATTTAGCTTATAATTAGTGCAGAGTGTGCATTTTAGTGTTGTGTTTGTCAATCAGTATTTTAACTGTTCTGAATTTAAATAAAGTCCCGATTTTTGAAAGTCAAACTTGTTCTTATCCCACCGTGCTTAAAATGTAAATTGTTATCTCTCCTAGTTTATCGGTGTGTAAATGTTTAAACTTTATGTTGACCTAGTAGGGTGATTGGCGTTCGCGCCGAAGCGCGGCGCCTCTTATGGAATGAAATCAGATTTTGTGAAAGGGCAATTGCAACTTCTCGGGCCTTTTAGTCGGTCATAATAGCCGATCATTCTGATTGGAGGGTGTTTGCACAATGAATAGCGAACTGGAGAATTTCGCAATGCAAACATATTCAAATGAAATAATTTTCCGTCAATTAATCGCGCTCTACGAGTTTTTTTTTATTAATCATTTTGTAGTACATGGTATGTTATTATTGTACATGTATCCGAAAGCTGTAAATAAAGTGATGACCTTAACATAGCCATAGAGGGATGTACTATTCGCCGGTATTTATCGGTAATTCCCGGTCTTTTCCGGTCTACATGTATATTGACCGGCATTTACTTGAGACCGGCGAATAACATCACACGTTTATTGTCCGGTCTCTATATGTTTATTGATATCGTTACAGATACATAAGGTTTTATCCAAAATGAATGGCTGTCACTTAGTTTGGTAACAATAATTATTGATTATTATTTTACATAAACATAAAATTCGAAAAAAAAACAACAAAAAAACAACAATAGCATGTGCATGTTTCATTTTATTTATATGAGATAAAAACAATAAATATGTACAATAATTGAGTAAAAAGGTACATTTTTATGGTATTAATATGACACCATCAACTTTGAAACATTTTATTTAATTTGTTATTCGTTTTTAGTAAAGATGCTTAGGAATTATTCTAAGTTACAAATTAGATTTTATGAATTATTCAATTGATTGGTAGTTTAAAAAATGATAAAGAAAAATACAAATGTACATGGTTTAAGAATAAAATAAACAATATAATAATTATATTGAAAGATTAACCATAATTTAATGACTTTTTCCAGTTAATTTTTGACTTATAATCGTCGGTCAATGTGACAATTGAATTCTTAAAATTACAATTTACAATTTTAATGAAAAAAAGTAAAAAAGGTCAAAACTCAGTATTAAAATAGCACATAAAAAACAAAAAGGGAAACAATATTCATAAAATATGTAAAATAAATATTAAAATAGATATTACAATTATTGGATAATAAAACAATTATGCTCAACATGATCAACAAGGTACGTAATATAACCAGTGTCATATTTTTACTAAGTGTGAACAGATACCTTACGAGGGGGTCTTCGCTAATAGCGATAACATAATAAGGGACAATGCACAAGTGTGGTGTTGATCATGCGTTACACAAATGGATTATAAATGATTGTATATATTGTATTATGGGTATATTACCAAAATATTATTCCAAATACCGTGTTAAATGTCGTAAGTGACGATGAGTAATCGTCTAATTTAATTGACCAGTAACCTTTGGTCGCGTCTAGTACACTGAGTATTTAGCGCCATGCAATTTTGACGTAATGTCGTCAATAGTACGTAATGGATAATACGGCCTTTGTATATTTTCATTCAATGCTTTGGGGTCAAGACAGATTCTAAGCTTACCGGTTGAAGGTTTTTCAACACATACTAGTGAATTTACCCAGTTTGTAGGTTCTGTACATAACCTTACAAATAATTTGTTTTGACTCCATTGAGTCTAGCTCTTTTTTAAGCTTATCTCTGAGTCCAAAAGGTACTTTTCTAGGTGGACAAACAACTGGTACAGCATTTTCCTTCAAATGCAATGAACATGTTCCAGGAAATAACCCTATCCCATGAAACAATTCTTTGTACTCTCTAAGTACAGTGTCCTTACTAAGGTCAGATGCGTCAATAGATTCAATCTTATTGACCGAATACGTTAATCTTAACAGATCTAAATCTATAGATGTTTTGAGGCTTAACAGCGGGTAGCAGAACTCTCAACTACATAAAATTCGGAACACACTGATTTGTTATTGTATTTACAGTGTAACCATAATTTTCCAAGCACTGGTAATCGGTCACCTGTGTACGAAGTTAACCTTGCTTTGGAGGCTTCCAAAGGGTGTTTTATTTTCAGTTGCCTAAATATGTGATTTGGGAGGCAATTTATTTGTGAACCTGTATCAATTTTGCAATTAATATTGGTAAACTTATCTTGTGTGCCAATCAAAACATTTACAAAAACTTGATCAGGAGAAGATGAAAAAGAATTTACCGTGTGAACAAAGAATTCTTGGCCATTCTCGCCGTCAGATTCACACACGTAATCCACAGTGTCACCTTCATAATGTAACTCGTGCACAGATTTAAATTTACATTGTTTTGAAAAATGATTTAATCGTCCACATTTGAAACATGTTTGTCCCTGTGCTGGACATTCACTAGAATTGAAATGTTTATTTCCACATCTGTCACATTTTTTTCTATAATCTTCAAATCGTTGTTGTCGTCGTGGTTGTTGTTGCTGATGAGGTGGCATCTTCCGGTCTCTCTGGTGTGCATCTCTTCCGTTGCCTCGTCTCCATTGTCGATTTATCGCATCAACAGACTGTTGAGATGTCGTAGATCCGCTAGCGATTGCTTGTGCCTGAGACTGACTCAATTCGTACGTATGAGCAACATCTACGCATTTTTCAAGTGTTAGATCTGAGCCTTCCACAATCAGTTTTTCTCTGACTTTGCTAGATCTTACTCCAAAAACAATATGGTCGCGAATAAGATCTTGCTGCATGCCCACAGGATAATCACAATCTTTGATTAGCGTTTTCAGTTCTGTAACGAATTGTTCAAACGGTTCGTTTTCCTGTTGTGCTCTTGATTTAAAAAGATATCTGTTATATATAATGTTACTTTTTGGTTTGCAATATTCTTCGAATTTATCATAATATGATTTAAGTTTCTTTCTCTAATCGTTTGATAAGTCCCATGTTGAGTATATTTGTCGGCCCTTTTCACCGACCCATAACATCAAATAGTTACATTGAATTTCTTCCGTTTTACTTGCCAACGGCCCTTTAAATATGAATTCTGAATGTTCTTTGAATCTCTTAAACGCACTGTTTAAGTCCTTCGAATCCCAGTCCATACGCGGATTTTGTTGGTGATTATTTTCCATATTTCTTATAACTCCGTTATAAACATACAATTATAAAGCGTTTTACTGCAAAAATTATAATCCTTTAACTTCTGACACCATGTTGTATTATGGGTACACAGAGCGTGCACTTGTAATATATAACACAGACACGTGTTACTAGTTCTATCGTTTAATGATAACTGAATATTCCAAGTATATAAGTGGCGGGAAGATAATGGACATGCGCATTACAGTATAAGATATTATTAAGATGAAACATATGTTTACAATATACAACAGTATATATCCGTTGCTATTAAAAATCACGATATTACATTCATGACCATAAAAAATAACAATTATAACATAAAATTATATATGTATTTTATTATTTCCAAAATGTAAAAGATCTACTATTTTGTATGTTCCAAAGAAATACCACATGAACTTGAAATTCTATCAAATCACCACCAATTGATTGATTATTTTAGACCGGGCGGTCAAGGATAACCTACGAAAGTGCAAGCACTTATTTCCAGTAGGGTCCTTACCTCAGCAGACTGCAGAGATAGCTATGAGATACAAGGAAATCCGGGAACCAGTCCCTAGCTCTTATTGAATAGATTTCTTGGTTCTTTTACATGCCCAGTGTATAGCACTGATACATGCGAGGATTACCTGGGTTTCGTACCAGTAAACCTCTAGTTAGGTGGGAATTACTGAACGTGTTTCTGAAAAATCCCAAGGGTGTTACCCAGGACCGAACCCGGAACCTCAGGAGTGACAGTCAGTGGTCTTACCAATTTGAATGATAATATCCAAAAATACCCCCTATATAGTAAAAATAAACTTATACCATATGGGGAGTATATTTTTAATATCATTGACCCGTATATTTTGGATGTTATCGTTAATATTGATAACATTTCAGGTTCCTGTGGAGAAAAAAAAGTGATATTCTAATTTCTAGCATGCCCTCCAAAATTCATAATGAACAATGTTTTTTGTCCGCACATTCATAAGTGATATACAATTCTGGTAAAAACCAATTAACCATTGAAAAGTTTATAAGAATATCTTGTCATCATATGTCTACTAGTTCATCTTCACTGTCTGCATTTCTTGCTTGGACGCCCTTTGATGCTTTGCATCAATGCTTTTCTTGTCATAAACTGTATTGAGAAAATGATATATAAGTGAGTTACAACATTAAAAAAAACAGAATGATTAAGACTTCCCTTCCCAATTTGTACTTTAAACATTGTTTTCAGCTTCACATTGTTATAATGGTTTTATAATGGTTTTATGATGGTTTTTTGGTGGACTAATCGGAAGACTTAATAAGACTTACATTAAGAAGTTGAAGTTTGATCAATATTTATCAACTACTATCACTTTTGGGATCACATAAAGAGGGAGCAAGTTGGCTTATCGGTAATACTGGTCAGTCTTTAAAGTCATCACTAGAACATGTAAAATCCTAAGAGATGGTCTAGTAATAAAAACACATATATGATCAAATAGTTCAGATATAATGCATAATAGGTAGGGTGAGTGTGTGATCTCAAAAGTGATTGAGATTGATATAAAATACAGTACAACCTCTTCTGAGCAACACCCCCTGGGAGACAAAGATCTTGGTTGTTGTTGAGAGGTGCTGCCCTAGAGAGATTACATTAAGTGTTCAGTCTTAGTTAAGAGAGATTTATATTGTAAAATGGTATTTGCTTGGAAGAGGATAGCTTTACACAGGTTACACTGTATATAGGGATACATTCAAACTTTTGAGCAAAGATCTTCCTATAGACAGACCAAACAAATGGCTTTTACAGATAAATGACCTTAATTTCGAGGTTACTTTGTTCTGCTTAAACTATAAAAAGGTTGTCTAAAAGTGGTCTTCATTCAGAGGTGATCTTCTGTTTGACTTTATACTCTTAACTTGTACATTTCTCAAGAACTCTGATTGCTCGAACTTGAATTGCTTGAATTCCTCCCTTTGCTCGAATTCGCTGACCATTACCAGCAAAATTCTTATATAATTTATGTTGTGTTTTACCTTGGTATAACTCAAACTCTCGAACCAGATCGCTGGTCCCTTTGGCAGAAATAGTGTTTCTTGTCTTATATACTAATAATTGAAAATATTGGTATCCATTATTTAAAAAAAATATGTATTTTAGGGATTAAAAAACATTCTTTTCAAACATAATGATATTATCCGCTGTGAACATAGACCACTTTTACATTTCCCCTTGTTGGCCTTTGTTGACAAGTTTGACTGTATATTAAAATCATACTTTTTTGAGTGAACACAAAAAGGCAGTAAAACTTGCTGGTTGACATGTTCATGAACCTGACATATTGCTAGCTGAATAAAACCTGTTGGAAAAAAGTCAGATAGGTAGATCTATTGTTAAATTATTGTGTATTTATACAGTGTATATTTTAACTTTCAACACTGTGATGAGGAGAAAATGTACTCCTGTCAGTTTTAAAGCATGTATCAAGGAAGTCTGTGGTCCAGTGGTTTAGGTTGTTAACTTCAAACCACTTGCCCCTCACGGCATTTGATTCAAATCCCTGTAGGGACTTTGGATTATTTTGTGAGGAAGTTATCCAGCTAGTTTACAGGACGTCGGTGGTTCTACTCCCGTGCCAGTTTGTGCCAGAAATAATGCACAAAAGGGCACTTGATTTCTTCTTACACCAGTAAAGCTATTCCAACTAAAGACATAAAAGATTATCACATTTTGTTTTTCTCCACATATAATAATCCTTAATTATGTCTACATACAGAATACTTCCCACATTAACTAGTGTCACAAACAGCTTTTTACATGTGCAAGTATGTGTAGGTTCTGCTGCTTTCTTTGATCTGTGACCTTGTTTTCAACTATAATGTTGTCTGTCACAAACCAAAAATTTCTTTCAAAATCATTTTCTGATTACACGACTATTAAAACCACAATTTCTCTTCACTATGTCAGCTGCAGTCCTTTGCAAGTTTCCAAGGGGCACTTCTTAGGGTTGTGTTCACCTTTAAGGACAAAAATAACAGTTTATTTAAAAAGAAAGGAAGCAAATTCTGTTCTATAGGATACAATTGTGTTTCATTTTAACATCTCACCCAGTGTTGAAATACTGTACTCAAGCAAATGCCATATTCAAAAGTACTAAAGCAACATCATTTCACTGTAAATAAAGTTAAGTCACCAGTGATGTAAAATAATTGGCCTTTATGAGTACTTCAGTAAAAGTAATTACACTTTTGATGACAAAATTGATTCTTTTTCTGCAGAGAAACATGTACTCTAAGAATGGTTCATCCAGATTTTTAAACATATAGCTTTCCAGACTCCAAGGTAGAGGTAGAGAAATATTGCTGATTGCATGACTTCAAACACTTTTTTACTGTCTGCAATGCTCCCAGCCTGAAATTGTCATTATATTCTCATAATCTTATTGTATGTGTATCTCTTGATATTATTTATATTATGTTTAAAATAACAGTTTTTCTACATTTATATATTTTGTTGTTTTTTTTTTTTCTGAATAAATCTATCTAAAAGATATTTACCTTAAACTTTTCACTTTGATTCTTTTGCAGGTCATTCTAAGTTCAATTACTATGATTTAACAACCAAACATTTCCAGAATCTAATGTCACACATAGATAAATGTTTTCTTAGAAAATTCCAAAATATGCACACTATAACATTAAAAACAAGATGATATATCCAAAATTGCTGAACGTTTCTGGTTATGCACTACATGTATTTCCATAAACACTGACCCAAATGTTTGAGTATAAATGGCCAGGTCCATCATAATGTAAAACAGGGATAATCCCAAAAAATCAAAGCACCCATCATTTTTTTTTACATTTGTTAAAGGTATAAACATATCAAATGATAAATGAATTTAAGAATGTGAAAATCATAAGAATTTTTGAAAGAGATTCACAGTTGCAATGTTCTTGTTTTAAAATGTATAAATTGCCCATACTCCCCCTAAATAATCACTTGGAACAGTCTGGTCAGTATACCAGAATTCCCCATGAAGAGATTAGTCATGCATAGATAGAGGAAATACACAGGTGGTGTCCATTAGTTTTATCTGATTTGTGTGTTATATTCTGCTGTGAAATCTTAGGGGATGCAGTATTTATTTATCCTAATTATAAGATGTCATCAAGCATACTGGTTATTATATTTCACACACTTTTAATATATATTCAAAAGGCATAATTATTATATATGTGTTTAGGGATACGGACAAAAGCCGTGTTTAGGGATACGGACAAGGTGGATGAGGGGGCTTTTGTCCTATGTGTAAATTTCATGAGGGGGGGGGGGCTTTTGTCCGCCTTGTCATTTTTAAATAAGGGGGCTTTTGTCCGGGAGTGGGGGGCTTTTGTCCTACACTCCTAATGTGAGGTTGTGGTCAGCTTGTGGCGAACTTGTTGCAAGCTTGCATTTTGTTTTGGGAGCTGGTGTTTTCCTCCATTTGTCTAAAAGCTGACAAGTCGCCAAAACAATAACTTTAATTATCGAGAGCATAAACATACCTTTAACAAGGGCATAAACATACCTTAAACGAGGGCATACATATACATAAATCGAGGGCATAAACATACCTTTAACGAAGGCATATATATACATAAATAGAGGGCATAAACATACCTTGTTGGCATGAAAATGCATATGTAGAAAGCATAAACATACGTATATCTAAGAAATGGACATACATATATAGAGGACATAAACATATTAATATTAAAGGAATAAACATACATATAAGCTGACATACATGTGAACTTTTCTTGATGATAAAGTGGGAGATTTTTCTTCAAACAAGAGGGCCATGATGGCCCTGAAGTCGCTCACCTGTATATAGGCCCTCGGAGCGGGGCCAATTTAAACCCAAGGGCTTTTATTTGAACAAACTTTGTAGACACCCTTAGAAGATGTTTCATGCTAAACATCTAAGGTCTAGCTGGTCAAGTTTTTTCTTTACACATATAGTTAAAAACAATGACACACCTGGGGCAGGGCCAATTTTGACCCAAGGACTTTTATTTGAACAATCTTTGTAGACACTTACTAGAAAATGTTTCATGCTTAATATCTAAACTCTAGCTATTCAGGTTTTTTCAAAGAAGATTTTTAAGTTTTTGCTATACACATATAGGGAAAATCAATGTCCCCCGGGGCGGGTCCAATTTTGCCCCCAGGGCTTTTATTTGAACAAACTTTGTAGACACTCACTAGAAGATGCTTCGTGCTTAATATCTAAACTCTAGCTATTTGAGTTTTTTCAAAGAAGATTTTTTAAGTTTTTGTTATACACATATTAAGAAAATGAATAACCCCTGGGGCGGGTCCAATTTTGACCCCAGGGTTTTTATTTGAACAAACTTGGTAGACACTCACTAGAAGAGGCTTCATGCTTAATATCTAAACTCTAGCTATTTGTTTTTTTTTTTCAAAGAAGATTTTTTAAGTTTTGCAATACACATATAAGGAAAATCAATGACCCCGGGGCGGGGCCAATTTTGACCCCAGGGCTCTTATTTGAACAAACTTGTTAGACATCCATTAGAACATGTTTCATGCTAAATATCTTAGCTCTAGCTCTTTCGGTTCTTTAAAAGAAGATTTTTCAAGTTTTTACTATATGCATATAGGGAAAATCAATGACCCCCTGGGGCGGGGCCAATTTTGACCCCAGGACTTTTATTTGAACAAACTTGGTAGACACCCATTAGAACATGTTTCATGCTAAAAATCTGAGCTCTAGCTCTTTGGGTTCTTTAAAAGAAGATTTTTTAATTTTTTACTATATGCATATGGGGAAAATCAATGTCCCCCGGGGCGGGGCCAATTTTGCCCCCAGGGCTTTTATTTGAACAAACTTTGTAGACACTCACTAGAAGATGCTTCGTGCTTAATATCTAAACTCTAGCTATTTGAGGTTTTTTCAAAGAAGATTTTTTAAGTTTTTGTTATACACATAAAAAAAAAAAAGAATAACCCCCGGGGCGGGTTCAATTTTGACCCCAGGGTTTTTATTTGAACAAACTTGGTAGACACTCACAATAGAAGAAGCTTCATGCTTAGTATCTAAACTCTAGCTATTTGGTTTTTTTTCAAAGAAGATTTTTTAAGTTTTGCTATACACATATAAGGAAAATCAATGACTCCGGGGCGGGGTCAATTTTGACCCCAGGGCTCTTAATTGAACAAACTTGGTAGACATCCATTAGAACATGTTTCATGCTAAATATCTTAGCTCTAGCTCTTTCGGTTCTTTAAAAGAAGATTTTTCAAGTTTTTACTATATGCATATAGGGAAAATTAATGACCCCCTGGGGCGGGGCCAATTTTGACCCCAGGACTTTTATTTGAACAAACTTGGTAGACACTCACTAGAAGATGTTTCATGCTAAATATCTAAGCTCTAGCTCTTTGGGTTTTTTAGAAGAAGATATTTAAAGTTTTTTCTTTTGGTTGCCATGGCAACCAGAGTTCTGCATGGAATAGAATTCTTTGAACAACTTTGTTAAGGCTTCACACAAGGAACATCCCTGTGAAGTTTCATTATGATCTGCCTTATGGTTTCAGAGATGTCGTTTGAAAAGTGTGAACGGACAACGGACGACGTACGAGGTACGACGGACGAAGAGTGATCCTAATAGCTCACCCTGAGCATATTCTCAGGTGAGCTAAAAAAGGTAGATTTTAGAATTTGCAATAAAAAAAGAAGAAAGTTCTGATATCAAAAAGAGGGAGATTTCTTTAATTTGTGAAAATACCACTTATAAGGCTTATATTTAGAAAAATCTTTGAATATGGCTGCAAAAAGTGGGAGTCACCCGCCCAAAGTGGGAGAGTTCACATGTGCTTAAAGCACAACATAAACATATGTATAGAAGAACATAAACATATGTAATCAAAGGCATAAACATAAGTTTAACAAGAGCATAAACATATATATTATGTTTATTAAGGGCATAATCATAAATATATTGATGACATTAAAAAACCTAGATCTAAAGACAAGGCCATATAAACATATGTTAATCAAGGGCATTAACATAACAATATTAAGGGTATAAAACATATGTAATACTATGTTTTCTCAATGCATTATATTAATATTATAGTTTATGATTTATAAGTGACTACATTTTGCTCAACAAATCTTTTATTTACATATTTCATATACATGTTGTGAATACATAATCATATTCACACTGAATCACAGTCTGGCAATAAGGATAGTTGTGTCAACAATAAACATGTAATAAAAGCCCTGTCATACATGGAAAAAAGAGACTAACACCATATTCATAAATTATACACATTCATGTATGCTAAATAATATCTTTTTTCCATTCTTATGATATTCTGCAATAAAGATTACAGTCACACTTTGAAAATATTGTGTCAATGTTAGCATTGCATATTCTTCTAAAAAATAATTAGATTTTTATATCAAAAATGAGATCATGCCTTAATTGATATTAAGTATATTAGAGAATAAATGAAAAACTATTAATAAAAGACAGAGTTGTGCTTAACTATATTTTTATGGTATTTTTTTGGATCCAGTAAGATTAAAATCAAAGGTGTAAATTTATGTCACAAGTAAGATTTAATGGTATTAAATGATATACTTCTATGCCAAAAAGTAAAATTTTAATGGTACATCTACACCTTTATAGCTACATGTAGAAAAATTTTTAAATCCCCATTATGTAAAATTAATGGTATATCCCATGCTAAGAGTTATACATCATTGTATTTCTTTACATTTTAAATAAGATTGATTGGTATTATATGGTATATTTTTCCCGCATAATATAACATTCATAAATATTTAATGGTATATTTTCATCAGAAGCTTAAAGGTATGATATGATAATTATTATATAATAAAAGGACAAGTTAAAATTGTTATGGTGTAATATTATGCCAAAAAAAATGATTTTAATAGTATACAAATTTTTATTCATGTGTGGCTTTTTTTAAAAAAATACTAGGTATATTGTGGCATGCCCTTAAAAGCTTATTTGGCACATATTAAAAATATATGTAAAACAACTGTCATTACAAAAGCTCTACAAACAAAATAAAATAATTTTACACCTGTGACTGATTCACCATCCAAAGAATGGCATCCAAGAAATGAAGAGTAGAAAAATCTATTTTTAGTCCTAATGACCTTGAATGATCAAACCATACATATACATTATCTTGAAGCAAAATCATAGCTGCCAATCATGTAATATTTGGCTTAAAGGAACTCAAATGAGGTGCAAAAGCCTAAAAACATAAAATTTGTATTCTTCCACAGATCAGCTGTGGCACTTAAAACAGAAAGATTATGCAAATGATAAGTAAGAAATATGCTCGGAAATAAAATAAAACTCTATTTTTATGCTATTCTTCAGCAGAGTAAAAACATTGGAGTGAATGCTTTTCATTTTTTTGGTCACTATTCACATCGTGAGCGAATGATCGGAGATTGTGCACACAAGCTATTAATCTAGACCTACAACAAATGGAACATTAATCTTGAAAAATTATTTCAAGCCCTGTCATGTCATGATCAAAAGACACTCTCTGGAGTCCTTTAACTTATTGCTATATAAGCCTTTTGAAATCACTTCTTAACTAAAAGAGTCTGAACACTGTATCGGAAACAATTTGACTTATTAAGTATTTTTCAATAAAATTACTTAATTTCAAATTTATACGTCATCTTTTGCTATATAATAACATTAAAGGACATGAAAGTCAGAAAGATGACATGTCCGGAATCTAAGTGCCTGAAAGGGCAGATGCACCCTCATAAAGCCTAAGATATATACATACATACATATGCGTCAGGAAAACAAATATTTGGCTCTAAAAAAACAATAAAAAAAACAAAAAAAAAAAAAAACAAGAGGGCCATGATGGCCCTGAGGTCGCTCACCTGTATATAGGCCCCCCCCCCCCCCAACGTTGCAGGGCCAATTTAACCCAAGGGCTTTTATTTGCACAAACTTGGTAGACACCCATAAGAAGATGTTTCATGCTAAACATCTAAGCTCTAGCTCATTGGGCTTTTTAAAAGAAGATTTTTTTTAAGTTTTTACTATACACATATAGTTAAAAACAATGACACCCCTGGGGCCGGGCCAGGGCTTTTATTTGAACAAACTTTGTAGACACTTATTAGAAGATGTTTCATGCTTAGTATCTAAACTCTAGCTATTTGGTTTTTTTCAAAGAAGATTTTAAGTTTTTGCTATACACATATAAAGAAAATCAATGACCCCCGGGGCGGGGCCAATTTTGACCCCAGGGCTTTTATTTGAACAAACTTGGTAGACACTTATTAGAACATGTTTCATGCTAAATATCTTAGCTCTAACTCTTTTGGATCTTGAAAAGAAGATTTTTTAAGTTTTTACTATATGCATATAGGGAAAATCAATGACCCCCTGGGGCGGGCCAATTTTGACCCCATGGCTTTTATTTGAACAAACTTGGTAGACACCTATAAAAACATGTTTGATGCTCAATATCTTAGCCATAGCTCTTTGAGTTTTTTAAAAGAAGATTTTTTAAGTTTTTACTATATGCATATAGGGAAAATCAAATACCCCCCGGGGCGGGGCCAATTTTGACCCCAGGGCTCTTAATTGAACAAACTTGGTAGACACCCATTAGAACATATTTCATGCTAAATATCTTAGCTCTAGCTCTTTGGGTTCTTTAAAAGAAGATTTTTTAAGTTTTTACTATATGCATATAGGGAAAATCAATGACCCCCCGGGGCGGGGCCAATTTTGACCCCAGGGCTTTTATTTGAAAAAACTTGGTAGACACTCACTAGAAGATGTTTCATGCCAAATATCTAAGCTCTAGCTCTTAGGGTTTTTTAAAGGAAGATATTTAAAGTTTTTTCTTTCGGTTGCCATGGCAACCAGAGTTCTGCATGGAATTAAATTCTTTGAACAATTTTTAAAGGTGACCACCAAAGGAACATTCCTGTGAAGTTTGGATGAAATTGGCTTAGTGGTTTATGAGGAGATGTCATTTAAAGTAAAAGTTTACCGACGGACGGACGACGGACGGACGCCGGACGAAAAGCGATCACAAAAGCTCACCCTGTCACTTTGTGACAGGTGAGCTAAAAAAACTCAAATCGGAATGACTTGTTTAATTTCCTGCTGTTTAACAACATCACTATTTATGTATTAAAACCAGCCTGGTGTACTCTTATCGTGCCTTTACAACATCAAATACAATCACTGTGTCACATGTTTAAAATATTTTCCAAATTAAGGATGCATCAATTTCTAACATCTTAATTAAATATTTTTAAGTAGACAAATAAATTCATTATAAAATTGTCACAAATAAATGACAAAAATGTGGACGGACACACGCACACAAACAAATATACACAGTGCAAAATAAAATTATATACATTTATTAATGTATCCCATCATAGAGGGGGCAAAGGTTAAACTGTGTTAACTCTATTTACTAAGTAAATAATTTCGATCATTTACAACTAATGGTTTTAGTACTTTCTACACTAACTGCATAAAAAATGGTTTGTGTTACTGTTTAGTAAATAAAACATTTGAGTCCATTCTTACAAATAGTATTTGACACAATGTTTTCAATCTATTGACCATCTCACTCACAGAATTTTGATATCTCCAAAAGTCAATTGATATGTTAAGTTCACTGTTTTATGATTATAAACTCTTGACAAATTATAGAATTTATTTACTTCTACTTGTACTGTATCTCCTTTATTTCCTATAAAATCAATTAATGATTTAGTCATTTGCATTTTGTAGCATCTGAGACACTATATACCATTATTATATCATCACCTTAGTGCAATAACTGGTTAACTCCTATTAAATTTAGAAGGACTTAACCCGTTATTGCACTAAGGTGACAATATATGTCTCTGCTCTTGAAATATTCAATATCTGCATGACTAGAATTCAGTCATTTCCACTGTTTATACATAACATCTGGTCATTATGATATGCAATCAAAACTCCAACTTAGAATTTAGTCATTTTCCAGTTGTATAAATTGTACATCAAATTATCTCCTCTTGTTGTAACAGTCAACATATAAATTAGTCACTTCCATTTTGAAACATATTGCATACATGCCATAACGTCCCGGATGCCCGGGATTGTCCCGGAAATCGGATGTCTGTCCCGGAGATGTCCCGGGCATCGATTTGATCCCGGAAAAAAAAAATCATGATATTTTGCAAAATTTTCATAAATTTTCTTAAATCAAATCTCGCACATTTCACCTCTAGATCGTAAAACATAATCTGACCTGGTACACATAATACACAGGAACGTTGACACTTACAAGTTTACAATATACAGCCCCCCAATTATCGACTGTCGATTCCCCTCGGCAATAGATTCTTCATGCATCGGCAATTAACATTCTCTGTTGAATTCGGCAGCGTTTAATGGTCGGGTTAATTAATTGTTTACGGCCCTAAACAATTATCGTTAATCCCCGATAATCATTAATTTTTAGATCAATCGCTAACTTGCCGAAAGTCTAATTATTACAAACAATGTAAATATATCTATCAAATTAAAAAATTAAAGGTGTCAAATAAATCACCTTGCTGTGTTTGTTTTTATGACTGGAAGAATTGCATTACGTGACATGTAGTAATTATCATGACTTTAAGATATAACGGGTGAACAACATGGCTGCGCCCATTCACCGGGTTTATAATTTACAACTTACTTGCTTTTAGGGAATAATAAATTAAATAAAGAAATACTTTTAAAATGATAAATATGTCGACCTAAAAGACAACTTATAAAACTAGTAAGTTAACTGTTTATCATTAAAATTCAGGAGAAAGTCGTCCTAATTTAATAACGTTATACGATTGACACCCCCCCCCCTTTTCCACAACTGCCTACACATCCATTATTGCCGCGATGAAAAGTGTCCCGGAAAGCTGTCCAAAAATTATGGCATGTATGATATTGCAACTACTTAGAATTTAGGCATTTCCCTAGTAACTTCCTTCATTACTCCCAGTTGATTTGCATCAATTCTCTTCTTTGGGTTTAGTCACTTCCATTTTTTAACATAACACAACTACTTTAGTCACTTCCACTGATACTACATTACACAAAGCCAATGATTTAGTCATGTCCACTTGTGATGTAAAAGAGCATCCTCGCTTTTCATACCAACATAGAATTTAGTCACTTTCACATGTACATATTTATTAAATCTTTTAGTCACTTCCATTGTGTAAGATATAACAAATGGCTAGAATTAAGTCACTTTCACTGCTAGAATTTTCACTGCTAGAATTTAGTCACTTCCACTGTTAATGCATAATAAGTTGTCAATTGATTTGCAATGAACTCTATAATTTGGAACTTAGTCACTTCCATTTTTAACATATTACAACTGGTAAGAAGTTAGTCACTTCCACAGCTACCTTGATAAAACACCATGTGAACTTATTGACAATCAGTTCAGAATTTAGTCACTTCTACCTGTACTGTGTTACAGCTTGTTGAAGGGTTCACATCTGTCTCAATCTTTAATTCTTTCAATGATTTAACACTCTGAAAATTTAATGGAATTTGTCTTTTGTAAAAAAAAGGTACAATTTTATGTTTCAAATTCTTGTATTTACTGTAACAAAACTAATATTTTATCAACATTGTATCACAAGTTCAATTCAATGCAAATTTTAGACTGCCTCAGTCCTATATAAATATAAACAATTCAATTTTTTTTCAAATATCAGCCTAAAATATCAAAACATATCTATCAGCTTAAAATATGAAAACACAGTTCAAGATATGTTAACAATGATTCAACCTATATCCATAAAGAATTGAGAATAAAAATAATATATACACATTTTGATACTGAAGCCCATAAAGAGACTCCACCGAGTTTTTTTTTTACTTGACAGGACTGGAAATGTTTGATATCAATATTCCATTTGATGTAGATCCGGACCAGTAACTTGTGTGCAAAATTTCAGACTGCTTGCTCACTTCATTTGTGAGAGATGACTTAAAATTGAAAAACCTTGCAATGCATTTCACTCAACTCCGGTTTAGAATAGCAAACAAATATGACTTTCATTTTTTTTCTAAGTATATTTCTTAATCATCTTTTGCTTTAAAGTACCTCAGCTGTTATATATAAAAAATAAAATTATATGTTTTTAGGTATGTTTTGGACCTCTTTAAAACAAAAAAAAAAGACACTTCCAAATTCTTAATAGGGCAATTCACAGAAGGGCATTTCATTCTACAAAATGCATGTAGCAGTTGAAATTTTTAGGTAATATTTGTCTTTTGTTTGATTGGGTTTTTATGTCACACTGACACAGTCTAAGTCATATTTCGACGTTCCAACTTTACTGGTGGAGGAAGACCTCAGGTGCCCCTCCATGCATTATTTCACGCACAAACGGGCAGCTAAGTAGAACCACCGACGTTTCGTAAGCTAGCTGGAAAGCTTCCTCACATGAAAGAATCCAAAGTCCCTGTCGGGATTCAAACCCACAGCGGTGAGGGGAAAGTGACAAGTGAAGTCAACGACCTCAACCACAGATTGCCACGAAAAGGTTATAAGATAATCTCTTACTTACCCCTTGTTTGAGAGCCAATGTAAAACTTCTTGTATCTGTCTGTGTTCCTACATCCTGCGATCCAATACTGGACTTCTTTCTTGTAACAATGAGAACATCTGCCGAGGGTGACAGCTCACAGAATGACAGTCTCGGCTTAATTTGATCAATGGAACCTGTGCAACAATTGAAATGTTACAGTTATATGAAACTGAAATTATTTTTAATCTATTTTATATGTTTGACTGTAATATAGAAATCTAGGACAAGTAAATTCATAAAATATTGCAAATTATGTATGTTTAAAAAAGAATAAACTCAAATATGTACAAAAGTTTTATTATGACTATCCACTGCTTCAAAGTCATTTGATTCCATTTGAAATACAACTTTGCGATGCAATTAGACCCTTTTTAGCATGTTACATACATGTACGTCTTTTATTTGAAATACATTAAAAATGGTGACATTTTAAAGGCATGGCTAACTGTAAACATTTTAAGAAGCACTACCTACCATCGGACATATTGCATTGTGGTTCACTGTAAAGCACTGTATACCTGCCTTTGGGCATATTGCATAGTGGTTCATTTTAATTATTTTACAGGTAACCACTACCTACCATTGGACATATTGCATTGTGGTTCATTTCAAACAATCTAAAGGCAAACCACTACCAACCATTGGACATATTGCATTGTGGTTCATTTCAAACAATCTAAAGGCAAACCACTACCAACCATTGGACATATTGCATTGTGGTTCATTGTAAACATTCTAAAGCAAAGCACTTCCTATCAGTGGACATATTGGATTGTGGTTCATGTAATACCTTCTAAAGCAAAGAACTACCTACCATTGTAAATACTGCATTGTGTTTCATTTCAAACAATCTAAAGGCAAAGCACTACCTGCCTTTG
This sequence comes from Ruditapes philippinarum, assembly GCF_026571515.1. Classification (NCBI taxonomy): domain Eukaryota; kingdom Metazoa; phylum Mollusca; class Bivalvia; order Venerida; family Veneridae; genus Ruditapes; species Ruditapes philippinarum. The sequence goes on along the minus strand of NW_026863802.1, from coordinate 163,330 downwards.
GGCATATTGCATAGTGGTTCATTTCAAACAATCTAAAGGCAAAGCACTACCTACCATTGGACATATTGCATTGTAGTTCATGGTAAACATCCTAAAGGCAAAGCACTTCCTAAGAATAGACATAATGCATAGTGGATTACTGTAAACAATCTAAAGGCAAAGCGCTTCCAATCATTGGGCATATTGCATTGAGGTCTAAAGCAAAACACTACCTACCATTGGACATATTGCATTTTGGTTAATTTTAAACAATCTTAAGCAAAGCACTACCTAACATTGGATATATTGCATTGTTATTCATTTTAAACAATCTTAAGCAAAGCATTACCTGCCATTGGACATATTGCATTTTGATTCATTTTAAACAATCTAAAGATAATCACTACCAACCATTGGACATATTGCATTTTGGTTCATTTTAAACAATCTAAAGATAATCACTACCTACCATTGGACATATTGCATTTCGGTTCATTTTAAACAATCTAAAGCAAAGCATTACCTGCCATTGGACATATTGCATTTTGATTCATTTTAAACAATCTAAAGATAATCACTACCTACCATTGGACATATTGCATTTCGGTTCATTTTAAACAATCTAAAGCAAAGCACTACCTGCCATTGGACATATTGCATTTTGGTTCATTTTAAACAATCTAAAGCAAAGCACTACCTACCATTGGACATATTGCATTGTGGTTCATTTCAAACAATCTAAAGGCAAAGCACTACCTACCATTGGACATATTGCATTGTGGTTCATTTCAAACAATCTAAAGGCAAAGCACTACCTACCATTGAACATATTGCATTTTGGTTCATTTTAAACAATCTAAAGCAGAGCACTACCTACCACTGGACATATTGCATTGTGGTTCATTTTAAACAATCTAAAGGCAAAGCACTACCTAACAATGGACAAATTGCATTGTGGTTCATTTTGAACAATCTAAAGATAAACACTACCAACCATTAGACATATTGCATTTTGATTCATTTTAAACAATCTAAAGCAAAGCACTACCTAACATTGGACAAATTGCATTGTGGTTCATTGAAAAAATTCTTAAGCAAAGCACTTCCTACAATTGGACATTTTGCATTGTAGTTCATTGTAAACATTCTAAAGCAAAGCACTACCTACCATTGGACATATTGCATTTTGGTTCATTGTAAACAATCTTAAGCAAAGCACTACCTAACATTGGATATATTGCATTGTTGTTCACAGTAAACATTCTAAAGCAAAGCACTACATACAATGGACATATTTCATTGTGGATTACTGTTAACAATCTAAAGGCAAATCACTATCTAATAATAGAAATGTTGCATTGTGGTTCAGTGTAACCATTCTAAAGCAAAGAAAGCACTACCTACCATGGGGCATTGTGGATAATTGTTATCATTCTTTAGCAAAGCACTGCCTACAATTGGACATGTAGCATTATGGAATACTGTAATCATTCTAAAGCAAAGCACCAACTACCATATTGCATTGTGGATTACTGTAATCATTCTATATCAAGGCACTAAATTTCTACAATTTTGTTGATTACTGTAATCATTATAAAGCCAAGCACTACCTACCAAAAGAAATATAGCATTGTGGAATACTGTAAACATTACAAAGCAAAGCACTATCTTCCATTGTTGATAACTGTAAACATTATAAAGCAAAGCACTACCTACCATTGGACATATTGCATTGTGGATTGCTATAAGCATGGTTAAGTATTGCTTTTTGACGAAGCTCTTGTGGACGTTTAGGTGACATCTGCTTGTTGTGATTTATTAATGTAGCCTCAGACAACTTTGGCAAGCGGACTTGAGATGTTGTAAAATCAACACGATCTAAATAAATAAAACAAGCTAGTGGTTACTGGAAATAAACAACAAAATTTAACAAAGCACAGATGGCTACAGACATCAAAATTCTTATAAAGCACAGATGGAAACTTCTTAAATAGAAGTACAGATGGCAATTTCTTAAATGTAAACACAGATGGCAACTTCTTAAAAGGAAGCACAGATGGCAAATTTTTAAATGGAAGCACAGATGGCATATTTCTCTCATTCTTCATATTCACATTAACATTTCTTAAATGGCCATTGAATTTTGTTCATGACAAAACTAAAAAATTTTTCACAGGGAGACAATTCAAAATATAAACTAGACAAAGAACATAAACTAAACAGAGTTATGTTTCTTGCAAAATGTGAAACCTTTCAAAGAATTTTATCATTGCAAACACTTTCAACTAAACCCCCTAGAATTGCACTGGACTAGACAGTGTTCCTAATAAAGGATAATAGATGAAAAGGCACCCATAAGAAAACTCAGTGAACTAAATAATGCTGCTTATTGCTGTACATATCTGAATTTCTGTTAGTTGTTACTGAGTTAAGAAAAAAATTAGAGCTTAGAAGACATTATAGGGTCATAACTTTGTAAATTATAACTGAATTGGAAAATGCTACTAATATGCACAGCTCTTCCACAGCTGCTGTTGGAAGTGTTTTGTTTGTCACATTTGGGGTCACAATTCACAATGTAAAGTTTTCACAGTGACTTTCAAACTTTACTGGCGGAGGAAGACATCAGGTGCCCTAAAGTGCATAATTTCAGACACAGGCTGGCATCTGATGATGTTCTATAAGCTAGCTGGATAGCTTCCAAACAGTAAAGAGTGCAAAGTCCCTGACAGGATTCAAACCCTCAGTGGTGAGAAGCAAGTGATTTTAAGTCAACAACATTAGCCAATCAGTCAAAGAGACCCACTCATGTTGTAAGTGAAGCTCCCTATGAAGTTGTAATGAATTCCAATAGTAATACATGTAGTCTAGAAAAAAATTGTGGATATACAGGTCATGGAGGGATGGACAAAGTGATAAAGTATATACATCCCTTTTGAAACACATTATAACAAAATAATGACAAAAAGAATGTGTCTCAGCTTGCATGGTTGTATATAAGTATGCACTCACTTATGGTAAATTTAATATAAATATGGTACTGTATGATAATCACTATGGGTATTGTCTAAAACAACATTAATACACATATTTTACCTGTGACAGCATGGACAGGACTTTGTTCTATATCCACGGATAATGTATGTGTATTTACAGCCGGGTAGTATTCTACATGTTTCCAGTGTTTTATAAGAGCTGGTCCCCAATTATCTTGTGATAAACAGGACTCTTTTATTCTCTGTAAAAATTTAAAACTAACATATTCATCTGAATAGATATAGTCCTTGAAACTCATTTTTAAAACATAGAGAACAAATTATACTTGAAAAATAAAGCTCAAAAAACTATGACAAAATATCTAAAGTCTTTTAAGAATTCTAAATTTCACTGTCACAATGTGTCCCTATTTTTAAGTTGATTTTAAAGCATCAAAACCCAACTCAAACCATCAATGCCTGGTTGACCTAAATCAGTTCAATATCTCAATTGCTATTGAAAACAGTGAAAGTATTACTGAACCTTGAGCAGTGAAGGGGTAAATATTTACCTGTGTAATTGGTCCTTCTAGTGAACAAAGTTTCTTTACAGCATATCCTGGTATAGACACAACACACAGGACAGTGAGGGTAATAGCCAATGGCTCGGCCCATACTGGGAAATGCTCAGTTTTCAGATTTACCCCAGTAATAATGGCTGACACTAGGATGAACTGAAGAAAAAAATCGAATCTACGATTTCTTTTGAACTTATGTAAAGAATAATAGAAATGTGCTTGAGAATATACAATAGTCACTGGTACTGTCATTTTAAAATACCTGTTCATTCCAACACTTACACGTCAAATACAATATAAATTATGTACATGTTTCATATGAGAATTATAAAGCTTGAAATAAAACTGAATTATTTCTTTTCTTTAGTTGGGTTATACATTGCACAAACAAAATATAGATCATATGGCGACTTTCCAGCTTTATTGGTGGAGGAAGACCTCAGGTGCCCTTCTGTGCATTATTTCAGTCATGAACAAGCAAATGAGTAGAACCATCATTATATTTTTTAAAGGCACCATAGTAGTTAAAATGTACTCTTTATCCACAGGTTATTGGATTTATGTCCTAGCAGCGTCACAACAATGTTTTCAGTCTTACAACACCAATTCTACTCAATTCAGAAGGCGGACTTGGTACAATAATAACTTGTTGAATGAACTTTCTTCACAACTATTCCTTAGGAAAAAAACAGATTCATACAAAAAAACTGATTCATACAAAAAATAAAACTTACCACCATGATTACTGGAGATATAAAACACCACATTGCACGCCACCATAAACTAACCGAATTTCCCAACATCAACTGTAAATCTGTTGCGAAATGACGTATCTTGTACACCCAGGCCAGTCCTACACACATAAATATACCTATCACAACATTTGGCATTCCACCGCAGAATTCATCCAACAGCTGTAGCAAGAATGGACCACCCTGAAATATACAAAGACAGCTAATAAATTATCTTATATTCTAAAAATACAAGAGGGTGATGATGGGTGAAAATTGCTCACCTTAATTAAAATTCAATCACCCAAAGAAAAAAATATATCCCAGTACAGTACTATTACAAATTCCAAGGAACAATCTTAATTCATTGACAATACTTGCCAATTTTTTAAAATTATTTTTCTTTTATTTTTTAGCACTGGCACTGCTTTCTTTTTCAAAAGACCAAAAGATTTCAGCTATTGTTGTTATTGGCCATCCAAGAACCATTCTTGCGTCAATTCATCAAAATATACCCAGCTGTTGAGAGGATATTTTGTTAAAAACTTTTTTCTTCTATTTTTAGGTCTGGCAGCCATCTTATTCAGCAGAGCAAAACAATTTTAGCTATTTCTATCATACAAGGATCATTCCTACAAGTTTTATTAAAATCTATCGCACCAAGAAATTGAGATTTAGGCTATATGTCCTTTGAAGTTTATTTCTATTATTATGATACTATTATTATTTTATTTAATTAAAATAATTTACATGCCTGAGTTGTCATAGGAAGTCCAAGCAGATACAGAGCAGAACACGTGATAAACAGCACAATAATTCGTGACTTGCGGAAAATTTCCATGTTCTCGTCCATCACCACTGTGATGATGATCTCAGTCATCACGAGGATTGAACTCATCCCCATCATCACTATCATCAAGAAAAAGAATGCTGACCACATTGCCGATGGCTGGAAGTTGGTTACAGCAGCAGGAAATGCGACGAACACCAGACCGATGTCTGCAATGTAACAATTAAATTCAATAATCAAAGTTATTTGATGATGTTTAAAATGCATACATTAACTTTTCAAATAATGATATTTCAGAGAAATTACAAAATACTATTATGTTTTTGTATTGTGCCATCCACAAAAATCCAAACCATTAGATAATAAGCCATGGCTTATTTTAACTTCAGTAGGTCAAGTTGCTTACTTTCAGGGACAGTTTTTTTCAAGGTTGGTATATTTCTGAGTGAAAAAAAGTCTTATTTATTATTTTTCATTTAAAAAAAAATAAAAAGTCTTTTTAAGTAGCTAGCATTTTCAAGTTTATGAAATAAATAAACATTTATGTATGATGCATGACTAAAGATTTTACTGTTAGGTAGCTTGGAAGATTTGGATTTTCTTTAAATAAACATTCAAGTACTGTAGTCTTTTGCTTTTTGGGGGGTTTTAGTATTTTGTTGGTTTCAATGTATAGATGCTAAAACTTACTTGAAGTAACCACATTTTCGACAGTGGTGTTAAGCTGGTGAGCTAAAATCCCCATAGATGCAAACACTGTGAACCCAGCTAGAATACTCATCAATGTGTCTATTACACATATCAATATAGCATCTCTGTAATATAACAATTAAAACTTTTTAAAGAGGATTGGTATACAATGGGCAAATTTTCCACAAATATTTTAAATATTGATAAAAACAATAAAATTGTAGCATTTTGATATTCTTATGAAATATTTCTGGAAAGAAAAATCTTGGTGAAAAAAAAAATCAAGTGATTTTGTATGATCATATATTTAAATAACAATATTTTGTTCTATAAACACCTTTAAAATGATTATCTGCTATATGCTATAATATATTGATAAGTTTACACAGGATCATTATATCTAAGGCATACATATATTATTCTTTTGTGTTTTTTTTCACATGTGATACTAAAATACTTTCTGCATAATTGCTAACAGTATCACAGTTGTTTTTTTTATCATGGACCAATTCACTTTAATATATCACTTGTTTTATATCAGTAATACATTAGTCAACAATGATTCGTATACAAGTATCAGCATTACAAATCTTAAACACATTAACATAAAATGATTCATATATCAGTATTGCAAAGATCGAACAATTTATTATACAATGTTTCATATATCAGTATTGCATTGGTTATCAATATATATTTTTTGTATTGCTGTAATGAATAAATTGAAAATAATTCATTTATCAACACTCATAGATCAATTTAATATGCAGGGGATTCATACATGTACATGTATATTGCATATTTATATACAATGATTTATAAATCATTATCAGTACCAAACAGCTGACCCAAATTTATCTATAGTGATTCATTTATCACTATTGCATTTTTGTAAAAAGAAAATATTTACAGTGATTCACATATCATTTTTTATATTCCCTGGGAGATGCTGTGCCTAGTTTAGCACCGAGGAAGGTAGTCTAGTACTGGTGTAACTCTCCAGGAATGATGGTTAGGAAACTACCTGCCTATATGACTGAAATACTGTTGGGAAAAGGCGTAAAATCAAACAAACAAACTGTAGATATTGTTTAGATTCTTATAGATATTGTTTAGTAACCTTTCCAAACTGTTTAGTTACCTGTAGATATTGTTTAGTAACCTTTCCAAACTGTTTAGTTACCTGTAGATATTGTTTAGTTACCTGTAGACATTGTTCAGTTACCTGTAGATATTGTTTAGTAACCTTTCCAAACTGTTTAGTTACCTGTAGATATTGTTTAGTTACCTGAAGATATTGTTTAGTTACCTGTAGACATTGTTCAGTTACCTGTAGATATTGTTTAGTTACCTGTAGTTATTGTTTAGTTACCTGTAGACATTGTTCAGTTACCTGAAGATATTGTTTAGTTACCTGTAGTTATTGTTTAGTTACCTGTAGTTATTGTTTAGTTACCTGTAGACATTGTTTAGTTACCTGTAGTTATTGTTTAGTTACCTGTAGACATTGTTCAGTTACCTGTAGATATTGTTTAGTTACCTGTAGTTATTGTTTAGTTACCTGTAGATATTGTTTAGTTACCTGTAGATATTGTTTAGTTACCTGTAGACATTGTTCAGTTACCTGTAGATATTGTTTAGTAACCTTTCCAAACTGTTTAGTTACCTGTAGATATTGTTAGTTACCTGTAGATATTGTTTAGTTACCTGTAGACATTGTTCAGTTACCTGTAGATATTGTTTAGTTACCTTTTCAAATTGTTAAGTTACCTGTAGATATTGTTTAGTTACCTGTAGATATTGTTTAGTTACCTGTAGATATTGTTTAGTTACCTGTAGATATTGTTTAGTTATCTGTAGGTATTGTTTAGTTACCTGTAGATATTGTTTAGTTACCTGTAGATATTGTTTAGTTACCTGTAGATATTGTTAAGTTATCTGTAGATATTGTTTAGTTACCTGTAGATATTGTTTAGTTACCTGTAGATATTGTTTAGTTACCTGTAGATATTGTTTAGTTACCTGTAGATATTGTTTAGTTACCTGTAGATATTGTTTAGTTACCTGTAAATATTGTTTAGTTACCTGTAGATATTGTTTAGTTACGTGTAGATATTGTTTAGTTACCTGTAGATATTGTTATGGAACTTGTTATAACTAGACAGTGTTGTAAGACCTCCACTACAAGCTGATAACGAGAAGAACACCTGAGAGGCAGCATCGCTCCACACCTGCATTGATAACACCTTGTCCCATTTAGGGGTCACATAAAATCGGATTCCTTCTAAATGACCGTCCACCATCATCGCACAGATTAACAGCACAACCAGTAAAACTATTGGAATTATCACAACAAAATATGCTACCTGTTAATAAATATAAAAGAATAAATAAGCTGATTTTCAAAGCTACTGACATTAATTTCTTAATAGGTAACAATTAAATTTTCTTAAGCTTGAAATCCAAATCACAAGCATCATACATCATTTTAAAAAAGTTCAACAATAAATATTTAAACCTTTCAGAATAATAAATATTTAAATCTATGAGTGAATAATTATGCATCTGCAAATTTTTGGAAAATCCAGATTTTTTAAATGACAAATATTCCTCTAAATTGTCATATTTTATAGAAAGAGTAATTTTTCTACATCTTCAAGTCACTGTTTCCTTGGTCCTTTGTTCAACCAAAGGACAGTCTGCATTTTCTTCTAATCACATGGCATAGATATGTACTGTACATTGTTCCTTTGCAATGAAAATGATACTTTACACCTCCATGAAATAAAAATTCACATTAGAGTGACGTCCCCTGACTAACCTTTCCAGCAGAGTAGATTCCCCTGACCAAGCACATGAAAACAATAACCCAGCAAAGCAAAAGATAGAGTGCAAGTTGCCACTGTACTGATCCAAAATCCTGCAGGCCTTCAGACTGGTGTAATACTTCATTACTGTAATTACATAGTATATTTTCATAGGAATTTTTAAAAATATTATGATAGAAATGTGTCTATATTCTTAAACATTGTACATTCTAAGTATCAGACTTTACAAGAGCTGTGTCAGCTAAGGAAAGAATGCTTGACTATTCTCAGTGGTGACAGTAAAACAAGAGCCTTGATAAAGCAGAAGTTCAAAGAAGGCCTAAAATCTGCCAAATCCATGTAAGAGTTTTAGGCCTTGAAAAGTGACCTCCTATTATTGCTCTCAAATAAGTGTGTGAAGTTTCAACCTATTCCTTTCAGTAGTGTTGGAAATGCCAGCTTGAACATTGTTCTTCAAATATTCTGGCTGAAAATGGAAAATATCTGTTTTGCCAATACTTGTTTGAATTTACAACACAATGCCATAACTATTTTAACCTTGGTGTCAAATTAATATTATAATGAAAATATTTTGAATTACAAAACGATAAACATAATAGAAAAGACATTATCAAAAACCTACTGGAAATATTCCTCACTTGGATCTTTAAGGTTTGCCATCAAATGCTGTTTCTCTGGTATATACAAAGCATCTCCAAATTTTCCATGTAACCAACTAATACAGCCTGTAAATAAAATATGTCCAGCTATATTATTCCATAATGCTGCACTAATGCAAAAAATGGTCAACATGCAATGGCAGCTCCGCTCCATACTTTTCAGCTTTAAGGTTTGGTTACACAAAACTATTGAACCATCTGTTTGTTAACATGTACAGTGTTACCTCTTCAAAGTGGACCATTGTAAAGCAAAAACTAGAATCTCTAGTCAATATCAATATTATTTCTTTCAAAAGTAAAGATTTCCACTATAATTTACCTTTATAGAGCAATTAACTCTTTACAACAACAATATTATTTCATCCAAAAGTAATGATTCCTGCTATAATTTACATCTGGCTATAATTTACCTCTATACAGCAACACCTCTAGGTAACAACCAAATCATTTGTTTTCCAAAGGGTGTTGCTCTACACAGGTTATACTGTAGTTTGCTAATTCTGTGTAATGTGTACATTAGACTTATCCAATCTTTTATTTGGAACCGTCATTTGCTAGTTTAAATGATTTTAAAATAGAAGTGCTACAAATAAACACCTATGGATCATAAAGCTTAGCTGGCATAATGCAAATACAAGAGGCCCATTATTTTTGCTGCTAACTACTCATACAAGAGGTCCATTATTTTTGCTGCTAAGTACTCATGCAAGAGGTCCATTATTTTTGCTGCTAAGTACTCATACAAGAGGTCCATTATTTTTGCTGCTAAGTACTCATACAAGAGGTCCATTATTTTTGCTGCTAAGTACTCATACAAGAGGTCCATTATTTTTGCTGCTAAGTACTCATACAAGAGGTCCATTATTTTTGCTGCTAAGTACTCATACAAGAGGTCCATTATTTTTGCTGCTAAGTACTCATACAAGAGGTCCATCATTTTTGCTGCTTAAAGTACTCATACAAGAGGTCCATTATTTTTGCTGCTAAGTACTCATACAAGAGGTCCATTGTTTTTGCTGCTTAAAGTACTCATACAAGAGGTCCATTATTTTTGCTGCTTAAAGTACTCATACAAGAGGTCCATTATTTTTGCTGCTAAGTACTCAAAAAGACAAATGTTACAACTACAATCATGCAGTCTCAAAGCTGCAGTGATCATAATAGCTTGAAACAGACGAGCTAGAAACAGACTTGGGTGTGATAAATGCAACTGAAAAAAACTTTTTTTTTCGCAAAAAAGCACATGTTCATAAGAATTTTTTGTTATGATAATTAATAATGACAATGATATTTCATCAGTTTTCAGTGCAGGAGATAATAATAATCATATGTGACTTTTAGAACATTAAATGCAGATAATATTAACCCTTTCGCTGCCAGAGGGTTATTGTTTTATTGTTCACCTATTTGCCAGAGGATTTTCTAAGAAATTACTATATTATTAATTAATATAATTATTATTATTTGTTATTAGTATTATAATAATTATATATGTTTCCAAATTTGTTAGTATAATAATAATTATTGTTGATGGTATAATTTTCTTTATATTTATTATTATTTTTATTATTATTATTATTAATTAATTATTATTACTAGTTTTATTATAGAAACGGCTAAAGCCGTCCATATGGCAAATACGCCGAAAATAACAGAGACGGCTTAAGCCGTCCCTATGGCAGTGAAAGGGTTAATATCATGCTTAATTCTATTTCAATTCCAAACAAGCTAAATTTCCATCTAGAACTAGAAATGTGTCCATAAGACATGGATGCCTACACATTCCACAATGTTTTATCACCACATTTCGTAGTGTTTATCAACCATTTCATAGTGTTTATCACCACATTTCACAGTGTTTATCACCACATTTCACAGTGTTTATCACCACATTTCACAGTGTTTATCACCACATTCCACAATGTTTTATCACCACATTTCGTAGTGTTTATCAACCATTTTATAGTGTTTATCACCACATTCCATAGCGTTTATCACCACATTCCATAGTGTTTATCAGCACATTCCATAGTGTTTATCACCACATTTCACAGTGTTTTATCAGTCTATGGACAGACAGTGTGACAGTGTGGAAGTGTAATATATATAATAGAACAAACAGACAGAGGCAAATCTATATGCCCCCTAAAATTGGGAACATAGAAATTATTTTCAAAAGTTCATATAAGGCCATTTACCTGTTACATTATCTTGTATAAATTGTGAGTGATTATCTGATTTGATACATTCCTGTAGATATGTGCCACATGATGTGTTCTGTACTGTAGGTTCATCAAGGAATGTTTCATTTAACAGACTACAGTTTGTCACTTGATACTTGTTTAATCTGCAAGCTACACAGATAATATACAATGTTATTGATAAATAAAAATGAATTTTTTAGGCAAAATTAAAATCAGATGCTTTGATTAGGTCAATTTTTTCCCAACTAACATTAAATCAGATCATTGACCTTGAGTAAGGGTTTCAGGTGAAATTCATTTACATTGCTATGTAAAGCCTAGTATCTAGTATATTGTTGCATTAAATGTATATTAATACTCTGTGCTAGTTTTCCGCACGTAAAAATTCCTGCTCATTTACATATTTCTTGTCAAATTTCATCCCATTTCCACCCAGAATATGCTCTTTATTTGACTTGTTTAGATTCCGGGTGGAATCCAAGTGCTAATTTCGTTCCATTTCCGAGCTTAACATTTCATACAGGAAGCAAAGTCATTTTATAAATTCTGGTAGAAACTAATAATAAATTTCACAACATGCGTCAAACATTTCAGATAAGACCATAAAATGAGCCGTGTCATGACAAAACCAACATAATGGGTTTGCGACCAGCATGGATCCAGACCAGCCTGCGCATCCGCGCAGTCTGATCAGGATCCATGCTGTTCGCTATCAGTTTCTCTACTTGTAATAGAGTTGGTAAGCGAACAGCATGGATCCTGATCAGACTGCGCGGATGCGCAGGCTGGTCTGGATCCATGCTGGTCGCAAACGCATTATGTTGGTTTTGTCATGACACGGCTCAAATAATCACACTTGTATTCATTATTATATCAAATGTTAGCCATTCCATTCCAATCTATTACCACCCGAGATATAAAAAAGTAATTTCTTCAACTATTCTGTTGACATAACAGATTACATAGGAGAAAAATAAACACTAATATTGCATCATTTATAGAGTAAAATCCATGGAAAGCCAAAACGGCTATCAGGTAAAGTAAACTAGACTTTGACAATAAAACGGTTTTTAATGATTCTCTAAGGCAAACATATTGTAAACATAGTGAAGGAATTGTAGCATTATTAAATGTCATATAATACATGTACAATGTATAGAAAATTCTATAAAAGCAGAGAATTAATGTGATTCAAAACATTAAATATATTCATGATAAAGTCTAAATAGTTCCTCTATGTGTCCAAATATTCTGTGGCAAGATTGTTTAAAAGCTAAATAAAACAGGTACGGATTTGATATTAAACCCATATAAGGGAAACACAAATTTACATAGAAAAATATCAACAAACAACAAAAATATGCCATAAATACCATGGCAACTATTTGAATTGCAATGTAATTTAATGTCAAACGTCAAAGATGGCATTAAATCTATATTACGTGAAAAGCATCATATATATGCTAAAATCATTATTTCATGGTATAAAACTCATATGGCCCTCTTTAAAATATGGAAAATATAATTATTTGCTTCTGAGCCAGAATGTGCTTGTAAGTCTGTATATATTGATCAATTTACAAAAACTATATATATAAACATGAAATGTAACTCTATAAGTACATTTTCTGCATCTGTTCACATGATTTTATTAAAGTTACATAAGTATTAAGATTATCTTTGAAAAATATTTACATTTACTGTAAATCACTTTATATTCATGAGAACTTTTTTTCTTCATGGGAACCCCCTTCCTAAATTTCCTATTTTGCAGATTTGTGAATTCACCATGGCATGGTAAGTATAATTAAAGATCATGATTTTTTTGTATCTTATTTGTGCAATACAACAGGAAAAAGAAGTCTATTTGTGCAATACAACAGGAAAAAGAAGTCTTAAATTAAATTTTATTGATTTCCATTCCAAAGCAAACTAAATATGTTAATATACTTTAAATGTTATCCAGTAGTGTTCATTTGATGACAGTTATCAATTTCATATACATTGCTCTCCCGTAATTGATTGATTTTTTTACTGAAGAAAAATAACATATTTTTAATCCTTTGTCACATTTGGTTATTGCTTATTTAGAAAGTAGTTGATAAAACATTAAATGTTTGTAAAATAGTACAATATTTCAAATGATACTTACAGCAGCACACCTCCAGATTCAACTTAATTTTCATGAAAATTTTGAAAATGTATTTAAAGGTGAAATATTGTGAAATGAACAAAGAAAGTACTTGACACATTACAATCGGCACTTAAAATCCATGTAAATTACAAAAATTACAAAAAGGAGGTCAAAATATGCATAAATAGCTCCTTAACTGTGTTAGTAACGCAGTAGAAATATGGTGATAAACACTTCAAAATACAGTCATTAATTGCCCATAAGATATAAATTATCACTTGAATCTTTAATTTGTTTACTTTTCTCAAAGTTTTAGTATGGTTTTTCAAAAATTTTTTAAAATATTTTGGGTCATCGGGAGGCATGCAGCTTTAAGTTATACACTTTATATTAAGACTTGTAAATTTTACATTAATCACTATTGTTATCATTAATCTATTGTTACCTAAACAATAGAATATGCTCAATAGCCATACCTTCAGTGTTCCACTTATTATCACATGATGCCCACGGTAGATTTGCAGTAAATGACGAGAATAAATAATGGAATGCCCAAGCATTGATGATGTTGTAGTACACACATACCAGGGCAACACTGACAACCATAGCATATCCAACACCTACAAATATAAGACATTCATTCATTTAGTTTGTTGCTAAAATAGCAAGTTTTAAAATTAGTATTACATTGACCTTTACCTTATCATTTTATTTGAAAGACCTTATACACAGATCAGGGCAACACTAACAACCATGGCATATCCAACACTTACAAAACAAGATATGTTTGTAAAACATGTATGCCCCCTATCAGCAGCCAATTAGTTATGTGATAAGGTTATTATGCATGACTTCTGACCCAGTGATCAAACAATTAATAAGGGTTATCAAGTATCTACTGGTCATGACCTTAACCTTTGACCCCTTGACCCAAAACTCAATAGAGGTCATCTGCTGGTCATGACCAATCATCATACAAAGTTTGAAGTTCCTAGGCCTAAGCGTTTTTAGTTAATTGATCGGAAACCGTTTTTACCTACAAAGTCAATGTGACCTTGACCTTTGACCCCTTGACCCCAAAATCAATAGGTCATCTGCTGGTCATGACCTATCACCATACCAGGTTTGAAGTTCCTAGGCCTAAGGCTTCTTTAGTTATTGATCGGAAACCATTTTAACATACAAGGTCAATTTGACCCTGACCTTTGACCCAAAAATCAATATGGGTCATCTACTGGTATGACCAATCACCATGCCAAGTTTGAAGTTCCTAGGCCGAAGCGTTCTTTAGTTATTGATCAGAAACCGTTTTTACTTACATTGTCAATGTGACCTTGACCTTTGACCCCTTGATCCCAAAATCAATAGGTCATCTGCTGGTCATGACCAATCACCATACCAAGTTTGAAGTTCCTAGGCCTGAGGGTTCTTAAGTTATTGATTGGAAAGCATTTTTACCTACAAGGTCAATGTGACCTTGCCCTTTGACCCCTTAACCCAAAATATCAATAGGGGTCATCTGCTGGTCATGACCAATCACCATACCAAGTTTGAAGTTCCTAGGCCTAAGGGTTCTTAAGTTATTGATCGGAAACCGTTTTTACCTAAAAGGTCAATGTGACCTTGGCCTTTGACCCCTTGACCTCAAAATCAATAGGGGTCATCTACTGATCATGACCAATCACCATACCAAGTTTGAAGTTCCTAGGCCTTAAAGTTCTTTAGTTATTGATCGGAAACCGTTTTTACCTACAAGGTCAATGTGACCTTGACCTTTGACCCCTTGACCCCAAAATCACTAGGGGTCATCTACTGATCATGCCAATCACCATACCAAGTTTGAAGTCCCTAGGCCTAAGGGTTCTTTCTATATTGATCGGAAACCGTTTTTGCCTACAAGGTCAATGTGACCTTGACCTTTGACCCCTTAACCCCAAAATCAATAGGGGTCATCTGCTGGTCATAACCAATCACCATACCAAGTTTGAAGTTCCTAGGCCTAAGGGTTCTTTTGTTATTGATCAGAAACTGTTTTTACCCAAGAGGTCAATGTGACCTTGACCTTTGACCCCTTGACCCCAAAATCAATAGGGGTCATCTACTGATCATGACCAATCACCATACCAAGTTTGAAGTTCCTAGGCCTTAAAGTTCTTTAGTTATTGATCGGAAACCGTTTTTACCTACAAGGTCAATGTGACCTTGACCTTTGACCCCTTAACCCCAAAATCAATAGGGGTCATCTGCTGGTCATAACCAATCACAATACCAAGTTTGAAGTTCCTAGGCCTAAGTGTTCTTAAGTTATTGATCAGAAACCGTTTTTACCCAAGAGGCAGGGTTCCCACTCTTAGATATTTTGAAAATTTAAGGACTTTTCCAGGACTTATCAAGGACCTTTTTTGATTTTTTAAGGACTTTTTAGAAGATAAAATTTCAAGCTATTTGATTTTTTTTGTCCTTTGAATATGTTCATGGTAATGTTTAGCAACACCAATAAAATACATATAGTTCATGACATAAATCTAACTCTATCTAAGAAATACATTCAGTGTCTATAAATAATGAAATGTACTTTGTGAAAGAAACTGTTTTTGCAGGTTGTGTGCCATTTTCATGTAATTTTGCTGTTTTTAATGTTTCAAGGGATCACTTTTTGACCAGATATTCATAGTACTTATTAAATAATTTACCACACATTTGACCTCAGTCCACTTAAAGGCTTCAAAGAATGGCAAAAGCATGTCACACTGAAGGGTAAAATTATGAAAACTGCCTGCAGGTGATTCGACATTCAAAATTTCACAACTTTCATGTTTAAATGTTGTATTCTGCTTAAGTCAGTGCTACGGGAGGGGGGCGGTGTTCAAAAATGTATATTTGGGTATGTTTGATTACATCTTAGTGAAATTGTATATTGTATTCATGATTAAAACACAATTTTATTAGTACAACACATTATTTTTAGTATATATTGGCTATACTTAGGTATTTCGTGCTACCCGTGTGGCCAATTGGCTGTGCTCTGCCTTTACAATAGTTCATGTATGTAATCAGGGCCTCCACTAAGTTCCAAAATTTGGAAGTCAGACACTGCAAAATCTCTGATATTGGAAGTCACATTATATAGGTAAAGAAGGAAAAGTAGAACTTAAAGAAGTCACAAACCAAAATCAGGGAGTAAATGACTCCCAAACTTCCATTAATGGACGCCCTGTATGTAATACTATTGTTAATTTTATATTGATATACCTTTGGCTTTTAGCATGGTTGTGAGCAATTAGGATAAAAAACATTGCCCAAGGAAACAACCATACCTGTGAGCTTTCATCTTTTTCATGTGCTTTGAGCACAGGCCAATCAAGCAAACTTGGGGTCGATTTGTGACTGTCTTATAAGATTTTCCAAACAAAACCGCAATAGTAACCAGAAAATAAATGTTAAATCTCATAAATGTCAAAATTGGCCTCTTAAAAACACTTGTAAATCGAAAAATCATCAACATTCAAGATGCGGAAATCAATATACTGTGCTAAGACCGCCATTTTGGTTGTTTGATTTACCTCCCCTTTTCCAGACTAATTCCCGTACCTTCCCGGACTTTTTTCTGTATCAACACTAATTCCCGGACTTTTCAAGGCCGGGAGCTAGTGTTTTCAAATTCACGGACATTTCCCGTTTTCCCGGACAGCGTGGGAACCCTGAAGAGGTCAATGTGACCTTGACCTTTGACCCCTTGACCCCAAAATCAATAGGGGTCATCTACTGATCATGACCAATCACCATACTAAGTTTGAACTCCTAGGCCTTAAAGTTCTTTAGTTATTGATTGGAAACTGTTTTTGCTTACAAGGTCAATGTGACCTTGACCTTTGACCCCTTGACCCCAAAATCAATAGGGGTCATCTACTGATCATGACCAATCACCATACTAAGTTTGAAGTTCCTAGGCCTTAAGGTTCTTTAGTTATTGATCGGAAACCGTTTTTGCTTACAAGGTCAATGTGACCTTGACCTTTGACCCCTTGACCCCAAAATCAATAGGGGTCATCTTCTGGTCATGACCAATCACCATACCAAGTTTGAAGTTCCTAGGCCTTAGGGTTCTTTAGTTATCACCCGGAAACCATTTGGTCTACGGACCGACGGACCGACAGACCGACGGACCGACAAGTGCAAAGCAATATACCCCCTTTTCTTCGAAATGGGGGCATAATGAAGACAATAACTTGTTTCTAACAATAACACCTGTCCTTTTTAACCAATTTTTTGAAAGCCCTGTACTGTGCCAAAGATAAAAGTTTGTGTAATTCATGGATTTAGGAAGATGACAAGTTTAGTAACGATGACCTTGACCCCAGGGTACAAATGCAATACAAACTGGGGTATTCATATCAGCTTGCTATACACCAAGTTTGATTACAATATCTCATTCCTAACTATAGTTATTGTAGGAAACCATTTTTCTACTTTTTAGTAATAGTGATCTTGACCCCAGGGGATCCATATGCAAAAAAACCCCAAGGTCTTCATATAAGCATGCTATACACCAAATTTGATTACAATATCTCATTCCTAACTTAAGTTATTGTCCAGAAATTATTTTTCTATTTTCAGTAATGGCGACCTTGACCTTAAACCCATGGGGTCCAAATGCAATACCAACTGTGGTCTTCATATAAGCATGCAATACACCAAATTTGATTACAATAACTCATTCTTAACTATAGTTATTGTCCAGAAACCATTTTTTTTATTTTTAGCAATGGTGACCTTGACCCCAGGGGGTCAAAATGCAATACCAACTGGGGTTTCCACATAAAATTGCTATGTGCCATGTTTGCTTACAATGTCTCATTCCTTACTCTTGTTATTGTCCGGAAACCATTTTTCTATTTTCTGTAATGGCGATCTTGACCTTGACCCAAGGGGGTCTAAATGCAATACAAACTGGCGTCTTCATATAAGCATGCTTATACACCAAGGTTTATTACAATATCTCATTCCTAACTATAGTTATTGTCCAGAAACCATTTTTTTCTATTTTAGTAATGATGACCTTGACCCCAGCAGGTCTAATAGGGTCTCAACATAAAGTTGCTATATACCAAGTTTGATTACATTACCTCATTCAAAACTCTAGTTACCGTCCTGAAACCATGATGTGGATCGACCTATGAACTGACCAACAAGCTGACTCCTATATACCCCCCTATTAAAACTTTATTTGTGGGGGTATAACTAATAAACCAAGAAATTAAAAAAGCATACTGTCATTTTAAGCAAGTGTTGTCAACCTTGAACTTTATCCTTCTTGTCCTGTCACATTGAGGCTAGAATATTTTCTAGCAACATTATATTGTCTGTATATTATGAACAAAATGTCAGTTTATCCAATTATTCCTGTTCTTAGACGGCTGACAATTATTCTGTTATCAATTCTAAGCAGCAACGTGCATTAAACTTATTTAACTTCCCTGTTTTAATCAATTAGGAGTCAGAAATATAACAGCTTTGACAAAATGCTGTAAATTAATTCAGAACACATATAGTGTCATAATGTATTTAAGACTTGATCAAATTAAAAAACAGAATGTGAATTCCTCATATTTTTGCATTTGATTTTAAGAAAACGTGACAAATTAGGTCATAAGACATTTATCACCTTTTATTCAAGGCTATTTCATTTTCTTATTTTGTTTATTTACTGTCATTTTTCTATTGCCAGTAACAATTACACTGCCTGAAGGACGAGTCGGTTTACTTTTGATTTTCAGACTTAGTACATGGGTATAGCAGATGCCTCATTTCAAAGGTGACACTGGTTCTTAACATGCCCAATGTATCCTTGGCTTTTAAGGTGAGTTCCAAAAGGTGATAAGTATTGCAAGTGGGTGGGGGATCAAACCTGCAACATCTGTATTACTGGACCTGCACAACAACACTTAAGACTAAATTTAGGATTCCTCCTTTTTGCTACATATTTCAAACTACTATTTGTTCATTATTGAGTGTCAATTATGCTGATAATACTGAGTATTTGTTTTAAAATAGCCTATAGTTTTGAGCTTCTCACTAGTGGCCTTAAACACTGAAAACAAAGTTACTGAAGGTATAAATATGAAACTTATTAAATATATAATATATGCACTGTATATAAAATTTTCCAATACTGATTTTACTATCACAAACTCTTGATTCTTTAAATTTCTGAATGCTAATCATCAGTTATAGTTATGAGAACTTGCAAATGACCTACCATGGTAATTATAGTTTGACTTAACTGCTAAATTCTAGTATTTTCATTCTGAACCCCTTTATACTGACAGTGGACAAATATATAATTCTAAGAAATTATGGCAAGTCCACTTCAACAGTGCAATAGAGTAGGGATAAGGCGGGTCAAATATATATATTAAAATGGACCACCCACTGACAATGATCTGATGAAAAAATCATTTCAAATTGACATTCCTTTGAGAGAAAAAAAACAATTATATATGATTGTCACTTTGTCTACATCTGTGCTCACAATGAGACCTTTAAAACTCATGATACACAATGCTGACAATTCTCCTATAAAATCCTTATGCTTTTATCTTTCTGTTTAAAATACAATCACCTTAAAAGCCTGTGAAACACTGATAAGATCTCAAATTCCATTGGAAAAAAAGTAATATGGCATCTTTTAACAGATAACAAGAAAGAAAAAAAACTTGATTACAATTGTTTTATAGCATTTGAGGAAAGATTGATTCCAAAGCTCAGGCATTAACCCACCATCTGTCTCTGACAGTACATATGTACAGTGTGGTGGTGGTATTTAGACACTGGTAACAGCTGTTACAATACTGTATGGTAATGGTAATTAGATTTTAATTCAGTAATACAATTGGTCTGGAAAACTTCTGTATATCACACTCAGGAGAGTTTCATTCAGTGCAAATGCCCAAATTTAGGGATATTTTGCTTATCTTGTTACCTGAAACTTGATTAAGCTTAAACAAACATAACCAGATTCTGTACTGTAACACAAATTTCTGCAGGTTACCTCAACTGGAAGGTAACCTGTTAGTTTGCTAGAGCCTACAGGGCTCTCAGTTCTGGGTCTGAATGACAACTTGACCAAAAATTTTTACAAGTCAATTGATTCAATCACTTTTTTTCAAGCAAAATTGATCTGTTTTGTGTACTTTTTTTAAAGTAATCTGTGAAATAAATAAATATATAATTGTTAATATAAAGATAAGTTACAAATACTTGTTTATTTTTTGTTTTGTTTTTTTTTTTGTTTTGTTTTTTCAACCAATATTAACAAAATTATCTAGAATAAAGTTTATCCGAAAATACATATTGTCCTACTAATAATGATTTAAGTCTTTGTCATCAGTATAGAGCCTGGCCAGAGCCTGCACATCCCTATAGCCAAACCAGGCTCTTTAATGCTGGCAGCTCAATTTCTGTACCCTTCTTTTTGTTTTAGTAAAAGTCCTTGAAATTCAAATACATACTAAATATCTTACTAATGTGGATAAAACCATTCATTATTTTAACGGAAAATATGTACGGACTGAACAGCAAACAGTGCAGACCATGATCAGACAGCACAGATGTCCCAGTTGATCTTGGTCTGCACTGGTTGCATGGGTAGAATCTATTGCTACCAGCAGGCTTAGGATAATAAAATAACATTATCATCACACCATTATTAGATTACATAAATATATAAATTATGACTCAAACAAAGACTAAAATATATACATATATTCTAATCCCAAACAGCTGAAAGATAAATCAATGTTATTAATATCCTATCAACTTTTTATTCTGACATTGTATAATGCCAAATGCATATGTACCTGATTAATATAAAAAGATGCATAATATTACCTTTAAAGGTATTATGTAACACATGTTGCTATGTATCATTGCCTCTTAGATCTATTATAAAGCATTAATTTTAATATAATAGGTTTATTACGACAGTATCTAGATTTTTACTTGTACCCTGGCCAAATACAAGTGGCGGCATGGCCAAGTGGTAAACGAGTCAGATCTCTAAGGATCTCTAGCTGGGTTTTGGGTTCAAATCCCATCAGAAGCAAGCAATTGTTTCCTTCAATAATCTAAGGATCTCTAGCCATGTGGGTTCAAATCCCAGAAGGGGCAAGCCATAATGTTTCCTTCAGCAAGAAACTTTATGCTCATTGCTCAATACTGGTTAGTTCCTGGAAAGGATTCGAGAGTGTGTCTATAAGCTAGTAGCTTCCTGCACAATCAAACTAAATTTCAGTCAAGCAAAAAACACAAGGAATATTTGTATATAATGTCATAATTAAAACATTCCTACAATCATAAACGTTATCATGATTTTAACAAGTCATTTACCTTTAAATAGCGGTACAGCTCGCCATATTGTGACCGGACCTAGACTGGCATACTGTCCAAACCCCATCTCCATATATACAAGTGGTATGCCACAAAATGTCAGCATTACCAAGTAAGGAATGAAAAATGCACCTGAAAAATGGAATACAACATTATACACTCTTATCCATCAAACATTTTTGTTTTAGCTTTAATATATTTTGGAGAAGTAAAAAAAATCATTTAATAAAAATGTCACACTAGTGAAAGAACTATGCAATGTGACATCATTTAAGTCATACAGTACGTGTTTTTTGGGGTTGGGTTTTTTGTCGCAACTGCATACAGTACAGATTTTATGTTGAAATTCCAGCTTTACTAGTGAAGGAAGACCTCTTGTGCTTCTTCGTGTATAATTGCAGGCATGAACACATATCTAAGTAAAACCACTGACATTCAATAAGCTAGCTGGATAGTGTCCTCAATTAAAATAATCAAAAGTCCCTGTCAAGATTCAAATCACTGTGAGGGGCAATTGGTTTGAAGTCAATGACTTTAACTACTCAGCTACAGACGCCCAAAATAATATTACACTTTATGACAAACATCATAAACATGTAGAATAAAATGACAATCCTTCAGAATTTTTTTTCTTTTATTGTCAGCAATAAATAATTAAAATAAGAATATTCCTACCTCCACCATTTCTGTACACAAGGTACGGAAACCTCCAAATATTTCCAAGACCGACAACATATCCCAGACAAGATAAAATAAATTCCAGTTTTCCACGCCAATTTCCCCTTTCTTCATTTTCTGGTCCACTTTCGATACTGTCCGTACTTGTCACAGTTATCAAGTCTGATAAATATCCTCCTGTCATCTCTGAACCAGTCTCGTGTGGCACCTGTAAAATTGGAAAAAAACAAGTAGACCAGTCTTAAGCTTCTGCATCCAATTGGCTGATTAAGATTTAAAAAATTGAAATTGACCAATAGTTGAGCTGCAATCACAGACTGGTATAAATGTTTTGGAATTTTAAATTTAATTAATTTTTTCAGCAGACTTTAGCAGTTGCTGAATATAAATCTGCATTTTCTATTTAATTCAAAAATCTAATCTGTATTTTCTATCAAATTTTCAATGAAGTCAAATAATAATTAGTGAATTTTAACGATAGTTTGCAAAATATTTTTTTCTACTGTCTTTAAAGGTAAATTTAATACAATTAATTTTCTAAAAGCAATTATTTATAGATTTCTTTTATCTTATTACTTTAATCCTTTGATGCATAAAATCGATTTTCTGAAGTGATTTGATTATTAATTTAAAGTCACAAACATATATATTCAACCATCATTATCTAGCATTTAACCTGCACACCTTTAAAATCCAGCTTAATCTGTCATATATATACGCTCAAATGATGATCATTCAGTATAAAACAGTCACCCTTAATTAAACGTCAATTGAACTATCAATTTTAAATAGGTTAGTTTTTAAAACAATAGAATAAATAAGTCAAACTGTACAGTACAATGTATCAGAAATGGTTTAATTTTACAAATCATACAGCAAGAAGCTTAATTTACCAAGTCAGGCGTATCAATAGATTTTTTTCTCCCCAACTAGGATAATGTTCGGAACGTTACGTCTGAACATACCGGTATCTTTAACCCTGCTCAAATTTATTTTTCAAAGAGATTTATCGAACTTCAGAATTTGAGACTGTACGTGTATATGGATATTATAAATTATTCATATATATCAAAAAATATCAAACAAGCAGATAACTGTATACAGTATAGTCAGTGCAGAATGCATGTAGGTGCTGCGACCAGACTTGCACTTCTGGCATGTGTCTGAAAGTCACTAGTAGTCCAAAGGTTTATAAGATAATTCCATTGCATACACAATTATCAAACAAGAGCTGTCTAAGGAGGAACTTCAAACAATAGCTGTCTAAGGAGGAACTTGCTCCACTTTTTTTCTCAGGGCTGAATCGTTAACTGCAAATTTTTTAAATAATGAGAATTCATCACCTTCATGCAATAACGGGTTAACACATTATATTATTTAATAGGAGTTAGGCCATTACTGCTCTAAGGTGATGAGATGTTTGTTTTTGACCCAAAGATTGGCATAGTAGACAGGCCTCATCAAGATGCATCCACATATTAAGTTTCAGAGTCATAATTGTAGTAACAACTATTGACCATATATAAATATTTAACAAAGGTTACAGTGACCTTGACTTTTGACCCCAATGAGTATAATTTGTTAATACAATCACCAGTGACCTTGACCCTATTGACCTAGAAATTGGTATGAATTTAAGCAGACATCATCAAAAGACATCCAGAAATAAAGTTTTAAATGTAACAGATTTGTCGGTATTAAAGTTAACAAGAGCCATGTCAACATGGCCATCCCCCGCCGAATGTGTTTGCTCATTGGAAGAATGTATATGTAGTAGAGCGGAATAATTCCATTTTAAGAGGTCTTTTGGTAATGAAAACTGATGGCTATAGTGATTACAGATTTGAAACCAATATGTGAATACTGATGGCTGAAAATAACAAAGGGCAATTACTGAAAAATAATGCAGGGTAGGTTATCATTCTTGTGTGCTGCATCCCTCCTCAGTAAAATCTATCCACCTATGAAGTTTCAAGTTGATACCTCAAATACTTTTTGAGAAAAAAATTGAATTGAAAAATTAAGTATGAAAAAGAACAAAGGGCAATAACTCAAAAATTATGAAAGGTAGAGTTATCATTCTTGTGCACTGCACACCTCCTGAGTGAGATCTATGCACCTATGAAGTTTCATGTTAATATCTCATAGGCTTTTGGAGTTATGCTCTGGACAAAAATCAATTTTGAAAAATAACAAAGGGCAATAACTCAAAAATAATGCAGGGTAGAGTTATCATTCTTAAGCACTGCACTTCTCCTCAATGAGATCCATCCACCTTTGAAGTTTCAAGTTGATACCTCAAATACTTTTTGAGATATGCTCTGGACAAAATAGCATGAAAAAAAACAAAGGGCAATTTAAAAATTGTATAGGGAAGAGTTATCATTCTTGCGCACAACATTCCTCCTCAATAAGATCTATCCACCTATGACATTTCATGTTGATATCTCAAACACTTTTTGAGTTACGCTCCACTCAGGTGAAAAATTAGGTATGAAAAATAACAAAGGGCAATAACTCAAAAATTATGAAAGGTAGAGTTATCATTCTTGTGCACTGCACACCTCCTGAGTGAGATCTATGCACCTATGAAGTTTCATGTTAATATCTCATAGGCTTTTGGAGTTATGCTCTGGACAAAAATCAATTTTGAAAAATAACAAAGGGCAATAACTCAAAAATCATGCAAGATAGAGTTATCATTCTTGTGCACTGCACTCCTCCTCAATGAGGTCTATCCACCTATGAAGTTTCAAGTTGATACCTCAAATACTTTTAGAGATATGCTCCGGACAAAAATGTCGGACGGAAGGACGGACGGATGGATGGACAGAAGGTCGGACGGACGGAGACTATTTCTATATCCTCCGCCGAAAATTTTCGGCGGGGGATAATAACCAGAAAAGAAAGCTGAATGGAAAAGGCTATAAACCCCTGCCATTGTCAACAAGTGGGTCACAACATAACAATATCACAGCTTTCTCTTGAAGCGCATTATTTCACGTTTTATGCACAGGTTAAAACGGAATAATTTGTCAGATATGACATCAATGAACAGTATTAAACCAAATGATGTCAGGAAAATTCAAATTCTACATTTAATGTAGTTCAATATATTTTTATCTATTCTCTTTTTTATTAGCATGTTAGAATGGAAACAGATATTTATTTTTCTTGCATGATAGTATAATAATGCATGGTTTATCTTTCAAATGCTTTGCAATTAATCACTCAAGCCGTGGATAATCCACCTACGTGATTATATTCCTATGCATTTGGACTCGAACCCTGCATTATTCAACAACAATGCATTCAAAATTGATATTCTATTTCCTAAATAAAATTAACAGTGTAGTATTGTAACAAATCAAACTATTAATTTCTAAGTTCTCATTGTTACCCATGGTGTAGATGTACAAGAGTAACTTTTCAAGAACTAAATTATTTATAACATTTAGACAATTTGATCCTATTTATACATCAACGAATTATAAAAACAAACTCATAAATTTAAAATTTTGCACATTATAATATAAAATAATATAAAAACAAACTCATAAATTCAAAATCTTACACATAGATAAAATGATATAAAGATCTTATTAAATCACATTCATCATTATGCTATACAAAAGGTGGGCGCAACACTTTATCCAAATAGGATCATCTTTATTGATAAGTAGTTATAGAGATTTGAAAACTCTATTTACTTCATTATAATAAGAATGAATACATTAATTAAAATGTTTAAACTAAAATACATCAACAAGTTTTCAATTGAAGATGATTTTAATCTATTGCATATAATAATCTGTACACTTTAGAAATACCAAGTTGAACTTGTTTGAAATTCAGTTTTGAGGTTTTGTTAATTAATACATTCAGGCCTGGAATTTTTCCCTCAGCCTTTTTTTGCAGCTACACATTTTACCCAAGACCAAACTCAGCCAGCACATTGATGCATGCAGTCTAATAATGGTCTGCACTGTAAAACTTTCAGGCCTAACATTTAACTCTTAGGATGCCGCAGACAACATAATTTACCCATCGGACCAGCGCAACTAGACCATGATCTGAGCCAGCACAGTGGTTCAGTCACATTTTCTTTACATACCGGTATATGAAAGGTTCTAAGTATCCCAACATGAAAACAAACTTGTATGATAATAATGAACTTATATGCATATTACCTCATAAAACTTTTTTATTAATATTATATAGTATGAAATGTAGAAAATCATTTTGCGTCTTGCTTTTTAAATTGCCCTGTATTAATTTATGGTCCATAGATATTAACATTTTTCAGTTTTAACATATAATTAACAAATAAACTGTTTTAAGACAACACATTTTTGGCAGTAGTTGACATCTTTATTATTAGCACTTACTAATATTAAGTATTGAGAAATGGATCATAAATTTATTCTTTTTTTTTTTTGTTGAGGTCCAAAAAAAGTAAAAACATAAAACATAAAAATTGAATTTCTTAAATACACCAGCTTGGGCACTTCAAAAAAAGATATGCAAAAGATCATTATGAAATATACTTGAAAATTGTATTTTTGTGCTATTCTTTGATTTGAGTGAAAAACGTTGACTTGCTTTTCAATTTTGGGCCATAGTTCACAATTAGAATAATCATTCTGGAAAAAACAAAGTGAGCAAAGATCTGAAGTTTTGCACACATTCTATTGGTCTAGATCTACATCAAATCAAAGTTAACATTAATCTCGAATTTCAGGATTTCAGTCCTGTCACGTAAAAAAAACCTCAGTGCAGTCCCTTTAAATAGGCAAATTAAGATACCAAATTTGATTACTTACATAAAACACTGTCAGTGAATTCTTTTTAGTTTTTAACATTCATTTAGTACTGATCAAAATTCACTGTCTTTCAGTATTTAACATGCAAATATACTGAATAAATTATTTGTCACATTCATAATTCAAGATACACATCATAATGAATTCATTGTTTGTTTGGTTCTTTTTCATTATTTAACATGCAAATATATTGTTTTTCAGTTTCTAACAATATTAGTATTATAGAATGGCTATATACATGTATTTTATATTATATTGTATATAAATGAGACTGGAATAAATAAATAAATAGTATATTGCATAAACAGTAATAAATTTATCATTTGTAAGCAATTAACAAATTGCATATTTTATTGCACTCCCACGTACACCTGAATGAATATATAAAATTCACAAAATAAATATATATATATATATACCGACCAATGATAGAAGGGCTATTTCTGTCCTTGCATATCCATTTTCCTAAAATCTTTTAAATCCCATATAAACAATCCAATCCTGGTATATATAAATCCCCCATTATTTCCATATAAACTTTCCACAAACATTGTTCATTCAATAGAATGTATTGGAAGTGAAATATCAACGCCAATCATTGAAAAATAAATTGCATGTGAAAAAAAAAATCAATTCTAGAGCAAATGTAAATATCAAAGAAGCTGTCATATTCCATTTCATAAACATTCTACGACAAACATTATATTGTCAATCTTTCGAATAATACTCAAAGATAAGCAACTAATGAGAGGAAAATGGAAATAAGGCTGAATTCAGATACCCATTAGGTGCTGTAAAATCATTAATAATGTACAGTGATTTGTTTTAATGAATATTTGAACACTTGTTATCTTTATACTGCAATAAAGATATTCAAAATCAGATATATAAATGTCACGTTTAAGCCCTATTTATTTGTATTATGTTTATTAATTCGTTTTTCACAAAAAAAAGTAAAATAAATTGTTTCTTGACTTATCTATAAGGCTTAAAAAGGCTTACATGGATTGCATGGTCGTGATTTGAAATCTGAAACTTTTCATTAATATTTGGGCCAAATGATTTCAAAGATATAAATTAAACATTAACTAAATCACCAGTCTAATACTGAAGTTACTTTACAAACTGCATATTGATTAATAGCGCCAAATAATAGGAATTAAAAAAAATGGTTCTCAAATCTGTTATGTACAAAAAAGAGCCATAAGAGTCGAATTTCCTTAATCTGAAAACAGATTGTAACAGTAATATCTTTCTGTTTGTTTGTATGGTTTGGTTTTACCGCACACCTTGAATACAATTTAGGTCATAATGGCGCCGAAATATTTCTTTCTGTTGTATTTCAATTCTTGTTTACGTAAATCTTGAATATTCTAGAATTCCAATCAGATACTAAGTGTAATTTTCACAAATTTTTATTCTCACATCAAAATATGACAGTACATCATTTTCCTTTTAATTATAGATACAATAGTTAGATACTGGTATTAATGAAATTGGACCCTAGCAATTACTGTTACATGTATTCACAAACGCTATCTGATGAAAATTGATGATATATTCAGTATTTCTCATATTTCCTCCTGATATTCATCTTTGAACTTTTAACACCTTCCCCCCCCCATTTATATCATAAATGGACTAGCTTCGCTAGATATCATTAATGGACTTGTCCATCTTTCAATATGGACTAAACCATTAGACATTTTCAAGGGAATTTTTTCATAATAATTATGCAATGACTGAATACAGAACAGTGCAGACCATGATCAGACAGCACAGAAGTGCGGACTTATCTTGGTCTGCACTGGTCATTTGAGTATGATCTGTTGTTGTCAACATACTTAGGGGTTCATTTATGATCATGACATCTATATCTAAGAATATTACAAGCGAGCTTTTACACACGCGTAAAATGGCTGCAAGGAATGGTCAGCTGTGCACTGCATACCTTTAGAAGAACTGAATAAAATGCTACCTCACACACGAGTATCTGTTTAGATTTGCGTAGTTGTTGAAATTAAAGGGGACGCATTATGACACAAAATTCCATTACGTCAATACTAAAAGTACTAGTTTGATACTGTGACACATCGGATACTCTTAAGTCAATGTCACATTGTGCCATCCGTTTTTATTGTAACCTTTGCGGGACCAACATCTTGGCAAGAACTTGCAAATTTTTTATGTCGGAAGAAATTTTCATAAATTTCTATTTGAGTTCTAACCTATATATATAATAAATTGCCGCATACCAGTAAGTTCTCTGTGTTAACATTATCTATCTAGTTTTTACCAGGCATTTCATTGGTCACTAACATCGCTTGTTTAGAAATGTTGATATTTATCTTAAAAGAGTGTTACAGGAAATACAGCTGTCAACATTAATTCCTTTAATTGACTTTGTCCACTTCATATCTCGTCCATTTATCAGTTAATGTACAGTTTATGCCACATATGGAATCAAACACTTTGATTATGATCCGATAATGTTAAAATCAAACGAAACCTGTAAAATAGGTTATCAAGAATATAATGGACAAGGATTAACTGAAAAGCCTTAAAAAATATCTGAATGTTATAATTGGAGAATTACTAACTGTAAAGATGTCATGAGATCAATGCACAATGTAATGTGTATGAGGAAATCAAACTTTAATGGGGTTTTTTTGGTTCATTTTTACACTGACATTGTCAAGGTCATTTTGGTTACTTTCCAGCTTTACTGGTTGAGGAGGACATTTAAGGTGCTTTTCAATGCATTATTTCAGGCCTAAGTGGGCATCTGAGTTGAGTCACCAACATTCCTTTTGCAAGCTGGATGCTTCCTAACATTTTCAAAGTTCATGGTGGGATGTGCCCACAGCAGTGAAGGACACATTATTTGAAGACAATGAACTTTAAACCACCCAATCATGGACACCCTTTTACAAATCTTTTTCTCTGATAAACATATCTTTATGAGACATAAAACCTATAAAGATGTGTTTATAAGAAAAACAAAGTGTAATTTTTAAGAGTAATATTAAAACATTCTGAGGAATGAATGCAGCAATGTTTATTAAGAACCTACAAACATAAATTAAATTTTCCCTTTTTTTTCTCCCATGACTCTTCTATGGCAATATATGATTTGTTTCCCCTTTTTCAAAGGCCCTGTCACCAATTTTCCCCTACAAGTGACTTGAGGCAGTGCTTATTACATTTATCATAGAAATGAGAAAGTCAGAAATGAGAGACTTCAGAAAAGTGTAAAAAATGTGACAAAAGTAATCTAAAGTAATAAATCATCCTACCTTACCTAAACATGGAAATAAGAGTCTTAACTCTTTTGGGAAGTGTAAAAATGTGACCAATTGTAAAGGCAGTAAATTTACCTATCTTATGTAATCGCAGAGAACAATTTAGGGAAGTCTGAAAAATGTGACTACATTTAAAGTAGTAAATGTTCTGTCTAAATAATGATCACAGAAAGAAGAGAGTCCAAACTCTTCATAAAAAAGTGAAAAATAAGACAAAATTTAAAGTAACATTTAGAGCTACCACTTAGTGGGGTCTATGCTCTTCGTTTTCTTATTTCTAAAGTCAAACACATCAGATGAATATTATAGTAAAGAGTACTCCTACAAAACATAATTTTTTGTAACAAATAAAATTTAAATTTCATATTTGGCCTTGATGGTCAAGGTCAATTTAAGGTCAAAGTCATATTTGAATCAATCATCATGTCAGTTTTGTCATAATATGTGTTCTTTTGCCAAAGAATGAATCAAATCCATAAAAAAATTATAATGAAGTTAAAACAATTTCAGCAAATTTTAATAAGTTTACCTTGAACATGTTGAAGGTCAAGCTCAAATAATAGTCAAGCTCATATCAGAATAATTCAACATTTTCTCATATGTGTTCTTTTGAGTATGAATCAAATCCATAAATAAATAACAAAGTTTTTTTACAATTTAAACAAATTTCAAAAAATTTGACCTTGATGGTCCAGGTCAAATAAAGGTCAAGGTCATATTTGAATTATTGAACATTCATGTTTTATCATAAGTTTTCTTTTGTCCAAGTATAAATCAAATCCATAAATAAACAACATTGAATTATGGCCAATTGTAGCAAAATTCACTAATTTGACCAGAAGTGTCAAGGTCAAATTAAGATCAAGAGTCAAGTTCAATTAAATCTTTTTTAATGATTGTCTTGTCCAAAGAATTGTTGTATATACAAGTTAAGACAATGCATTCATTATTTACAAAGTTATATAATCAATTGTGAAATTTCAATAATTAAACCTTCAAGGTCAAGGTCATTAAATAACAACTTATCATATTTTACTGGATAAGAGAAATGAGAGTCCAAACACCTCAGGAAAATGTGAAAAAATGTGATAAAATTTTAAGTAATAAATTATCATGTCTTACCTAATCACATAAGTAAGAGAATCAAATTACAGGAAGATTGGAAGTGTCTGAACACATCAAGATAGTGTGCAAAATGTGGCAAAATTTAAAATAATTCATTATCCTATCTTGCCTGAAAATTGAAATGAGAAAATCTGAACACTTCATGGAAGTGAAAAAATGTAACAAAATTAAAAAGTAAATTAAATTATCATATCTTACCCTTTGGTAACGTATATTAATTATCTCCAAACATATCATCTTCAAAGCAAGTTTGATGAAAGACTTTTACACTATACTCTATATATAGCTTTTTTTCCTTCTTTTACAAAATAGTATGATTCATTCTCATTTCACTGTATCTCACATCATATTAGCAATTTATTAAAAAAAAAAATTATCAAAATTTTTAAATATTTTCACTGAAAATATAAGCACACTGTTTCCTTGTATATCTAAAAATCCATACAAATTTAACATTGATCTTATAACCTTTAATTGCTTTCTTCTTGAACAATTTCAAGTTAAAACAAAAAACGATTATAAAATATCCCCGAAATATCTTTTCTTTAGTATTTGATCTATTGATCTTTCTTCTTTGGTAATACGGAATAAAATTCTTTGGTAATACGGAATAAAATTCTTTGGTAATACGGAATAAAATTCTTTGGTAATACGGAATAAAATTCTTTGGTAATACGGAATAAAATTCTTTGGTAATACGGAATAAAATGTATCCTGCTATAATTCAACAATTTCAATGCAATCGTAAAATGTTTAAAATTTTCCTAAAATGTATCCCCCCCCTCCCCACTTTCCATTCCATAAATATCACTCCTCTTGTCACTATATACCATACAGCACAAATGTCTAATCTTTTCTTCATTAGCTAAAAACATAACTTAACATCTTGTACATGTTATATTAGGCAGAAATAGCTAATCAAGTATAAATTATTCAGTTCTAAGTCTCAGAAAATAATCTTCGTCAAAATGGATAAAATTTACAGAAACTATTTATCTCGGGTCTATCTTATGTTTTCGGAGTTTATTTTTTTATTTAATCACAAAACATTACACCATTCCAAAACCCTTATCACTGTCACATAAATATTTTATTTAAACAAAAAGGAACTGAATAACCTCAAGTTTATATCTGAACATAAAGGTACGTAATTTTCCTACACAAACATTAGGGATACATGTATACTGTAGACTGCATCGTAATTTCAGTAAATTTTATTTCCGTCTCTTGGGAAATTACATAACACCGCTGAAAAGCTACCATTAAATATATTAGATGGCTTAATGAGACAGGCTTTAATTGATATATAATTGTAAAAATCATTACCACCACTTTAAATAGACAAATCAAACAATTTAACTCCCCTACTGAGAACACTTTGTATACCAGACACGTTTAAATCATAAAATATAAAGAGAAACAATAAAATATGTCTACAAACACATCAAGTCTCTCTTGCATGGACACATCAAGTTTCTCTTGCATGTGATGTGAAGACAGCCTCAACTACATTTTATTTCTCTTATTGAGTATATATATATAGAACCCTCTTACTGACAAGAAACTTGCAAATTAAAGTGTGCCTGTAAAAATTTTAAAACCAATTTCATATCCAGGGGCATATCTAGTAAAGGTGTTAATATAATTTTAATATTTTCTATGTTATTTCATATATATGAATTATGAAAATACTGAAAAAGACATTCCCTAGCAAAAATATCAAGCAGGAATTTCAGTCAATATAGTGAAGATTTAACTAATGCATCACCCTCATTTTTTTTTTAATTTAAATAACTTTTTTCTTCCAATTTTGGATAACAGGGGCCTTCAGCTTTTCTTTAATCTTTACACCATGAGCATATTGTGAAAAATGGCCGTTTTCATCGAATAGTCTCCTGTTACAAGTTTAAACTGCTATGAAACTATGAAAAATGCTTCAATACTAATCAAACTTGGCACAAATGTTGAGTGGACCATTGCCTTTGTAACGACATGCTCAGTCTTTAATTTCTTGTTACCATGGCAACAGGGGGACATCTCAAAATTGCCAAAAATCACTATTTTGCCTCGAATTTTTCCATCAAAGTTTATTTTAAAGTGCTGCAACTTCTCAAGGGAGTGAGATAGAGTCAAAGGCCTTTCAGCGTTGGTTACACATTACCTAATGATCGACCTTGGGTCATATCAAGCCTCTCACAAGTCCAAAATTGTTAAATATGTAACTTTGTTAAATTCTTTCATATAATTGTCAAATAAAAAAAATAAAGGTTGAAATTGAATTTTGCAAACAATAAAATACATAAACAATAAAGAAACCCCTTGATACCTCTAATTTACCATTCTGCTCTCTACATTTAAATTAGCGAAGCAGATGACTTGTTCCGGAATATTCTATTTTTAGAAACAAGCATCACTGACACGTTATAAATAGCTCCCAGGATGCTATTTTGAGAAGGCTTGACAGTGATATGATGCAATTTTCCACATAAAAAAAATAATTTTCCAAAAAAAAAAATTAACTGAAATACTAAGTGTGAAACAACGCATAATTGTTTTTGCGACAGAAAATA
The DNA here is from genome assembly GCF_026571515.1 of Ruditapes philippinarum. Classification (NCBI taxonomy): domain Eukaryota; kingdom Metazoa; phylum Mollusca; class Bivalvia; order Venerida; family Veneridae; genus Ruditapes; species Ruditapes philippinarum. The sequence continues at coordinate 128,876 of NW_026863802.1, read as the reverse complement.
AAAGCTGAAGGCAACTTTAACAGGTTAAACCAACAATTATATGCTCCAATAAAAAAAAAAATGGGCGCATAAAAAATTCTGACGATATTTTAGTATTGATTGAAACCTTTCTCTGCTAGATAATCTGAACAAAACTGTCTGACTTTTATTATTGGGCATAGTCTGTTACCAATTATAGGAATTTCATTATGAAAATCAAGTGATTTCCTTATGTAAACTTGATTTTAAAAAAAAGACTTATAAACACAGGCGAAAAGTTTTTTTATTGTTTTTTTTTTGTTTTTTTTGTTTGGTTTCACAGTGCACTAAAACAGTTTCGGTGATATGGTGCAGAAACAGTAAAGATGATTTTGGCTAACCTTGGGTGTAACAAACTTAAAGCAATACCAGGGAAGAAAAGTAAGATGTCATCAAAACCTTTACCTGCAGTATTGTAAGATTTTATACATGTATGTAAATGTTACCTCATCAGCTGCAAGTGGGGTCAGCTGTGGCACATACAGGTTTGCCGTCAACATCGCCAGCCCGTGCATTGGTCGGTGGTTATCTGGATGACATATCACATAGTCCGGTGCATTGTTGTCATGGTCATGACTGTTTATTAAACCGGCACCCCAGCCATGTGGTGTCCGTAATAGCTCCTTTAGTCGCTTCAAGAATACATAAAACAGTAACATTAACTTCAAGAAAGATAACTCAAAATTACAATACCATTCCAAAAGTTAAGACTTGTTTCCCTTCTCATTCCTTGTTCATTACATTATAAAAAGAGATAACTCAAAATAGCAATCTCTTAACAAGACTGCAAGTTGTCTCCCTTCATGAAACAAACAATTCTTCCTTCTAGAAACTTACTTGGATATTTGGTATTATTATTGTGTAAATAACATAAGATTTATCAAGAATATGATATTTCAAAGAAACATATGAAAATACTATTCATGGAAAAAGTGTTTTATTTATAATAAATAGGAAAGTAAAATTATAATTTTGTATTTCTATCATGTCTAAGAAGTTACAGTAGGCTTGTCTTACTCAATTTTTGTTGTTTTTTTGTTTGTCTTTTTGGAAAATAAATTTGTAACTATATTAGTCATACACGGACAGGCAGTCACTGTAATGTTGTTGATGTTTTTCTTTTTTTTTAAATCCTGCACTAAAAGCACACTTATTGTCTCAATAAAAGCTGAAATGATACCTGTAAAAATGTCCCTGGTTGATGTACAAATGCTTTTATACCACAGACTGGTATACAGACAATGGGTAGAACAGAGAGGCACCAGCCCAGCATTTCTGTCCAGTCAGGGTATGACAAATCCCTGTACTTCACATGCACAGGAAATAGAATGCTACAGACTATCAAAGCCTGAAATATACCAAAGAAACACAGTCTGTGACTTGTTTCAAGAAAAACTTAAAACATTTGTACTGATGTGTCAGTCTTGTATTTCGTTTCAAGAAAATTGACAACTAAATACTAATATAGCTTTGAAAAGACATTATTAATCTGAATAAAGATCAAATCTTTATAAGTCAAAACTAGACATGTTTGTCCACAGGACATTGGTGGCACCACATCCTGTTTTGTCAGTGTACTGACAGACACTGTGACAGCTGGTCAGACATCTGGTGAAAACAATGCGCTTCCTCCACTCCCATAAAAGTGAGGATATAGAAACATCCTGTTTTGTCAGTGTACTGACAGACACTGTGACAGTTGGTCAGACATCTGGTGAAAAAATGTGCTTCCCCTGACTCCCATATAAGTGAGGACATAGAAATATGTAATATGAAGAACTTAAATTCAATGACTCAGGCAACTTAACCCAGAATGCTACAGACTATCAAAGGATTAAGAAAGGAGCATTTTCTGAAAAAATGGCTGTTTTCATTGAAAAGTCTCCCCTTACAGATTCAAATTGCTATAAAACTATAAAAACTGCTTCAATACTAATCAAACTTGGCACAAATGTTGACTGGACCATTGCCTTTGCAACAACATGCTCAGGCTTAAATTTTCTGTTACCATGGCAACGAGGGGGCATCTCAAAATTGCCAAAAATCACTATTTTGAGTTGATTTTTCAATCAATTGATTTCAAAGTGCTGCAACTTCTCAATCCATCTCAATGGATTGAGATAGAGTCAAATGCTTTTCACCGTAGGTTACAAGTTACAACAACAAATATAATACTAACCAGAAGTATGCAGGGAGTTAAGAATTTCCAATTACACATCCACCAGGGGGAGTTTTTATGTCCTGTCATATCTTCTATGTTGTGAACAAACTTTCTCGCACCAAATACGTACATGAGCAAGCAACATTCCAGCGTGGCAACAACATACGGACATATCTGAGACACATAGATATCCACAAAGTTGAGAGCCAATATCCCACCCTGTATAATTAAGATCAAAATCATGTTATAATTTAATATATGCCATAAAATTACATAATCTTTGCCCCATTTCTACAGTTTATATTATGCTTGGATTATTAAAGAAAATTACAAAATAAAAATTTAAATTATCATGAATGTTACACCTGCAAATAGAAAATGTGAGAAAAAAAATATGGGTATAATATAGGTACTGGTATATACTGGGATCCTGCGTATTTACCGGACAATCAGTTTACCGGACATAAGCTATTCCTGCCGAATAGTGCTTTATTTTTGCTTCGATTCAAAAATCATACAGTCTGAATAGCACACACACTTTCTTTTTCAAAGTAAATAACAACAAAACCACTCTCGGATAAATATTGTTGATTCAGTTCTTTATCTACTAGCATGCACTTTTGTTTACTAGTTATTTCATGACCTGGTCATGCGGGGGAATAATCTGGCGCAGGCCCGAATACGGAGGCCCTTAATGTGTTATTTGAGATAGGTTTTACTTTTAATTCTTCTCAACGTTACCACAAGAGACAATCGTAACATATTTTAATGACAAAAAGTAATTTTAAATTTAGTCCAAACATTATCTCGTTGTTGTCTTTTACAAAGAAGTGCAAATTAAAAACATCTGAGGAAACGGATTACACCCATGGGAGGAAACTCTACATGAAATGTAAATAAAATAGATTTTATTGCTTTTGTAACATGCTACATGATGACCAAAATGAAACTGTATGACAAAGAACAGAATTCCATTTGCATATCAAAACGTTTCATACGATTAAGGATCATGAAGAATCAATACCTTAATAGTGTAAATTTCAATTACACCCTAGATATTGGCCTCTTCGTAACAGGCATGGTTGCCGTGTCTATTTCTAGTGACATACTGGGTTTTTCAAAAACCTTAACCTTGCCATTCAATAGTCGTAATTTCCTTGCTTATTATTTAAAGATTAATTTCAATTCATGACTTCAAAAATTTTTGAAACACATTGTCTGGAAAATTGAGTTGTTTACACAATGTTTTCCTCTTATAATGCCCTACTTTAAAGACATATTTCTACGGTCATATGTTTAATTTTATGTTTGATAAAGGAATGTTTACGTGAATTAAGGACCTAAAATTATTTGGGGAAAATTTCATTCTTTTTTATTTTTTTCAATAAAAGTTACAGATAAAAAACATCATTTTTTGTCCGGTAATAATGTAGGATACCAGTATCTCTCTATTGAAATCTTTTTTGAAAATACACAACTCAGTCCAGTACATACATGTTACATTAACTAATTCTAAAACTGACCTTTTTTAATAAGTTCTGACAAATTAAACGAGAAAAACCTACATGTATCATGTCAATTTTATCTCAACAGGTATCTATCTGACCAAGTTTCATTAACATGAGGATAAAATATTTTTCTAATGAGCATTTTCTGTCACTTTTATTTTGACCATGTGACTGTTCTCATTACTCTTTATAACACATTTTCAATTACAAAGACTCGAGTCTCATTATAATCAGACAAATTATTAGTGAGATTGGTCTTATTGCTGACAACACAAGACACTGGACCTGCTCCGTTATATCACAAAAATTAAAATAAAGATTGATTAAAATTGTCGTTACCTTTGTAGTAAAAACAAGACCAATGATCGACAATACAGCACATAAAACAAACTGAATCATCCAGCGTGTCATTCTGGTACAGTTTATTCTACAGTCCACCATCTTCTCGGTGATTGCTCCAACCATCGTTTGTACGTAGATCACGAGAGTGTCCAGTCCAATCACAATTATTACCGAGAAAAACAGCATGCTTAATGCTGCAGACTCTGATATGTTTAACAAAATATACGGAAACACGGCAAAGCCCAACTCATATTCTGGAGAAAAAAAATAGAAGAAATAAAGATTAGATTGTGTGCCCCCTTTAATTTGTTTGTTTGTTTGTTTCATTTTACGCCTTTTTCAACAGTATTTCAGTCATATAGGCGGGTAGTTTCCTAACCATCGTTCCTGGAGAGTTACACCAGTACTAGACTAACTTCCTCCACGCTAAACTACCAAAGCATCTCCCGGGGATCGAACCCACGCCAGAGAGGTAACTGGATTAGAAGTCATCGACTCTAACCCCTCGACCACGGAGGCGGTGTGCCCCCTTTAAATACATCATAAAGTCATGTTTTAAACGGTCAAAATGAAGTTTTTTTGTTTGCAGGTATGTTGTGTACCAGCTTTGAGATATAAATTTAAGGTCATGCTAATTTTATAGGACAGAAGAAAACGACAGTATTGCCATATTTCAGTATGCCATAATTTTTCAGTAAGTCATTTAATTACATTATTGATGTGGAGCATTTTGGGCATAAAAACAGATAACTTGCACTTAACACTGCTATCCATAAATAGACTCAATCAAACTGAGCCTGCAGCATTTTCAGATCTGCCATTAGTTGACCAAACTTTTAAAGGCCCATTAAAAAAAATCTGGAAACAAAGTGATCCCTCGGAAGCACTCATCACAACAAAATATGTGAAAATTGCAGAGTCGGTATGATTGAGTCTGTACATGAGGGATAATGAATATGTGCAACATCCCCCACGCCCCCTATCACCGGCTTGAGCGGTACTGAATTCTCAACACTTAATAGTGCTGGCATCAATGATAAGCCTCAAAAATGTAATTTATTTTTCAAAAGCTTTATAATTTTGGTGCCCTGTTACAGCATGTACAGTTTTGAAAAAGTATTTCATAGGCCAAATAGCTTACTGAGCAATCTAATGGATTCTCTTAAGTTTGGGAAAATTAGTAAGGTAGTTACAGTCATCCGGTATCCTGTATGGCAGTCAAAATACCTCTTTCTGTACAATTTGCTTCCTTTATCACAAATTATTTCACATTCAGCTTTGTTATATGTTCTTAAAATCCATTATTACAACCTTATAAAGCATATATTTTCTGGATAAGAATAACAATATCTGTCCTATGCTACGATTTGGTTCAGGATATCCATCCTGAGGGTACCCTACCCTTTGGGCAGTAACAAGACTTGCCGAAATTTCATTTCTAAGTTCCTCAAGATTTTGGAATATTTTACAATAAATAAAGTATTTACCATCAAATTGATATTTGACTTAAAATATGTATAACCTGTGAATTTGAAGTCAATTATTGACACATTAGTCATGTTAGAAAGAACTCCAAGCCCAGAACAAATTGTCAGTCCCGAAAACATCACCCCCATCACATTGCATAGACATATCAACATGAGATTCCTGGAAAAAAAAAGATAAGACAAGTGATACATAAATTTGTTATAAAAGGAATGAACAAACTAGAAATGTGTCCATAGGACACTGATGCCCCCACACGCCACTGTTCTGTCAATCTTATGACTCTAGGTCAAATATTTTTTAGACTACATGTGCCACAAGTTGAAAACTAAAAATCAACAAAGGGCCATAATTCTGTTAAATTTGTTTGCAGCAAAAATTCCTTCCTTTACTACCATCTACACATTAAGGTTGTTAATCCCTGGAAGTTTAAGCAAAATCTGCCATCCGGTTTAAGAGGAGTTGCGTTCACAAAATTTCTACATAGTATATAATGAAAAAATCAACAAAGGGCCATAATTCTGTTAAATTTGGATGCAGCAAAAATTCCTTCCTTTACTACCATCAACACATTAAGGTTGTTCATCCCTGTAAGTTAAAGCAAAATCTGCCATCCGGTTTAAGAGGAGTTGCATTCACAAAATTTCTACATAGTATATAGTGAAAAAATCAACAAAAGGCCATAATTCTGTTAAATTTGGTCGCAGCGAAAATTCCTTCTTTTACTACCATCTACACCTTAAGGTTGTTCATCCCTGTAAGTTAAAGCAAAATCTGCCATCCGGTTTAAGAGGAGTTGCGTTCACAAAATTTCTACATAGTATATAGTGAAACAAGAGCTGTCCGTAAGACAGCGCGCTCGACTTTTTTATTGCTTGCCAATAAAAAAAGTTTTTGCAGTAAAAGGCAATACAAGAATCTCTGTATTTTTAAAGTGAACTAGTTGTTTGATACCCTTGAATATTACAGCAATGTTTATATGACATAATTTATGGTAAAGTGAACAAGTGGATAGGAATGAATTTTTTTAGATTTTTAAAGTTTTTTAGTGCTTGCCTATAATACAAAACATTGACAGTTAAGGGCCATAATTCAAATAAAATCTTTGACAGAATTACCTTCTCCTGGACATGTTTGGGAATCATGATTGTAAACAAGTATATTCCAACTTTCAAATTAATATCTCAAACAGTTCAGTCAAAAAGTGGACTGGTACTAAAAACTTAACCAAGATTCTAAGTCGATAAAAGGCCTTAATTTTTTAAAACAAAATCCTTGACAGAGTTACCTTCTCTTGCGTACAGATGGGGGTAATGATGTGAAATAGCATTAAAAGTTTCAAAGCAATATCTCAAAGGGTTAAGGCAATAAGTGGATTTTACCCATATTCAATGTATTTTCTAAGTCAAAAAGGGGCATAATTCTGTCAAAAACCTTGACAGAGTTATGTCCTCTTGTCTGTTGATGAAGGTCGTGATGGTAAACAATTATGGTCAGTTTCAAAGCAATACCTCCAATGGTTTTGAAATAAAGTGAGGTGGTACAAAAAACTTAACCAAGCTCAATACACTTTCTAAGTCAAAAAAGGGCCATAATTCTGTCAAAAACCTTGACAGAGTTATGTACTCTTGTCTGTAGATGGAGGTTATGATGGTGAACAAGTATGGTAAGTTTCAAAGCCATACTTGTAATACTTCTGAAATAAAGTGGGGTGGTACGAAAAACTTAACCAAGGTGTGACGCCAACGCTAACGCCGACGCCGACGCCGACGCCGGGGCGAGTAGGATAGCTCCCCTTTTCATAGAAAAGTCGAGCTAAAAATCAACAGAGGGCCATAATTCTGTTAAATTTGGTTGCAGCAAAAATTCCTTCTTTTACTACCATCTACACATTAAGGTTGTTCATCCCTGTAAGTTAAAGCAAAATCTGCCATCCGGTTTAAGAGGAGTTGCATTCACAAGATTTCAGGACGTACGGACGGACGGACTGACGGACTGACAGACTGACGGACGGACAAATGCAACGCTATATGCTCCCACATTGTGGGGGCATAAAAACAGAAACAAGCTTTTATGACCATAATTTGTTCTTGCAGACATATTAACAAAATTTGTTCTTGCAGACATATTTGTGCTTTCATCAACAAAATTTGTTCTTGCAGACATATTTGTGCTTTCATCAACATAATTTGTTCTTGCAGACTCATTTGGGGTTTTATCAACAAAATATGTTCTTGCAGACATATTTGTGCTTTTATCAACAAATTTGTTCTTTCAGACATATTTGTGCTTTTATCAACAAAGTTTGTTCTTGCATATTTGGGCTTATTTTTTATACACATAATTTTTCTTGCAGACATATTTGTGCTTTTATCAACAAAATTTGTTCTCACAGACATATTTGTGCATTTATCAACAAAATTTGTTCTTGCAGACATGTTTGTATCACTGTATTTGTAACCTTTTTGCATAATTTTGGTCTTTCAATTTCCCACCAGGAATGTTGATCTATTTTAAGCAATCAAACAAAAGACTGAGTCCTCAAATATTTGATGTCAAGCTAGTGATCTTCACATTGACCTTCTAACTTAGCATAATGTATGCAAAAATTATTGTCCATACACATCATCATCATCATGCCCACTGTGTATAACCCTTAAAACAGGAATGTGAAAATAACACTGGAATTCATCAAATTATGCTATAACAAGCAAAGCTGTAAGTAACAGACAAATATCTTTTACAGTAAATCAAATTTAAAGAAATCTGATAAATTGTGCACTGACCTAAAACAGTGACTATGAAAATGGGTATAGCCGGCCAATGTATGAAGACATCCTGTACCAAGGCTCAACGTAAAAAACATCAGCATTGCTGCATCCTTCCAAATCTGAAAATACATCATATAATTCAATTGCAATATATAACAAATTCTCATTTTTGCAGCATTTTTTTCCTTTTCTAATTTGCTAAAATACAATTCTTTTTTTTTTAATCACACATACAAGAGCATAGATAGGATAGCAGTTTTCTTTGTTCCAGTATAATAGCAGTGAATTTTCCTCTTATGTTAAGGAAATCTGTATTTTGGCATTTAAAATTTGTAAAATAAGTAACCCACAGGGATGGGGCCAATTTTTGCCTGACTTATGTAGAGATATACAGTCTAACTTGCCCATGCGACCACATGTATTAAGCGACTTTTGTCTTAAACGACCACTTTAAATTCCCCCCGATCATTTTCTGTCTATATTTTTAATGTATTAAGCGACTTATGCTCAACGCGACCAGCGACCACTAATTAGTCACCTAATTGAGAGCAATCTTTTCATTAAACGACCACTTTTACCTGTCAAGTAATTGTGTTTTTAGAGAACGCCGCCTGGTAATTTCACAAGTGTCAACAATCAAAACACAACAAATAAATGTGTGAAAAACTCTATTTCCCAAACCGTTTTAGCGTAAGCAGTATACGCGTGACGTGTATTATCCAATAATATCGATTAAAACAATGCAACGCTCCGCCCCTACTGATGTGGTGTATACGCTTCGCTTGTTGACAATTAGACTGCATTGAATTGACCTTGAACTTGATCAGCAATTAAATTAGATGTATTTTGTTTATTTCGAATGAAAAATGCACGACAGAAAAAACATCCTCACTAATAGGGTTTTCGTGTTGGAGACAAGGAAAAGCAACGGAGAAGTTTAAAAAATCTGGAAAAAATGTCAAACATGTACGTAATGGATCAAAACTGTTTGTAAATAAATAACAGAAAGTTATTTTTTACAGATTATCGAGCGTACTAATTATTCAACATTTATATAAAAATGAAGTTGTTGAAAATTCCCACCGCATAAGAAAGATGTCATTTGTAAATTTTGACTTTTATGTCATGCTTTGTCTTAAGAGACCGTTTCATTAAGCGACCAATTTGGGTGTTTCCCTTGCGCGGTCGCTTAATACAAGTTTGACTGTACTAGGCAATGCTTTGTGCCTAATAAAGTGTAATATCTAAGCTCTTCGCATTATAGTTTCACAAAATAAGACTTAAAGGGCCATTTTTGACTGCAGGAGCATGATTTATATAACTTTTGTATAGGACCACAAGGTGATGTTACATGCCATATACCACAGGTTTGGGCAATGATTTGCTATAAAAAAAATTCAAGATTTCGTTTTTTAAAATGCTTTTTTTTAGCTCATTTGACCTACTTTTATATCAGAGTGGAACCATATAACTTGGAGAGGACCACCTATAAGGATCATTCCTGTTGCATCAAGTGGATTGTTTAAAGAAATCCATGACAAATGATGGACAACAGACAGTCACTGCTATCACAAAAGCTCATTTCTGTGCACTTTGTGCTCCGGTAAGCTCAAAAAAACTTAAAAATCAAAATTCTTAAAGATTTTTCTTAACTGTAACTAAAGACTTTATAAAACCTTTACTACGATGGAAGGCTTTACTACAATGTAAGGCTTTAAATACCTGAACTCCGGCTAAGTTTTTCCATGTCGGACTTAGAAAGAACCGGATTCCTTCCAGACTTCCATTACTAAATAATGTGTAAACAAAGAGTATTGGAAGAGCTATAAACGGGTATGGTCCGGTCACATACATTACCTGAAATAATATAATTATCACTATTTTTTTTTTTTTCTGAATAAGATTTCTATAAAATTTTATGAAATGAAAATGTAATTTCTTTAAAGGTCTATTGTACATTTTGAAATGAAGAGGTTTCTCATTAAATTGAAACCTGCTTCAAAAGATTTGATTATGGAAGAAATGTATCATATTCTTAAAAGTTATAACTTGATTAATTGCTTGATTCACATTTGTTACTGTATGATTATAAAATTTTAAGTATTTTTATAAAAAAATTAAAATGAAACACAAATTTACTCAATAAGATGGTTGTATATAGATTTAACAAACAAACATGATATACTTATTATTCATTTATTCTTATTAATTAATTAATTATTAATTTATTAATTAATTAATTAATTAATTTATTAATTTATTTATTTATTTATTTATTTATTTATTTATTTATTTATTCTTATATAAATTTAGCAAGCAACCATGAAAGATGTAAAAAATTACTATATAAATTTACCAAGCAAGCATGAAAGATGTATATCCGACTTAACAAAGCAAACAATGAAATGTGAATATAAATTTACCAAGCAAGTATGAAAGATGTATATGAATTTACCAATCAAACACAACAATGTATATAAATTTACCAAGCAAACATGAAAGATGTATATAAATTTACCAAACAAACACAAAACATGAATATAAGTTACATAATAAAATGAAAATTACCGAACATGACAGCTGTAAATAAATTTACCAAACACAACAGGTGTATATAAATTTACTAAACAAACAAGAAAGATGTATATACATTTACCAAACCAAAAAGATAGATGTTAAAAAGATGTAAATCAATTTACCACATTAATAAGACAAGAACATACTTTTTCATCAACAAACAAGACAGATGATAAAAATAATATTTTTATTTTCAACATGCCAAGTGTTACCATATGATGTATAAATTTACCAAAAAGGTACAATTTAAGCATTCAAATAAACAGGAAGGTGCACAAATATACAAACAAGAGCTGTCACAGGAGACAGCGAAGCTCTACTAAAAAAATACTGGACACTGTAAGGAGGACAAAACTATGAAAGAAAAATTAATCATGTATAATTATGTATTAAGTTATAGTAAAAAAATAACATAAATTTTGTTAACATAAATTCCAAGATCAGGGGGAATAATTCTAGAAATATTCAAGCTAGAGTTATGAACCATTTCAAACAACATGTGTGTAATGATAAGAAATATATATTTGAAGTAGATACCTTAAAAAGTAAAGAAGTTATAATATTTCTTTAAGAAAATCCTAAGTTCAAAGAGAGATAAATCTGTAAATATTGCTTCAAAAGTTATGAACATTGCCACATAAAATGTAATTGATGATAAGGATTTGAAGTTTGAGATAGATACCTTTAAAACTAAAAAAGTTATAAACTAAAAAAGTTATAATAAAAAATAACATTTTTCTAGTAAAAAAAAATCTAAGTTTATGGGGAGATAATTCTTGCAATGTTGGTGCTAGAGTTATGAACCTTGTCACATAAGATGTGGATGATGATAAGGTACATATATTTGAAGTATGAAGTTGATCCCTTTTGAAATAAATAAGTAACAGTAAAAAATATTATTTTTTAAGGAAAATTCTAAGTTCAAGGGGAGATTAATCTGAAAATATTGGTGCTAGAGTTATGACCCTTATCACACAAGATGGGAATGATGATAAGGTTCATATATTTGAAGTATAAGGTTGATCCCTCATGAAATAAAGAAGTAACAGTAAAAAATAGTATTTTTTGAGGAAAATTCTACGTTCAACGGGAGATAAATCTGAAAATATTGGTGCTAGAGTTATGAACCTTGTCACATAAGATGGGGATGATGATAAGGTACATATATTTGAAGTATGAGGTTGATCCCTTAAGAAATAAAGAAGTCACAGTAAGAAAAAGTATTTTTTAAGGAAAATTCTAAGTTCAAGGGGAGATAAATCTGAAAATATTGGTGCTAGTTTTATGAACCTTGTCACACAAGATGGGATGATGATAAGGTACATATATTTGAAGTATGAGGGTGATCCCTTAAGAAATAAAGAAGTCACAGTAAGAAAAAGTATTTTCTAAGGAAATTCTAAGTTCAAGGGGAGATAAATATGAAAATATTGGTGCTAGAGTTATGAACCTTGTCACATAAGATGTGGTTGATGATAAGGAACATATATTTGAAGTTTGAAGATGATACCTTAAGAAATGACAAAGTTATAGTGAAAAATATTTTACTGCACCAAAACTTTAATCTGAAATCTGGACGCTGACGCCGAGGCGAGTAGGACAGCTCTCCATATACTTCGTATAGTCGAGCTAATAATGAACAAAGAGATGTATATACATTTACCAATGATAAAACTAGTGTTAAGTAAATGTATGTTATAAATAAACAAGGGAAGTACATGTTGCAATAAGCAATGCTGGGAATCAAGCTTTAAGGTGTGAGAAAATGGGTTGAGGAGGGGCACAATAAACTACAATATATGGTACAATATAACCTACCTTACCAATAGAACTAGGTCCATAAATGAGACAGGCATAAATTGTGACCCAGGCAAGCAACAAACATAACACAATATACCAAACTGGGCAACCAAGTTCTAACGAAGAACCTTGGAATTGTAAAACATCTGAACTGAAAGAAAAAAAAAATTTGTGCAAATATAATGTTCAACATGAAAGATCTATAAATTATAATCTCTAGAAACCAACAAAAACAACGAAAAACATCTTACATGTCTTAATTACCAAATACTTATAAAAACTAAAGATCTGGATATTCTTATAAAATTTTGTTCAAAAGACAAAATGTTGATTAAGTTCTAAGTGATTTATTATGAACATTTTTATGATGAACAATAATATTTTGTTCTAGAACACTTTATTATCTGCTATATAAATATATATCATATCAGATAATGTATCCAAACTTGCCAATACTTTTGTGGTTTGTTAGTATGTCTGATACTAAATACTATTAACTTTTGTTTATTTTATTACAGACCATCTATTATAGACCAATTCCCTTTAATTTGAAATTTGTATATTTCTCAAACTCAGCAAAAAACAATGTAGTCCAGTCAAATTATTGAAAGGAAATGCAGGTAGGTCTAGCTTTATACTAGAGCTTTTAAAATAAAAAGTCTGCAAAGATGATCATTTACTAAAAATTTTCTGACTTACATGATACTTAACCCAATACGTCATATACACGCCTTTTAACGCCTTTTTCACCCCCCCCCCCCCTTTTGTTGTCTCAAATGGTGAAAAATGCCTTATTTAGGCCCCCAACACTTGAGAAATGTTGTTAAAAAAAGTGACCTCTTTTTCGGCGCAGCCCCCCAACCAAAAGATACATCAGGGGTTGCCAGAAGGGGGATGTGCCCCCTTCTGTTTGGGGGGTTTGAAGGGGGGCAGAGTCCCCCTCATCGCCAAGAAAATTTTGGACTTGTGAGAGGCTATAAATGACCCCAAATTGATCATAAGGTAACGTGTAACCAACGCTGAAAAGCATTTGACTCTATCTCAATCCATTGAGAAGTTGCAGCAATTTGAAATCAATTTAGATGGAAAAAATCAACGCAAAATAGTGATTTTTGGCAATTTTGAGATGTCCCCTCGTTGCCATGGTAACAGAAAATTTAAGCCTGAGCATGTTGTTGCAAGGGCAATGGTCCAGTCAACATTTGTGCCAAGTTTGATAAGTGTTTAAGCAGTTTTGATAGTATTATATCAATTTGAACTTGTAACGGGAGACTTTTCAATGAAAACAGCCATTTTTCACAAAATGCTCATGAAGTAATGGGTTAATCTAACCTGAACCTTTTTGGCAAAAGATCACTTTAATAATGATGCCTTTGCAAGAAGGAAAACATGATCAACAATTGAATCTTAGAAATATTGAATTTGAAGAACACTAAATGTACACTCACTAGAAATACTGAATGGTCCAAGTATATCGCAAGGAATGTTGGGTTCTCTCCCCTGCATCAACGTCTGCTTCAGTGTTATCATGAGGTAGACTGGTTTGTATGAGGTAGATGCTGTCAGACTGTGTCCTTTCTTTTAAAGATAAAACAATTGAGTATTTGCCATGTTTTTTACAATTCAAAGCTCTGGTTTCAGAGAGTAAATTTGTAAATTGAATGTTTCAAAACATATTTTTATAACAAAATATTTGTAATAAAAACTTGTAAAAGAATTCAAAATTTTGTCTTATCTCCAGTACCTTGCGTCAGAGTATAACTTTTGTATAAAAAATATTTTTGGGAGATATTGTTATGAATATTAATGTTTAACACACAAAAGCTAAATAATTCTGACACCTTGTATTTAGTTGAATTATTATAGCTATCCGAAAACTTTAATGCTGAAATGTGACTAAAAAATTTCCAGTTTGGAAAATTGAAACAGATTAAGCTCAGTAGGCTGGGAAAGTACAAACAGTGGCCTAACATTGAAAATCAAAGCCAGCAAAAATTTGGTATTTTTGTGTCAAATTTGTTTTAAAAAATCTATTGCTCACAATTATTTATTAATAAGTAATAATCATTGTAGTTTAAATAAGATAATGGCAATTTAACCTGACTTATTGGTAAAATCCCAAGGAAGCTTTTGTCCACCAAGAGCCGTTGACATGGCAACCCCGAAATAGTAGATAGCCCATGTGACTTCTGTCATGTAATATGTGGAGATCATGAACGTTGTAAGTACCATACAATAACCCATGCCTGTGATAAATAAGTCATTTATACAATAAATTTATCTATACATTTAATTAATGATATTTACTATTCTAACAAGACCTGCATTTTTCTATAATTGAACATGGAAGGACCCCAAGTGTGTGAAAAATAAATATGCAATAAAATCAGTGTTGACATTATCCATATTTAGACATGCAACCATTTTAATTTGAGATGTAACCATTAAAAATGTGACACGCTGAAAATAAGTACAGAAACAAATCGGGCAAACTTAATTGATATCAGGTATGGAATAATAACTTGCCTTCACTACTGACGAACAGCCAGACTGTAGGAATTAAGAGCTCAGAGCCCTTAATAGCAATAAAGAAACAACAATACTAAATACCTTAAAATCATAGACTCAAATTTACTGAGTCTGTCTGAGATCATGTAATTGTGCAAAATCTCTCTGGCCCCTCAGTCTAAGATTACACCATGTTTAATCCTCAGCAATAAATGAATTGCAATAAATTAAAAATTATTATCATATTGAGGCAAACAGTACTTACAACTCTTGTAAATTACCAAAAAGAGGTTAAATTATGCAAAAATAGCCCTTACTGTGTTTTAGTAATGCAGAAATATGGTGAAATGTACTGCAAAATCAGCCATAAATCACATATAACATGGAATTTATTACTTTTATTAAAATCTCAGTAACTTTTTTCTCAAGTTTGACTTGAAATATTTTCGCTCATCTGGAGGCATGCAGTTTTAAAGAATAAATCAAATGCAAATATCAGGAAATTCAATAAAAAAAGAAAACTTATTCTCTACCCGTGAGACAAAAAAAGAAGCTTCTAGACTTGAGATGTAGACGTTTCTCAAATCAACTGTTGAATCTATACAGAAAATATATTTTGCTGTTGTTAACTTGCTTTGATGTATGTACTTGAAAAAAGATCAATATTAGCAATAAAATCCTTTGAAACAGAAAAGAGTCTTTGAAAGTATTTATTTTATTCTCAATGCGTCATTAACTGAACAGTCATAAAACCTCAATATAGTTCTCTTTTAAACAGCACAAATTAAACCCACACCAAAAATAGAAACATTTTACAAGAGGTCCATTATGGTCCTATTATCACTCACCTCAGTCAGTTTACAGTGTCACTTTTTTTTGTATCTCACGCTCAGACAAGAGTTACATCATAACTCTTTGAAAAAAAGAACAAGATTTTCTAAGCCAGTGGCCCTATGTCAATCAAATTTCAAGTTGACCTTTGACCTAGAAATCAATAACTAAAGAAATAAGAGAGGCCATCATGATGATGTATAACTTGAACACAATAGTCAAGGTCATTATAGCATAATCAGAGTTTCTCATTTTCATGAGTCTTTGACCTAATTTTATCTCCAGATGACTCATTTTACAGCTGCTAATGATGACCTAAATTAAAAAGACATGCTAACAATGTTGACCTTTGTTATGACCTTGTGACCTAGTTTTTCTGAGATAACCTAACTTAACCTAAAATTCAGTCAAGACAGTCATTCTGAACACACTTCAGAAAAGTGTTAGCACTTTTTCCTTTTGAATAATAAACAGGTAACAGTTACTAACCCACATGGAGGCTCGGGGAAACTGAATATATAAGCCTCATTACCTTATTTATTTACTTACTTTAACTTACTTACTTACTTACTTTAATTTACTTTAACTTTCTTGTTTGCTCGCTTTGTTGCATCCATCCTTGCTTACATGCTTACTTACTCACATATTTTGATTCACAGGTTGAGCTTAATAAAATGGCTAATCATCACTTTGAACATTAGTTTCATTATTATTTTATCAAAATTGTACAGTAAAGAGTTTTATCGAAAATTGACAAGGTGAATTCAAGCTTTTTCCCTGAGAGTATGAAAACATCTAAACTAAGACATCAAACAACTAAATATCTCAACCGAGCACCACTTGATCAGGTGAGCAAAAAAATTATAATGAATGACAAAGTTTCCCTGTTGAAAGTCAATCCATCAAAACTAGGTTCTCCTTTTGGAACATTGTTCCATCCTTATTTTCTTCCATTACTGATCAATTCCGAAATTGTAATCAAGCAAAGATTTCCAATAAAAATCTTAGCAGACGTATTGATCAAAACATTTTCAGTATTTTTGTTATTTCATCTGTGATGTATATCATAAGGAGAGTGTTAGACAACATATATCATTAGAAACACCTAGCTTGCCAAAACTTGTAATTAAGTGTGTATCGATCAACAGAACAAAAGTTTCAAACAGATAAGGATTTGAGATAGCAATGAAAATAATAATAAGCTAGGACTTTTTTCTCTTTTTTAAGTCTTCTTCTGCCTGAAAAAGTTTAAATTAAAAAAGACATATGTATTTCTTAAAGCAAAATGCCTCTTGCTGAGTCAAAATATTTTAAGAAAATTAAACTTCTGAAAAATGCACTTACCGGTAGTTTTATGAAAAGTGAAAAGATTAATTATTCAAATAATAATGTTATGTGGGACTAAGGGCTGCTTTTGCAGTATTTATCACCATATTTCTACTACTGCATTACTATTATGCAGTAAGAGCTATTTTTGCTACTTTGGTAATTTATATGGAATGCAAATGCTGTTGCAATTATGTACTTTATTTACTTTTTATGTTCCCTTCACAATATTTCACTTTTAAATACATTTTTAAATTTTTCATGATAATTTGCATTAATCTGGAGTCATAATGCTTTAATGATGGTAACTCAGATATTAATTCATTAACATTATTTACACAAAAATAAGTAGAAAGTTAAAAAAATTGAAGATACAAAATCAACATTTGGAAAAAAAAAAAAGAAATAGCTTTAAGCAGAAAAATATTATTGCTGCAATTAATTCTTGTATAAAAGAAACAATTTGCATGTTATATGGGCATGACCCTTAAATGCTGAAATATTAATATTGTCCATAACTTATTGTCTAGACATAGCAAAATGAACCAAAATCCATAGAAAATCACTGACGATTATGGTTCTATTGCCTGACTATTCCCTATAATATTTTACCATCAATTTTATAGAGTGTTTCACAAGTCTCTAAATAAGTTTTGCTAAAAGTTGGATATAGGAATTATTTGCAGTAAACAGAAAGTAGAGATGGGAAAATTCTAGACATTACAATTTATCCTACAGGGTTGTACTTCAAAGAAAGTCTTAAGTGTATCTTATGTCCTAGGACTTCTTACAAATTATAGGACTAACCTAAGACCATTTCAATATAATATTTTCATCTTTAGTCAAAGTTTTAGACTTTATTCTCATTCATTCTGTTGAGAAAAGTTAAGAAATACTTAGAGGATATTGAATTAGTGTAGGGCACGCATAATATGATTTTATTCAACTTGTTCATTAAATTTTAAGTATTAAACCTACAGGAATACAATATTCTATTTATCACATATCTAAAATAAGAACATATCTTAAAAAAAATGGTTTACAGTTCAAAAGAGTGTAGCGCTGACTTTAGAGCACTTTATACCATGTTTGTATATATCGCAAAAGAAGTCACATCAAAGTGCTATTTCACTAGTGTAATATTATCTTAAATAAATGGGTTTATTACACTCATGGGCTGTTTTTATGTGATTAAATGGCATGCGCTTTAATCTGCAATGTGTATATGTTCATCTGAATCGATATTTTCAGAAACCAAAGAAGTCTTAACATAGGATCATAGGCTTGGACATTTTCTTTGAAATGCAAAAATTGTCTCTCAGTTTTGGTCTTAATACTGGTTTTTATTTAGACTTAAGACTTTCTATGGAAATCTGAAATGACATCTTTCATACCCTGAACAGCTCTTATACAAGAGCTTCACATGGGGTTAAGTCAAACTGTTAAGGGCAATCATAATGACCAATTTTAACAAAAATTCTACATTAAAAAGGGGCATAACTCTGAAAGTAAAGCTTCCAGAATTATGCCCCTTTGTCTAACAACTGCACCTTGTGATGATTAGCAAGTATTACATGTTGATAATTTTTAAAATGTTTGAATAATGGGCTACACAAGGATGACAACAACGACACCAGGATCGTAATAGCTAGACGTTCTCTATGACACAACAAGCTAAAAGTACAGTGTAATACAACAAGAGCTGTCCGTAAGACAGCGCGCTCGACTTTTTTATTGCTTGCCAATAAAAAAAGTTTTTGCAGTAAAAGGCAATACAAGAATCTCTGTATTTTTAAAGTGAACTAGTTGTTTGATACCCTTGAATATTACAGCAATGTTTATATGACATAATTTATGGTAAAGTGAACAAGTGGATAGGAATGAATTTTTTTAGATTTTTTAAGTTTTTTAGTGCTTGCCTATAATACAAAACATTGACAGTTAAGGGCCATAATTCAAATAAAATCTTTGACAGAATTACCTTCTCCTGGACATGTTTGGGAATCATGATTGTAAACAAGTATTCCAACTTTCAAATTAATATCTCAAACAGTTCAGTCAAAAAGTGGACTGGTACTAAAAACTTAACCAAGATTCTAAGTCGATAAAAGGCCTTAATTTTTAAAACAAATCCTTGACAGAGTTACCTTCTCTTGCGTACAGATGGGGTAATGATGTGAAATAGCATTAAAAGTTTCAAAGCAATATCTCAAAGGGTTAAGGCAATAAGTGGATTTTACCCATATTCAATGTATTTTCTAAGTCAAAAAGGGGCATAATTCTGTCAAAAACCTTGACAGAGTTATGTCCTCTTGTCTGTTGATGAAGGTCGTGATGGTAAACAAGTTATGGTCAGTTTCAAAGCAATACCTCCAATGGTTTTTGAAATAAAGTGAGGTGGTACAAAAAAACTTAACCAAGCTCAATACACTTTCTAAGTCAAAAAAGGCCATAATTCTGTCAAAAACCTTGACAGAGTTATGTACTCTTGTCTGTAGATGGAGGTTATGATGGTGAACAAGTATGGTAAGTTTCAAAGCCATACTTGTAATACTTCTGAAATAAAGTGGGGTGGTACGAAAAACTTAACCAAGGTGTGACGCCAACGCCGACGCCGGGGCGAGTAGGATAGCTCCCCTTTTCATAGAAAAGTCGAGCTAAAAATGTATATGCTGTCTTTTTCTTTTTTTTTATTGGGTTTAACTTTGAACCAAAACAGTATATGTTATATGGTAGTAAACTTTCCATGTTTACTGGTGGAGGAAGACCTCAGGTGCTCCTCTGAACATTATTTCAGGCACAAAATGCACCTGAGTAGAACCACCAACTTCCTGTAAGCTAGCTGGAAAGCTTCCTCATATGAAGAACAAAGACGCTAGTCAGTCAGAGGCTTGAATCTACAGCGGTGAGTGGTGGTATATCTGGTGTCAAGTACATGTATATTTCAAGTACATGTATATTTCAAGTACATGTATATTTCAAGTACATGTATATTTCAAGTACATGTATATTTCAAGTACATGTATATTTATAAAGTGAGGTATATATAGCAGATGATTAGATAACCTCTGAAGAGCTTTTATTAAGATGACTTCAATAAGCTATATTACTTGATAACAACATATAATGCACATACATGTACAGATAATGGAACAAATTGTTAAGATAACATAAGATTATGGCCAACAAAGTATACAGAAATATAAATACATAAATAGCAAAAACAAGAATTTTTTAAATAGCATTTGTTTTAACACACTTTCTAGAATATATTCATTCAAAGATTATTATCCTAACTCTTATCTGCACTTTGAATATTGTATATTGAATGGACTTATCCAGCTTTCAATCTGGATATAACTATTCATCATTTTAAGGACATGTTTTTAAAATATATACTGACTGAAAAGTGAACACTGCAAACCAAAGATGTGCCAGCTTGTACTGGCCCGGTCTACACTGATTGATTGGGTAGAATCTGTTGCCATTATCAGGCTTTATGGTAAAATTTATATACTCTTGATATTAAAGGGTTCATTTACATAACTGATGAAGTAACTATAACTTTTGTTAACTATAAATAATCTTAAACAATTAAAGCAGCATGTGAAATTTTTATGAAAATTGAAAAATTGTTCGAATTCGTTAAAATTGTCAAGGGTATTAAAAAAGTGACTCAGTCAAGCCCAAAGGCATTTATTTTTATACAAAATAAACAAGAACATGAACATAACTTAGCGAAATAATCTAATTGTTAACTTGTTGCCTAGATATACATGTACTCACCTCTGAACAATGGTATCACTTTCCATGCTGTAATTGGTCCACCATTGGCATACTGGCCTAGTGTTGTCTCAAGGTAAACAAGTGGACAACCAAAGATGATCATGCATATCACATACGCTATGAAAAACACACCTGAAAAATAAAATATACCTGTTTTTGTTGGTTTTTTTAATAGAACTTCTATATCTGTTTGGTAGACAAGACAGTGCAAGAATTAAGACAATTGCCTGTTATATGTCTTAATCAATCAAAGTTAATTTTCTCTAAACATGATTAAATGGATATGAAAACCATGTGATTGTATCGTCTGAAAATTTTATTGCATTCTTCTTAATAACAAAGTGTTCAATATTATTTCTCTAACATATATCACAGACTTTTTTCATATGAGAATCAGATAGTAACTGTGAACAATTTCCATCATGCAGTATCCATACTAATTCTGTCATTCATTTCACATAAAAAAAAACTTGATAGGTCAATATGTCAGATTTATAGAACATGCAGTTTCTGTTTTGCTGTATCTCAAAAATTTATATAAATTGCAGTTTCTGTTTTAATGTATCACTCAAATTTATACTGAAAATGCAATTTCTGTTTTGCAGTATCACAAAAATCTGTAGAAAACGCAATTCATAGAACATGCAGTTTTTGTTTTGCTTTATCACAATATAATAGATCTATATGTATCACCATCAAATATCACCTAGGTGTTATAACCTACATGAACCAAGTCAAGGTAAAGGGTAATCAAATCAACATAAAACTTGTGTAATAAATCACTATTAGATCAAAGTAATCATTCTAAGATGGTTTACTACAATGCATAGAATTTACTATAGCCAAGATGAATGAATTCTTGAGGACATACAAACATTTCTCATCCAATGTTTATGACACTGGTAATGAGTTTATCTTTCATCCCATTGTTAACAGATTATCATAATTACAAACACATGTTAATCAGGAGTGTAATATCATCAAAAACATTTATATAATGTAAAGAAATAAGTAATTATTATCTGACTGTTAAACTAGCAGAGAAGCTATGATAATGCCCTGTGAGTACAATAATTATGAAGGTAATATAGGTATCAACAAAGAAGAAAAATGTTTAAAGAAGTCAATTATGATGGCTCATCACAGATCCATAGCCAGAAAAGCTCTTTATTACTTTAATACTAGGCCATTTGGTTACCATAGTATGGGGTCATTAGACTGAGTTCAAAGGACCACTGACAATGGTACATGTTTAAGCTCTGGCTTTTCGAAAGAATACCCCTACTTGCCAATTTGTCAGTTATTATGAGTATTTATTTTGATTTTAAATTTAGTCCAACTAATTAGAATTGTCCAACTTGTAAGCCCTTCCAAAGAGCACCTAGTGTTCACTCTCCAAAGAGCACCCTGTGTTGACTCTACAAAGAGCACCTAGAGCTCACTATACAAAGAGCACATTGTGTTCACTCTCTAAAGAGCACTTTGTGCTCACTCTACAAAGAGCACTTTGTGTTAACTCTCCAAAGAGCACTTTGTTTTACTCTCCAAAGAGCACATTGTGTTCACACTCCAAACAGCACCTTGTGCTTACTCTCAAAAGAGCTCATTGTGTTCACTTTTCAAAGAGCACCTTGTGTTCATTTTCCAAAGAGCACTTTGTACTCACTCTCCAGAAAGCTCATTGTGCTCACTCTCCAAAGAGCACCTTGTGTTCACTCTCCAAAGAGCACATTATGTTCAATGTCAAAAGAGCACCTTGTGCTCACCCTCCAAAGAGCACCTTGTGCTCACCCTCCAAAGAGCATCTTGTGCTCACTCTCCAAAGAGCGCCCTGTGTTCACTTTCCAAAGAGCACCTTGTGCTCACTCTACAAAGAGCTTGTTGTTTTCACTCTTCAAAGAGCACCTTGTGCTCAATCTCCAAAGAGCACCTTGTGTTCACTTTCCAAAGAGCATCTTGTGCTCACTCTACAAAGAGCTTGTTGTGTTCACTCTTCAAAGAGTACCTAAATTGTGTTCACTCTCCAAAGAGCACTGCTTGTGCTCACTCTCAAAAGAGCACATTGTGTTCAGGTGAGCTCAAATTTAATTAAACATTTCTTGCAAAATCTATTAGCTGATTCATCACAATAAATCATTAAAAGCAGGCAATGAAACTTCCAGTTAAACCATTTCCTTTACATAAAGATGCATTACCATACTGCACAGATCAATAAAGTCATAACTGTGCACCATTCAATTACCAATCTTCAATTAATTTGTAATCCTTACTCAATTTAAATGCCTCTGATTCAATAAACATAATCAAATATTCCATTCATAAAACCATTGTAACAAAGTAAATGGAATGTCAAGCATTCAATTTTTGCCACAATTTATGTAAGAGCTTATCAATCCATCCTCTAAACATCATAAAAAGACAACATCACTAGAAAAGGACTTAATTTAAAAGCTACAGAACAGAATATTGCTCAAGGAGGCTTATTAAGTTTTAGAAATATTACTTGCCATTCTGAATTATTCTGGAATCTTTTCTACTAGCTTAAATCAATTATAACCCATCAATAGCACATGCAATTCTAGATAACATTCAAATAACTTAATTGTTGTGCTTGTGGTTTAATTAACTTTTTTATGACCGATGGTAGTTTCAGTATTCTTGCACGAATACTGGAATACTCTGAGGATAAGTTGCTGCTATGGCAGAGGACATTCCCAAACGGACATGCTAGGAGCTTTATACCATACAGCAAGAAAAACTGATATCACCAACCATTGTTAGTGTCCAGCTTTATTTGTCATCCAATGAAAACGCTGTATTTCTTAAAAATTCTGTGCGTTAATTTTCATAGAAGTACAAAAGTCGATACCATATCGAATTCCGTCCATAGTCGACTTCTATTTTTCATAGTACTTCATAAAACCGCATAGTGACGTAATGAAGTGAATGATAATGAGGCCAAATAAAGCTTGACACTAAATATGTTAGTATTCATCGGTGCTGTTCTACAGAAATTAGAAACATTCTCCCGTCGCTATCGCTCCCGTCGAAGTTTCTAATTTCTGTAGAACAGCACGGATGAACACTAACATATACATATGGTTTAAGGTAATTAAAGCTAAGAATTTTATCAATAAAACAAAGCCTACATCATTTTCAATTTTGCTTTCAGATTGTCCTCTTTTGACTGTCACAATATTTTTCACATGAAAAAATATTCAAAATAGGATATTCATCTCATCAAAATGAAAACAAAAATGTTAGGTTAAATTTTAACAAGGAACATCGCAATGCGATGCAACCAGGTTTTCAGCAAAATATTTCACAGAAGCTTTGTCATGAAGGGGCATTTGTTTTTAATTGAACTTTTAGGAGGAATTATGGCTTTTTTAATATTCCTCAAACAAAAATGATTGAGAAATTTTATGTTGTCTATTCGCCTTTTTTTCCCAAATATTTTAAAAAGGTAAACAGTACTTTATTTTTGCTTAATTTTTGCATTTTTGCGTCTCTTGTCATTTTCTTTTGTCAACAATATTGGCGTGTGGTGTTTTGTGCGATATCAAGAAAAGTATGTTCACAATTTTAAAAAAATACTTGAATAATGTCTTGGAAGAAACATGGGAATTTAGTGAGCGCCAAAGCTTCTGTGAAAGTTTGGTCAAAATCCATTGAGAAATGTAGGAGAAGTTGCGCACTGTAGAAATTTTTCACTATATATTCTGTATAAGGAAAAAAATATACAAAGGGCCATAATTCGGTCAAATATTATCCAATCACAAAACCCCGACAATATGTGCCAGGCACTTGATAACAAAGCTTCTAAGAAAGTTTGGTCAAAATCCGTTGAGAAATGTAGGAGGAGTTGAGCACAGAAGAAATTGTTCTCTATATATTCTGTATAAGGAAAAAATATACAAAGGGCCATAATTCGGTCAAATATTATCCAATCACAAAACCCCGACAATATGTGCCAGGCACTTGATAACAAAGCTTCTAAGAAAGTTTGGTCAAAATCCGTTGAGAAATGTAGGAGTTGCGCACAGAAGAAATTGTTCACTATATATTCTATATAATGAAAAAAAACAAAGGGCCATAATTAGGTCAAATATATACCAATTGCAAAACCCTGGCAATATGTGACAGGGCACTTGATGACAAAGCTTCTGAGAAAGTTTGGTCAAAATCCGTTGAGAAATGTAGGAGGAGTTGCGCACAGAAGAAATTGTTCACTATATATTTTATATAAGGAAAAAAAACAAAGGGCCATAATTAGGTCAAATATTATCTAATCGCAAAACCCCGACAATATGCGCCAGGGCACTTGATGACAAAGCTTCTGTGAAAGTTTGGTCAAAATCCGTTGAGAAATGTAGGAGGAGTTGCGCACAGAAGAAATTGTTTACGCCCGTCCGCCCGCCCGCCGACATACCTCAATCTAATAACCAGTTTTTTCCTTCGGAAAACCTGGTTAAAAACATCCTAGAAGATTTTGAGATAAAAGGTGTTTTATTAAGTTGAAACCTTAAAGAAGGCTATCTGAAATCTGGTGTCTGGGTTTTGCACTTATCTCAATGCACATTTGTATAATGAAGACTCCATAAGGGATTCAAAACATTTAGTTGACACAAAATTGCTAAACTTCATAGTTATTACAATTTGACAATCAGGGGTTTTTTATAAATATGCCTGAAATTTGTGCATTTCCAAGAAACCACCATTCTATTCTTGTACAAGAAAATTTTTCACTTTTTTGTTTTAACAAAACTTTTCAAGCAACATTGAACCAAGACAGGAAACTGAGTAAGACATACAAAATTAACACTGTACCTTAAAAATGCACTTTTTAAAAAAGAACATTTATATATGTCTTTTTTATACAACACTTAAAGAATCAAAATTACTCACAGCCACCATGTTTAACAATCAGCGTTGAAGCTTTCAGAAGACATCCGAGACCGTTCACAAATCCCATACATGTTAGCAGGTACTCTCGCTGATGATCCCAGGAGAACGATTCCTCCATCTCGTACCCACCTAGCATATCCACCATGTATCGTGCCTTAGGCTTATACCCATGACTGTCGGACCGAGGTGGTGGAACAGGTTTGCTGGATGAAATCTCAGTTGACTCATGGAGTGCCTGAATCTTAAATCAGAATTTAGATTGTTTAATCATTTGATTTATAGTTTAAAGCCACATTATGCCTCAAAAATTCATATTTTTCTAATTCTTTGCTATGTCAAACATGTGTTTAATAATGTTTAAACAATGAATTTAGAGCATGTTAGATGTTTAACAAACTAAAAAAGTAGCATTAGATATGCAGTTAAGTGTCATAAAGGTTACAAAATGCCAAACGTAAACAAATAAGTATTTTGACTTCCATACAAAATACTTATTCACTATAATAATTATACTATTGGACAACAGGGCAAACAGTTTATCTAAGTGGCAATTAATAGAATATTATTTGTTTTAGAAAACTATAACAAGATAAAAAAAAATCCTGTATAATTTGAATCATTTGTTGTACAATTTTTCTTCAAAATATAATTACATATTCAATGAACTTACAATTTCTATAAAAATACTGATAACATCTAAACTGCACACTTTAATAAATGTAACTTACAGATTGATTACTCAACAACAATAAAATTAATATAGAATGAAAACAACACAAATTTATTATGAGAATTAAACATCTTACAGAATAAAATTCCTTTTTCCGATCACCTGAATTTCAAATCAAACCAAAGAGATGTTTTGAGATGCAAGCTAAGTACCTAGAATATATTTCATTATCCATTCAATTTGACTGTTAAAGTATTTGGCCACTATAAGAACTATCAAGAGAATTGCATTTTAAATAACAAGTCCATAGACATTTGAAAGAGGCACTTTTAACACCATTTTAGCAATGTTGGAGTAGGAAATTAATTAAGTTGTCTGGAGAGTATATCAAATGTGTGTGTTACCTCTCACACAATTAATTATTCGTGCAGCTGAAAAAACAGATATCTAAAAGGTTAGATTAGACAGAGATCTAAAGCCATTGTCAACAAGCTATTGTTTATTATCAAGCAGCTCTCTCTTGACACGTTTCCTTATCAGTTATCAACTTTATTTCCATCATAGAATACTAGAGTCTATATGAGCCTTGTCATCCACAATACCAACATAGAAATTTAGAAATTTACTCCTTCAAATACAATATTACAAACATTAGGAAAATAACCCACTTTTTCTCTTAGATGTTAAAGAAGATAGCAATCTCGTTTAGTTTTAATATCTATTTTTTGTAAACTTAAAATGTGTTGATAAAACACTTAAGTGTAATCAGTTTATTAGAACAGGGAAAAAAAAAAAAAGGTAATTTAGAAGACAATGCTAATGGGCTTGATGAGTAATTCCAAACTGTACATTATTTACCTTAGTTGAGCCACCATTATTGCCACGGACTTGATGAGGAATTCAAAACTTTATTATTAACCTTAGTTGAGCCATCAGGACTATACCATGGGCTTAAAGAGTAATTCAAAACTTCATTGTTTACTTAGTTGACCCACCATGACAGTGCCATGGGCTTGATGACTTATTCAAAACTTTTATTATTGACTGTAGTTAAGCCACCATGACTGTGCCATGGACTTATGAGTAATTCAAAACTTCATTATTTACCTAAGATAAGCAATCATGACTGTGCCATGGGTTTTAGGAGTAATTCAAAACTTCATTATTTACCTATTTACCTTAGTTGAACCACCATGAGTCCATGACTGTGCCATGGGCTTGATGAATAATTCAAAACTTCATTATTTACCCTAGTTGAGCCACCATGACAGTGCCATGGACTTGACGAGTAATTCAAAACTTCATTATTTATCTAAGGCCACCATGACACCATGAATAATTCAAAACTTTATTATTTACCCTAGTTGAGCCACCATGGCAGTGCCATGGGCTTCATGAGTAATTCAAAACTTCATTATTTATCTAAGGCCACCATGACACCATGAATAATTCAAAACTTTATTATTTACCCTAGTTGAGCCACCATGACAGTGCCATGGGCTTCATGAGTAATTCAAACCTTCATTATTTACCTTAGTTGAACCACCATGACTGTGCCATGGACTTGATGAGTAATTCAAAACTTCATTATTTACCTAATATGAGCCACCATGACAGTGCCATGGGCTTCATGAGTAATTCTAAATTTCATTATTTACCAAAGATGAGCCACCATGACTGTGCCATGGGCCTGATGAGTAATTCAAACTTCATTATTTACCTTAGTTGAGCCATCAGGACTATACCATGGACTTGATGAGTAATTCAAACTTCATTATTTACCTTAGTTGAGCCACCATGACTGTGCTATGGACTTGATGATTAATTCAAAACTTTTTATTATTGACTGTAGTTAAGCCACCATGACTGTGCCATGGACTTGATGAGTAATTCTAAACTTCATTATTTACCTAAATATGAGCCACCATGACAGTGCCATGGGCTTCATGAGTAATTCTAAACATCATTATTTATCTAATATGATCCACATTGACAGTGCCATGGACTTGATGAGTAATTCATAACTATTATTTACCTTAGTTGAGCCACCATGACTGTGCCATGGGCTTGATGAGTAATTCATAACTTCATTATTTACCTTAGTTGAGCCACCATGACTGTGCCATGGACCTGATGAGTATATTTACCTTAGTTGACCCACCATGACTGTCAGAACGAGGTGGGGGCTTTGGTTTACTTTCAGACGAGACACAAATATCATCAGTATCAGATAAAGCAAGCATCTGAAATAAAATAAGAGATCCATGTCAATTTCCCTACATCACTGAAATCAGAAATAAATGTTATCCGGAGCTCGCCAAATGTGGGTTTTTACATGCTAATTCCCCCTGCCACAAACAAACATTTACCGTTATAGCTTCACAGTGCACTATTGGTCACAATAGGTTAATCAACCTGTTGCACTTAATTTTTAAGCTGTAACTGTAAATGATTGTTTGTACCCTCCGATTACCTGGGAAAAAACCAAATATTCTTTATTCCGGAGTAAGTCTATTGAGATTGTTACATTGACTCCTGTTGACAGGTTTTCATTGTAATTGGTTCGAGGGGAAATCTGAATTGGGATTCAAACCAACCGCAGGAGGGACAAGTATACGCTCAAGACAATAGATCATTTTCCTGAAAGACCTTCTAGATAATTCCATAATTTTGAAAGGACAAAGCAGACAAAAAGACCACAGGTAAAATAGTATTACTCCACCTTTCATAATGGAGAAAATTGTGTGAATAAAAAATGTGTGAATAATTATTGCAAACAATTATAAACCATACAAAATCAAGATATTGATATACATGTAGTTGATTTTAAGGCATATTAAAATTGTGATAAAACTGAAGTGTGTACATGTACATTTTTATCAACTGAATTAATGACCATAATCTGTGTTTTAAGACTTTGAACCTTAGTAAACTTTGTTGGGTACAATAATTTCAATGTTACTACATACAGAAATTAAATTAATATCTTATCACAGTCCTTTTATGATACAAGGAGTGACAGCAAAATATTTACAATCAGCATTTTCAAGAAGAAAATAAAGTGGAAGTTTCAGACTCATAGAATAATTTGGAGGATTTTTAAAGGTACTTATTAATAATAATAATAAGTATATTACTGCTTGAATTATGCATATAAAATCTTTTATCTCATAGAATAAGATTGGGGATTTATCAAAATATGAAATCAAGCTTACGTAACTTCTCATCTATTATATATAATACTATGACATGATTCTACAAGACCTGTCTATATGGAAAACATCATCCACTTTTCTCAGGGCTGGATAGTATTAGTACATTTGTATTTACTTCAAACTTGAATTAGCTATGTACTATCAATGGCAGATAAGTCTGCCCAAACACTTTTGCAGAATTATGCCCCCATTTCTATCATGTTAAGCAATTTTGCGAAATTATGTCCCCTTTTCAAGGGCAGATAAATTTGTCAAAGCACTTTTGCAACACAGAAAAGTGGGCATAATTCTGTGCAAAAAGGCTTCGCAGACATATCTGCCCTTTATAGTGCCTTAAATATTAACTACTACTACAATTTTGAAGGGAAAACTTTTAGCCTTTTTATTTTTAGAAAAAAGGCAAATATTCCAAATCAAAGGGAGATAGTAATCAAAATTGCCTGTCAGGACTCATAATCTATCCCTTAAAAAGAATTTGAATTTGACAGTGAACAAGTACTCCAAGTTTAAAGTTAATATATATTTTTGAAACTTTTAAGAAAAGTACTACCAACAAATAAAGTCAAAAAGGGGTACATAACTGAACATAATTTAATGGCAAGGTAACCAGTGTTAAGTGCATTCCAATAGTATTCTAAGTTTGAAGTTTCTGCATGAAAAATGAACTTTAAAAAAAACTAGAATTATCACTAAATGTGATTAATACCCCCGCAAGACTGCTTCCGAAATGAATGCCTTGCAAAGAAATTAAAATAGAGTAATGGTTGTGAGCAATTAAAGATAGTTGTGGTTTTTGTATGTTGCATTTTCTTTCAATGTGGTTGACCATTGATGAAGTTTTATTGAATTACTCTATAATAAGTCCAGAAAGAGTTACGCTTCTTGAGCACTGCACTTCCTCTCATTGTGCTTGACCGTTGTATGAAACTGCATTGAATTCTAAAAATTAGTTTTTAAGTAAGCCACCAGACGAGGAAAAGAAAAAAAGGCAATAACTGTACAAATACTGAAGATGGAGTTATGGTTATTGTACACTGCACTTCCTCTCATTGCGCTTGACCATTGTATGAAGTTGTAGTAAATTCCAACCACTAGTTTTCATGTTATGCACTGGACAAAAAAGTAACAAAGGGCAATAACTGTAATTAATCCAAATAAAGTTATGTTTCTTAAAGCACTGCACTTCATCTCACTGCCCTTGACCATTGTATGAAGTTTCATTGAATTCCAACCATAAATATTCAAGTCATGCACTGGACAATAAAAAGTAACAAAGGCCAAAAACTTTTAAATGAGTCAAGAAAGAGTTATAGTTTCTGTGCACTGTGCTTTCTCTAAATATACTTGAACATTGTATGAAATTCTATATAATTCCAACTAGTAGTTTTCAAGTTATGCTCTGGACAAGAAAAAGCAATGGAAAAGTAACAAAGGGCAATAACTCTATAATTACTCTGGAAAGAGTTATGGTTCTTGTGCACTGCACTTCCTCTTATTGTGCTTGACCATTGTATGAAGTTGTTTTGAATTCCAATCAGTACTTTTCAAGTTATGCTCCGGACAAGGAAAAGTAACAAAGGGCAATAACTCTGTAATTAGTGAGGATGGAGTCATGGTAATTCTGCACTGCACTTCCTCTCAATGTGCTAGACCATTGTATGAAGTTGTATTGAATTTCAACTATTAGTCTTCAAGTTATGCTCCGGACAAAGAAAATGCAACAGACTGCTGGACCGACCGACCGACCGACCAACCAACCAACCGCCCGACCACAAGTGACTCCTATATCCTCCCAAAACTTCTTTTGGGGTGGTATTAAGATACGTAACGTAACACTAATGCCAACAAGAGGGTCAAAGCAATAAATCAACATTTTTTAAAAATATTTTTTAAAGTGGAGGCAAAGATTAAAATACCAACAATAAGAAACAAATATTTTTAAAGCTGTATGCTTTTCTTATGTACAGTTTATACTTTTTTGGAAGTACATGTATGTAATAAATTACAAATTTACACCCAATGAAGAGAGACTTTGTCACACAGTCTATTTAATTGAGTTGACCCTTTTTGCTTTTCTCTTGAGCCATCAATTGACTGTTGATCCTGGTGCTCTTTTACTGTTAAACTGAACATCTTCTTACATTTCAAAACAAACATAACTGTTATTCTTTTAAAAAATATACCTCAAATAATTACAAAATCATATCTGAAAGAAAATCAGTTTCCAAATAAAACAAGATATGTTTGTAAAACATGTATGCCCCCTATTGGCAGCCGATTAGTCATGTGATCAGGTTATTATGACTGACTTTTTACCTTGTGACCAAAAAATCAATAAGGGTTATCTACTGGTCATAACTAGTCACTAGGTAATTTGACTGCAAAGGTTGTGTGCAGCAATTTTATGACAAAGTTATCACAAATTTTACCAAAATAACATATGCATAAATTTTATGAATCATGTAGGCCTCATTTATGACAGCCAAGTTGTTATATTACATAAAACCTTGAAATGTGTATACCAAAAGCATTTTTAGTTTAATAAAAAAATATCAACAAGGCAGCTTGAGTTGTTAAGTTATTGGTCAAAAACCTTCTTTACATACAAGGTCAATATGACATTGACCTTTGACTCTTAAATCAAAAGGGGTTATCTTCTGGCCAAGGCCAATGCACCTGTGAAGTTTGAAGGTAACAGGCCCATGAGTTGTTGGGATATTGATCAGAAAGAGTTTTATACATTGAAGGTCAATATGACCTTGGACCTTGACATCTGACCCTTTTACCCACAAAATCCATTGAGGTTATTTTCTGACCAAAAGCAATGCATCTGTAAAGCTTAAAAGTCAAGGGTCCATGGTTTGTTCGGTTAATTGATAAAAACCACTTTAACATACAAGGTCAATGCAAAAAGGCAAAAGGGTCATCTTCTAGCCAAGACCAATGCACCTACAAAGTTTGAGGGCCAACAGCCGATATCTTGTCAAGTTATTGATTGGAAACCGTTTTTTTCCTACAAGGTCAATTTGACCTTGACATTTGACCCCTTGACCCCAAAATCAAAAGGAGTCATCTACTGGTCAATCATAATGCACCTATGAAATTTGAAAGCCAACAGCCTATGGGTTGTCAAGTTCTTGATTGGAAACCATTTTTACCTACAAGGTCAATGTGACCTTGACCTTTGACTCCAAAATCAATAGGTGTCATCTGCTGGTCATAAAAAATCACCATACCAAATTTGAATTTCCTAGGCCTAAGCGTTCTTTCGTTATTCATCGGAAACAATTTTAACCTACAAGGTCATTGTGACCTTGACCTTTGACCCCTTAACCCCAAAATCAATAGGGGTCATCTGCTGGTCATGAACAATCACCATATCAAGTTTGAAGTTCCTATGCCTAAGCGTTCTTTAGTTTTGATCAGAAACCGTTTATTCCTACAAGGTCAATGTGACCTTGACCTTTGACTCCTTGACCCCAAAATCAATAGGGTTCATTTGCTGGTCATGAACAATCACCATATCAAGTTTGAAGTTCCTAGGCCTAAGTGTTCTCTAGTAATTACTCGGAAACCATTTGGTCTATGGACCTACAAACCGACCAACAGACAAATGCAAAGCAATATACCGGGGGGTTGGGGGGCATAATTACAATTTCAAACATGACAAAATTCTAATACTTAAAGACTGTTGAATCCAATTAATTTTGTCACTCATGTTGGACAAATCTTTATCCACGGTACATGAACAGTGGATGGTATGTGTTTGTTCCCCACAAACCCTTGTTTTTGAAGTATAATATGCAGTGATATTCATCTTTGATGAATTCCAGTAGGAAGTTGCTGAAAAAATTGAGTTTGGAAAAATAGCAAATGAAAAAAGCAATAAAAAGGCAAATAACCTTTCTGAAAAATCAATGAACCAAAAAAATATAATTTAGAAATTTAAGGGCAATGCCCCGGGACTTATCCCGTAATTTTTAATTAAACCTTTGTAATAAATTATTTTTAGTAAAGCTTGGAAAACTCAGGAATGCAAGCATCAAAACAAATTCATTAACAACATCATGGTTCAGATGAAGATTTCAAGTTTTACTGCCCCAGCCTTTGTGATAGGAAAGGAATAGAATCTGTCCCTGTCCATGGTTATGTAACTACTGACCTGCAAGGAAACCCTTTTGCCAGACTGCTTTAAAGCCCATAAATAAAATAGGTTTCCAAACAGCTTAACTTTCTCGATTGCAACAAATATTCCTTAAAGTTTTGAACAACCCTCAACATCCACCCCTTAGAGGCCCAAGACAAGACCTGACCAATACCCCTGTTTACCCAAAAAAGGAAATGATGAATTTATTGAAATATCATTACAGAATTATTTTTTGCAGTGTTTGTCTTTCCTTGAACCAAGGGTAGAATCTGAAAGTAGATTTATTACCTGATATTTCTTGTGATATAGTAGACAGCAAGAATATCAAGTTATCTTGAAAGCAGTAAATACTACTTCTGACCAAATTCAACAGATGGTACAAGATGTCAAAGGGAAGACAAGTCAATCCAACAGCTCCCTAAAAGATGCATTAGCAGAAATTAAAAAGTTCCGGCAAGATATTGACCAAAGATTAGATGAATTGGAGAGACAAGTTGAAAATGCAGCCAAAGTCATAGAACAAGAAAACAACAAGCATCTGAAAGAAGTAGAAACAACATGTGAAGATCAGACCATATCTCTTACAACATCATCAGATAAAATCAACCAATTCAACACATCAAAACAAGCTGATAAACTGTTCAAGGAACTCAAACTTGCAGAGAAAACATTGAAAATTGTGGAGGAAAAAACGCAACAACTTTCATCATATGATATCAAACAGTATAACTTTCAACCAAATGAGGAAATAGTAACCCAGCTAAAATCATCTTTGGGTACATTGACACAGACCACTTTAGATAAAGAATGTCAACCTGTACCAATAAAGTCCAGGCAATCTGCACATCAAGGTGACATCTTGTGTGAAGACAATCAGAAGATAAAGAAAACAATGTGTGGAATATCAGGAATAACTTCCCTTAGTCCTGACACACTAAGTCATCGCTGATTACCACAACATGGCTGTTAAGATGGTGGATACAAGTAGCAAATCTGTGTCTGATCAACTACAACTGAATGGTAAACCATGGGATATCACTAGATTAGCTTTTACTGAGCTTGCTGTCACACTTCCTTTCATACAGACCATACAGTTTATATCAATATCATCAAACAAACTCAAAATGAGGCATGCAGTAAAGGTTGGTGGGGACTGTCATGGCATAAGCTGCTACCAAGGTAAAAATAGTTGTAACATTTGTTAATCCTGCAAAACTTCAGATCCTTGATATGAATGGGTATTTATTGACAACAATTGATGGAAAAAAATATTTTTAAAAATCCATATTATGTTACGAGCAACAGCAATGCTATATATGTATCTGATGTTAACATGAACACACTGACAAAAATAAACTGGCATTGTAAAGTGATTGGTAGTTATAGTCGTACAGGAAAACCTAGGGGAATGGCACTGTCAGAGGATGGCACTGTCTTTGTGTGTGATAAGGAGAGAAATGTTATAGAAGAGATATTGGAAGACTGCTCTACAGGAAAGGTGGTATTGAAGACTGCAAAGAGTCCTTATGCTGTATGTTGGTGTGGAGAAACACAGAAGCTGTACTACAGCTGTTATGCTGAAGATGAAAAAATTAACAACTTCCTTCACATCTACAAACTGTCATAGACTTTGGTTTTACAACAAAGCACATTTCTATAGGCTATATAACGACAATATGCATTCATTCTTCTGGCAGTAATTAAAAGTGAATAAAAGGAAATGTTAATAGGGCCTTTGATGTTTTTTTTATACATTGAGACAAAACGTACATGTAAATCAAATTGCTGTGGTTGAACTGTGCTCTGGTAAATTCAATGTGGCTTTAAATGCCGTTTTGTTTCAGAGTGAAAACTACAAACATCACTGACATCACATATTAAATTATCTACTTTATTGAAATACCTATGCCATGATTTATTTTCTATGTTTAAATTAATATCTTGTAATTATTTCTATATTATACGGATGTATTTCATAACATACTGACACAGGTTCTTTCTTTAAATTCAGTTTAAATTACCATCTTGCTGTCTTAAATAAGCTTGCACGAAGTTTCATGAATGAATAAATCAGTCCTTTTTAAAAGATATATTTGGAACCGGAATTCTATAAATTTGTAAAAAAATGTGTGAATAAAATATGTATGAATAATTATTGCAAACAATTATGAACCAAATCAAGATATTGACATACATGAAGTTTGTTTTTGTGATAAAAGTGAAGGATGTACATGTGCATTTTTATCAACTGAATAAATGACTATAATCTGTGTTTTAGGACTTTGAACCTTAGTTAGTAAATTATGTTGGGTATAATTATTTCAATGATACGAAATAGAGAAGTAAAATTATTATCTTTTCAAACACTTCTGATACAAGGAGTGACAGCAAAATATTCACTATCTGCCTTTTTCAAGAGGAAAATAAATGGACCTTTTCAAATCATGAAATAATTGGAGGATTTTTAAAGGTACTTAAATAATATTGCACTATTTGAATGTATTAATGAATTATGGTTATAAAATACTGCAAGCATGCTATAGCTTTTAAAGTTGTATCTCAAAATAAAAGGAATTTATCAAAAATATGAAATCAAACTTATA
This sequence comes from Ruditapes philippinarum, assembly GCF_026571515.1. Taxonomy (NCBI): domain Eukaryota; kingdom Metazoa; phylum Mollusca; class Bivalvia; order Venerida; family Veneridae; genus Ruditapes; species Ruditapes philippinarum. Next base: position 92,220 of record NW_026863802.1, on the reverse strand, counting down.
TAATTTCTCAATTATAATAATACTATTTGATGGTGTCCTAAGACCTATCTGTGGAAAATGTCATCCACTTTTCTCAGCGCCGGATATAAAGGTATTCACTTCAAACATTAATAAGTTAAATCCAATGGAGAGAGACTTTGTGTGACATCGAGAGACCCTTTTTTTGCTTTTTCAACAGGTGTTATCAGGAGCTCTGAAAATCAATGAAACCAAACAAAATTTTAGTAATATGCATTTACCTACTGTTGTGAAATTCCTTTTTTTAAGTTCAATTGAATTTGTACAGATCCAATTAAAGCTGAAAAAGGAATTAAAAGAGGTATAAGTTTGTTAAAAATCATTGAACAAGAACATACTGCATCTCCTCTTAGTAGTGAAGCATACCGAAAAAATTTCAGTGGTTTCTAAGTAATAGTCTGGAAGACAAAAATTAAAACTGAGAAAATCATCTAACAGACAACTTTGCATAAAATTATTGAACCAGAACAGGCTGATGATATGCAAATAAAAGACACACGACTTATAATCAAGACTTGTTTATAATTACATTTCAAAGTAAAGATGGCAAACTCGGGAATACAAAGTATCAACAAAACATTCATTAACAAACATCAATACATAGATGAAAGAATCTTCAAGTTTACTGGTCAGCCCCTTGTGATGAGTGAAAAGGGAATAGATCTCCCTGCCGCAATGGGTTACTGCATTGAACTGCAAAAGGAGCACCTTTGCACACATGGCCCTTTACAAACCCCCATAAATAAATAGGCTTTCCAAAAACATGATTCACTTCTTGATGCAACAAGTATGCCAAAAGTTTTGCAGCAAACGCTCAACATCCACCTTTAGAAAGGCAAGACAACAGACCTGACCACAAAAAGTCTAACACCCAAAAAGAATGATCAAATTTTTATGAAATAATCATACAGAATTGGGTTTGGCAGTGTTTGTTCTTTTCCCTTGAACATCAAGGTTAACATCCTGCAAAGTAGAATTATATTACCTTGATATTGCTTGTAATATAGTAGACGCAAAAAAATTTAAAATTTAAATTTTTAAAAACCCGTAAATACTAAATTCTGAAAATTTAAAAGTGGTAAAAAAATGTTTAAAAGGGGAAAAAAATTCCCCAATCCCTTAAAAATACATTAGCAGAATTAAAAAATTCCGGCAAGATAAATTTACAAAAAATTTGATGAATTGGAGAGACAAATTGAAAATGCGGAAAATATAGAAAAAAAAAAACAAAAAGATCTGAAAAGGAAAAAGGGAAAAAAAAGTGAATTCGACCATATCTTTACCCCTATGAGTAAAATAACCATTCAAAAATAAAAAAAGCTTTATAAAATGTTCAAGGGGAAATCAAACTTTTCAAGGAAAAAATTTTAAAAAATTTGGGAAAAAAGCAAAAACTTTATCTATAAATAAACGTATAAAATTTAACCAAAAAGAGGAAATAGTAACCCGCTTAATGTCTTTTTTTTAATTGTTTTTAGCAACTTTGAAAAAGGGAAAGTCAAACTGTACAAATAAAGTCCGGAAATTTCATAAGGCGAAAATTTTGTGTGAAGAAAAAGAAAATAAAAAAAATGGCGGAAAATAGGAATACTTCCCCTTGTTCTGAACTCTATCATCGTGAAATTTCCCAAATGGGGTGTTAAGAAAGGTGGATTTCAATAAACCAAAACTTGTTGATCAACTACAATAAAATGGTAAACCCTGGATATTTTAGATTTTTTTTACTGGGAATTTTCTGTACTTCCTTTTATAAAAGCCATAAAGTTCATATCAAAACTCCAAACAAACAAACCCTTAAAAAGAAGATGCGTAAAAAATTGGAGGGGATGTTATGGGGATAAGTGTTAAACCCAAAGGGAAAAAAGTTGTGATTTGTTTAAACCTGCAAAAATTCGATCCCTTTATATGAAGGGGATTTACTGACCAATTGGGTGGAAAAAAATTTAAAAACCAAAATTAAAGTTACGGGGACAGCAATGTATATATGTTCTGATGTTTTAAATGAAAAATTGAAAAAATAACCCGGCACTGTAAAATTTATTGGGTTTATTTTGTAAAGGGGGAACCCAGGGGGAAAGGGACTGGTTTAGAGGATGGAAATGTCTTTTTTGTGTGATAAGGAGAGAAAAGTTATTTTAAAAGATATTGGAAGACTGGGTTACAGGAAAAGGGGATGTTTTAAGATTTCGGTCCTTTTCTGTATGTTGGGTGGAGAAACCCCGAAACGTCCCCCAAACCCGTTTTTGCTAAAAGAAAAAATTTTAAAACTTCCCTTCCCCTATACAAAATGTCTAGAAATTTTGGTTTTTCAACAGTTGCATGTCTTTTATACGAAAGGCTGAAATCATTATCCTGTTGTATATTTAGACTATAGGCTATATAAAGACAATATGCATTCATTTTTTCTGACAGTAACTAAAAGTGAATAGAAGGAAATGTTAATAGGGTCTTTGATGTTTTTTTATACATTGAGACAAAACATACATGTAAATTAAATTGCTGTGGCTGAACTGTGCCCTGGTAAATTCAACGTAGCTTTAAATGTCGTGATCCAGAGTGAAAACTACAAACATCACCAACACCACATATTAAACTGTCTACTTTATTGAAATACCTATGCCAGGTTTTATTTCTATGTTTAAATTGTCATCTTGTAATTATTTTTATATTTTACTGATGTATTTTATAAATACTGACACAATTATGTTCTTTTCTTTAAATTAATTTAGTTTAAATTGCCCTCTTGCTGTTTGAATTTAGCTTGCAAGAAATTTCATGAATGAATAAATCAGTACTTTTTAAAACATATTTTTGGAACCGGGATTCCTTAAATTTGAATGTCACTCTACTTTTTAATTTGGAGAAAAATGTGTGAATAAAATTTGCATGAATAATTTTTGCAAACAATTATGAACAAAATCAAGATATTGATATACATGAAGTTTGTTTTTGTGATAAAACTGAATGATGTACATGTGCATTTTTATCAACTGAATAAATGACTATAATCTGTGTTTTAGGACTTTGAACCTTAGTAAATTTTGTTGGGTATAATTATTTCAATTTTACGAAATAGAGAAGTAAAAATAATATCTTATCACACACAAGGAGTGACAGCAAAATATTCACTATCTGCCTTTTCAAGAGGAAAATAAATGGACCTTTTCAACTCATGAAATAATTGGCAGGATTTTTAAAGGTACTTAAATAATATAGCACTATTTGAATGTATTAATGAATTATGGTTATAAAATACTGCAAACATGCTATAGCTTTTAAAGTTGTATCTCAAAAAAAAGGAATTTATCAAAATATGAAATCAAACTTGAATAACTTCTCAATTATAATAATACTATGAGATGGTGTCACAAGACCTATCTGTGGAAAATGTCATCCACTTTTCTCAGTGCTGGATATTAAGGTATTCACTTCAAACTTTAACTAGTTACATACTATCACGTTAAAATCCAATGGAGAGAGACTTTGTGTCACATCAAGAAACCCTTTTTGCTATTTCTATAGATGTTATCTGGAACTCTGATAATGTGGGTTTTTCCCAGCTAATCCCCCGGTACAAACAAACTTTACCCAATACAGCTTCCGTAGTCGAGGGGTGAGAGTCGATGACTTCTAATCCAGTTACCTCTATGGCGTGGGTTCGATCCCTGGGAGATGCTTTGGTAGTTTAGCGCAGAGGAAGGTAGTCTAGTACTGGTGTAACTTTCCAGGAACGATGGTTAGCAAACTACCCACCTATATGACTGAAATACTGTTGGGAAAAGGCGTAAAATGAAACAAACAAACAAACAAATAGCTTCATGGTGCACTATCCGTCATATTATAGATAAGTCAATCTGTTGTGCTTATTTTCGAAGCTGTTATTGTAAACCTTTGCTGGCAAAACCCCAAAATATTTTTGATTCCGGATATTTGACTGTCAAACCCTTTAAAATTTTGCCCAATTTCTTTTTTAAAAGATGTACCTAAAAAAAACAATTTTGAAAGACCAAACATTTTTCAAAAATGAAAAAATATTTAATCTTAAAGAAATGGTGAAAAATTGTCTTATGGTTTGGGCCAAAACTTTATAAAAGTTGAAAAATGGATAGATGTGTTTGGGGTTCCCCCTAAACCTTGTTTTTTTAATGTTGGGTATGCCCTGATTAAAAATTTAAAAATTCCCGTAAATGTTTGCCTTTAGAAAAATTATTTGGGGAAAATTTTAGATAAAAAAAACTAAAAAGAGGCAAAATTTTTTTCTGAAAAAATCAAAAGCCCAAAAAAACTTTAGAAAATTTTGCTTTATCCAAAGTGGAAAAAACCTTTTTAAATTTTAAATTTAAATTTTTACAGACCCAATTAAAGCTGAAAAGGAATTTAAAGAGGTATAACTTTGTGAAAAAGCATTGAACAAGAACATACTGCATCTTAACTAGTAGTGAAGCATACTGAAAAATTTCAATGGTTTCTAAGAAATAGTCTGGAAGACAAAAATTAAAACTGACAAATCATCTAACAAACAACTTTGCATAAAATTATTGAACCAGGACAGGTTGCTAATATGCAAATAAAAGATACATAAGTATATTATCAAGACTTGTTTATACAACGTAATTACATTTCAGTAGAGAATGGCAAGCACGGGAATGCAAGCATCAAAACAACATTCATTAACAACATCCATGGCATCAGATGAAGATCTTCAAGTTTACTGCCAGCCTTGTGACGAGGAAGGAACTAGACTCCCTGCCCATGGTTACTGTACTCTCTGCAAGGAACACCTCTGCAAGACATGCTTTACAGCCCACAAAATAAATAGGCTTTCCAAACAGCATACGCTTCTCGATGCAACAAGTATGCCTAAAGTTTTGCAGCAACCCTCAACATCCAACCTTACCGGCATAACCACAGGCCTGACTACAACCTGTCTTACACACCCAAAAGAAATGATCAAGTTCTATTGCAATAATCATACAGAATTACTTTGCAGTGTTTGTCTTACCCTTGAACATCAAGGTACATCCTGCAAAGTAGATTATATACCTGATATTTCTTGTGATATAGTAGACAGCAAAGAATATCAACTTATCTTGAAAGCAGTAAATACTACTTCTGACCAAATTCAACAGATGGTACAAGATGTCAAAGGGAAGACAAATCAATCCAACAGCTCCCTAAAAGATGCATTAGCAGAAATTAAAAAGTTCCGGCAAGATATTGACAAAAGATTAGATGAATTGGAGAGACAAGTTGAAAATGCAGCCAAAGTCATAGAACAAGAAAACAACAAGCATCTGAAGGAAGTAGAAACAACATGTGAAGATCAGACCATATCTCTTACAACATCATCAGATAAAATCAACCAATTCAACACATCAAAACAAGCTGATAAACTGTTCAAGGAACTCAAACTTGCAGAGAAAACATTGAAAATTGTGGAGGAAAAAACGCAACAACTTTCATCATATGACATCAAACAGTATAACTTTAAACCAAATGAGGAAATAGTAACCCAGCTCAAATCGTCTTTGGGTACATTGTCACAGACAACTTTAGATAAAGAATGTCAATCTGTACAAATAAAGTCCAGGCAATCTGCACATCAAGGAGACATCTGTGTGAAGACATCAGAAGATAAAGAAACAATGTGCGGAATATCAGGAATAACTTCCCTTAGTTCTGACACTCTAGTCATCGCTGATTACCATAACATGGCTGTAAAGATGGTGGATACAAGTAGCCAATCTGTGTCTGATCAACTACAACTAGATGGTAAACCATGGGATATCACTAGATTAACTTTTACTGAACTTGCTGTCACACTTCCTTTCATACAGACCATACAGTTTATATCAATCTCATCAAACAAACTCAAAAAGAGGCATGCAGTAAAGGTTGGTGGGGACTGTCATGGCATAAGCTGTTACCAAGGTAAACTTGTTGTGTCATTTGTTAATCCTGCAAAACTTCAGATCCTTGATATGAATGGGTATTTATTGACAACAATTGATGGAAAAAATATTTTCAAAAATCCATATTATGTTACGAGCAACAGCAATGCTATATATGTATCTGATGTTAACATGAACATACTGACAAAAATAAACTGGCACTGTAAAGTGATTGGTAGTTATAGTCGTACAGGAAAACCTAGGGGAATGGCACTGTCAGAGGATGGCACTGTCTTTGTGTGTGATAAGGAGAGAAATGTTATTGAAGAGATATTGGAAGACTGCTCTACAGGAAAGGTGGTATTGAAGACTGCAAAGAGTCCCTATGCTGTATGTTGGTGTGGAGAAACACAGAAGCTGTACTACAGCTGTTATGCTGAAGATGAAAAAGTTAACAACTTCCTTCACATCTACAAACTGTCATAGACTTTGATTTTACAACAATGCATGTTTCTATAGAAAAGGCTGAAATCATTCTCCTGTTGTATATTTAGACTATAGGCTATATAAAGACAATATGTATTCATTCTTCTGATAGTAACTAAAAGTGAATACAATATTGCCCTCTTGCTGTTATTAACTTGCAAGATATTTCATGAATGAATAAATCAGTCCTTTTTAAAAGATATTTTTGGAACCGGGATTCCTTAAATTTGAATGGCACTCTACTTTTTAATTTGGAGAAACATATGTGAATAAAATTTGCATGAATAATTTTTGCAAACAATTATGAACCAAATCAAGATATTGATATACATGAAGTTTGTTTTTGTGATAAAACTGAATGATGTACATGTGCATTTTTATCAACTGAATAAATGACTATAATCTGTGTTTTAGGACTTTGAACCTTAGTAAATTTTGTTGGGTATAATTATTTCAATGTTACGAAATAGAGAAGTAAAAATAATATCTTATCACACACAAGGAGTGACAGCAAAATATTCACTATCTGCCTTTTCAAGAGGAAAATAAAGTGGACCTTTTCAACTCATGAAATAATTGGAGGATTTTTAAAAGGTACTTAAATAATATAGCACTATTTGAATGTATTAATGAATTATGGTTATAAAATACTGCAAGCATGCTATAGCTTTTAAAGTTGTATCTCAAAATAAAAGGAATTTATCAAAATATGAAATCAAACTTATATAACTTCTCAATTATAATAATACTATGAGATGGTGTCACAAGACCTATCTGTGGAAAATGTCATCCACTTTTCTCAGCGCCGGATATAAAGGTATTCACTTCAAACATTAATAAGTTAAATCCAATGGAGAGAGACTTTGTGTGACATCGAGAGACCCTTTTTGCTTTTTCAACAGGTGTTATCAGGAACTCTGAAAATCAATGAACCAAACAAAATTTTAGTAATATGCATTTACCCACTGTTGTGAAATTCCTTTTTTTAAGTTCAATTGAATTTGTACAGATCCAATTAAAGCTGAAAAAGGAATTAAAAGAGGTATAAGTTTGTTAAAAATCATTGAACAAGAACATACTGCATCTCCTCTTAGTAGTGAAGCATACCGAAAAATTTTAGTGGTTTCTAAGTAATAGTCTGGAAGACAAAAATTAAAACTGAGAAAATCATCTAACAGACAACTTTGCATAAAATTATTGAACCAGAACAGGCTGATGATATGCAAATAAAAGACACACTACTTTATAATCAAGACTTGTTTATAATTACATTTCAGTAAAGAATGGCAAACTCGGGAATACAAGTATCAAAACAACATTCATTAACAACATCAATGGTATCAGATGAAGATCTTCAAGTTTACTGTCAGCCTTGTGATGAGGAAGGAACTAGACTCCCTGCCCATGGTTACTGCACTGACTGCAAGGAGCACCTTTGCCAGACATGCTTTACAGCCCATAAAATAAATAGGCTTTCCAAACAGCATTCACTTCTCGATGCAACAAGTATGCCACAAGTTTTGCAGCAACCCTCAACATCCACCCTAAGTGGCAAGACCACAGACCTGACCACAACCTGTCTTGCACACCCAAAAGAAATGATCAAATTCTATTGCAATAATCATACAGAATTGCTCTGCAGTGTATGTGTTACCCTTGAACATCAAGGTACATCCTGTAAAGTCAACTATATACCAGACATTTCTGGTGATATAATAGACAGCAAAGAATATCAGGTAATCTTGAAAGCAGTAAATACTGCTTCTGACCAAATTCAACAGATGGTACATGATGTCAAGGGGATGACAAATAAATCCAACAGCTCCCTTAAAGATGCATTAGAGGACATTAAAAAGTTTCGACAAGAGATTGACAAAAGATTAGATAAATTGGAGAGACAAGCTGAAAATGCAGCCAAAGTCATAGAAAAAGAAAACAACAAGCATCTGAAAGAATTAGAAAAAACATGTGAAGATCAAACCATATCTTTAATGGCATTATCAGATAAAATCAACCAATTCAACACTTCAAAACAAGCTGATAAACTGTTTAAGGAACTCAAACTAGCAAATAAAACATTGAAAATTGTGGAGGAAAGAATGCAACAACTTTCATCATGTGACATCAAACAGTATAACTTTAAACCAAATGAGGCAATAGTAACCCAGCTTAAATCATCTTTGGGTATATTAAAACAGACCACTTTAGAAAAAGAATGTCAACCAGTGCAAATAAAGTCAAGGCAATCTGCACATCAAGGAGATATCTGTGTGGAGACATCAGAAGATAAAGAAACAATGTGCGGAATATCAGGAATAACTTCCCTTAGTCCAGACACTCTAGTCATCGCTGATTACCACAACATGGCTGTTAAGATGGTGGATACCAGTAGCCAATCTGTGTCTGATCAACTACAACTAGATGGTAAACCATGGGATATCACTAGATTAGCTTTTACTGAACTTGCTGTCACACTTCCTTTCATGCAGACCATACAGGTCATATCAATCTCATCAAACAAACTCAAAAAGAGGGACACTATGAAGGTTGGTGGGGACTGTCATGGTATAGGCTGTTACCAAGGTAAAATAGTTGTGTCATTCGTTAATCCTGCAAAACTTCAGATCCTAGATATGAATGGGTATTTATTGACAACAATTGATGGAAAAAATAATTTCAAAAATCCATATTATGTTACGAGCAACAGCAATGCTATATATGTATCTGATGTTAACATGAACATACTGACAAAAATAAACTGGCACTGTAAAGTGATTAGTAGTTATAGTCGTACAGGAAAACCTAGGGGAATGGCACTGTCAGAGGATGGCACTGTCTTTGTGTGTGATAAGGAGAGAAATGTCATAGAAGAGATAATGGAAGACTGTTCTACAGGAAAGGTGGTATTGAAAACTGTGAAGAGTCCTTATGCTGTATGTTGGTGTGGAGAAACACAGAAGCTGTACTACAGCTGTTATGCAGAGGATGAAAAAATTAACAACATCCTTCACATCTACAAACTGTCATAGACTTTGGTTTTACAACAATGCATGTTTCTATATCATTCTGCTATTGTATATTTAGACTACAGGCTATAAAAGAGGATATTCATTCATTCTTCTGGCAGTATTGAGTAATTAAAAGTGAATACAAGGAAATGTAAATAGGGCCTTTGATGGGTTTTTTTCCAAAATGTATATTAAATTGCGGTGGCTGAACTGCGCTCTGGTAAATTCAATGTGGCTTAATGTTGTGATCCAGAGTGAAACCACCACCACCTTCACCATATATTCAGTTGTCTACTTTATTGAAATACCTATGCCAGATATTATTTCTATGTTTAAATTTTCATCTTGTATTAAATATCTTAATATTTTACTGATGTATTTCATAACATACTGAGACAGGTTATTTCCTTAAATTTAGTTTGATCCTCTAGCTGTTTTAAGCTTGCAAGATATTTAATGAATGACAATAATTCAGTCCTTTTTTAAAGATATTTTCGGAACTGAGGTATTCTTTATATCTTTCAACATTTTGTTGCAAATTCAAGTAATTTTAAGTCACTTTTACAAAAGTGTGTACAGTTCAAGTCAGTTATAAGGAACTATACAGGCTACTTGTATATCCAAGGTTTTGTATGACGAATATGAGGATACAAATTTTTATAACAACATGCATGATGGGTGGAAAGATAGAATGTTATCTGGAACCCAGCAAATGTAGGTACAAACAAACTTTTGTTATAGGTTCATGGTGAACTACCTGTCACAATTGATTTGACAACCTGTTGCACTTATTTTCGTAGTTGTTACTATAAAAGTGTGTTTATACCTTCAGATAAGCTGGGGAAAAAACCAAATATTCTTAATTCCGGAGTAAGCCTATTGTGAAATGTTTGTACATGTATCATCATACTTTTATCTTTCAAATTCTAAATTATGTAATAAATAATGTAGCTTCTGACAATTTTTATCATTTCTTGAAGCCATTCATGTTTTCTTAATTGTCTTTCTTGAAGTTGTATTTGGTTCATTCTTACAAATGTGTGTTTCTGGTCCCTTGTAAGATCAACAAGGCAGTCTGAAGAACAGCTAAATCCCCTTCCGCAGTGAACATGAATGTGTCCTTCTTGAGCTTTTACCAGCCATGACCTTGATGTTGTGTCATGCATTTCATAAGCACAGTCTCACGATGGTGATTATTTGTGCCAAGTTATTTAAAATCTTCCATATAGTCAAAAGATTATGGAGAACATATGAACTTGACCTTGGGTGTAGCAACTCTGCAGATTGTGTCATGGTGGGGATCAATTGTGCCAAGTAATTTTAAAACCTATATTGTCAATAAGTTATAGAGCTGACATGAAAAATAGATGTTTTTGCATTGGACCTTTGTGTGTGACCCTGACCTTCAGGGTTGTAACTTGATTATTGTGCTCTGCCAATGGTGTCATAATGGTGATCATTTCTGCCAAGTTATCTAAAAACCATTGCAGCGGTTTAAATGTTATGGACAGACACAAAATGTAGACTTTCTAACATTTGACCTGTAAGTTTGACCTTGACCTTGGGGGTAGCAATTCACTTATTGCAATACATGGTCTCATAATGGTGATCACTTTTGCCAAGATATTAAAAAAAAAATCAGAGGTTTAAAAGTTATGGAGGGGACACAAAATGTAGACTTCCATAATTTGACCTTTAAGCGTGACTTTGACCTTGGGGGTAGCAACCCAATTATTGCCCTCTGCACATGTTCTTATAATGGTGAATAATTGTGCCAATTTATTTTTTTTTTAAATTTCAGCAGTTAAAAAGTTATGGAGCGGAGACGAAATGTTGACTTTTAACATTTCACCTAAATGTGTGAAACATTTCACCTAAATGTGTGACCATGACTTTTTGGGTAGCAACCCAATTATTGCGTTCTGCACATCGTTTGATACTGGTAACAATTTGTGCCAAGTTATGGAGCAGACATCAAATGTAGAATTTCTATTGTGAAATGAAGGCTTTTTAACTTTTAACCTTTAAGTGTGACCTTGACCTTGGGGGTAGCAACCCAATTTTTGCGCTCTGCACATCGTCTCATTATGGTCATCACTTGTGCCAAGTTATTTCCAAAAAAAATCAGCGGTGTAAAAGTTATGGAGTGGACACGAAAGTGTTAAGGGGGACAGACAGACGGACAGACACTGACCGATGTTCTAACAGGACAGTAATAATGTGGCTACTCTATTGTTCTCTTTATTGTTCTTTTTAGCCACACAAAAGAAAATAGCCACATAAAAGCATTGCAGAATGAATGACATCAAAGAGAAAGAACAGTTACCTATTGTCCCTCTAGGCACATCATTAATGTCCTGTGAGAGCGGAAGGACAGACGGACATACTCACAAAATGGTACTTATGTGACTTTTCCTTTGATCTTTTTGGCCATTTTTAGTCACACAAGGCTTATTTTAACGCCTCCTAGTACAAATCAGATAGCCACGTGTTTCCATGCTCTTTCTATTACCTAATCAATAACTACACAGTTCCTTAAGTCATTTGTTTTGGAAATTTATCAATTGTAATATTGTAATGAAACACCTAACACTGAAATATGCATACATATGTTAATTAATATGCCACTGTGAAAGGCATCTGAGTATCCTATGGACTCATTACAAGTTTTATTTAAGACACAGACTGCACAAGCGGTATATACACATATTCTTAAAGCAGCTATCTTCTTGATGAGTATCAATCTTTATCTATAAGTAACTTAAAGTAAAACTGGGTAGAATGTAGAATGATAGTGATTTTTTTTTAGGGGGTGTGTGGGGTGGTTTGGTGTGTAAATGGATAATGGCACACCAACATAGTGAAGGTCATATGGTGACTTTCCAGCTTTACTGGTGGAGGAGGACCTCTGAGGCGCCCCCTTGTACATTATTTCAGGCGCAAACAGTTTGAGGTAAACGACCACTCTGAGCCATGGATGCCACTCATGATGGTGATAGAAATAGTATATTATATCAAAATAGTATATTACTTCATGTAATGTAATAGTAATTTTATATTAAACCACTAATAAATGTAATAGACTGTTACATTTGAGAAGCATTACCTCATTTTCTATCTCCTCGATTTCCTCCAGGGCAATAGTAACTTGTTTTTCTGCACCATGATGACAGTCAGGGAAGTTGTCCCCTTCTTGTAACTCCAAACCTCTCGCACTATCCTCACTAGAATCTGGGGGCTCACTGGGCTCTGAGATGTCTGTACTTGTGGGTTTTTCACTCATGCCATCAACTTTTAATTTCATTCTCTAAAATTGAGAAAATATTCATTATGTAATATCACTGCAAAAATCACCATGATGTGGTAGACATTGGTGCCAAAGTTATTTTAAAATTCTTCAATGCCTGACAAAGTTACAGTCCAGTCATGAATGTTGTGCTAGTGGGGATGCACAAATAGAAAGACAAACGGATGGACAGACATACAGTGCGATTTTAATATGCCGCCCCTTTTTGTGCGCATAAAAAACAAATGCAATATACAAGAAAACATTGCACTTACAACTAAATAATTCTTTGTTGATTTTACAAAGATAACCAGATGTCAACCTGTATACAACTTAAAGAAATCTCTATAAAATGTCTCCTCTAATTCAGATACCCATCTAAATGAGACAATTTTAAATGAGACAATTCTTAATCTATACAATCTATGTCTCTCTTCTGCAAAACTCTCAATCCATTTACCAGAAAACTTTTCACAGCAGAAAATGTCTGTTTACAGTTAAAATGGTAAGAAAAATTGTCGGTACACAAGATTCACAAACATTTTGCCAAAAGTTAAATTCCTGACCAAATTGCTAAGGAGAGTGGCCCTTACTTAAGTACATTGACAATGAGAACGGCAACCCTCACCAAAGAAAATACCCTTGCTGTGTACTCTTGCTGAAAAACTGAAATGTATGTGCTGTGTATTTCAAGTGTACTCTATTAATGACCTACAAGTACTGGACATCATGTAACATAGGACATACACTTTTCAAAAGCAAATGAGATTTGCTGTGTGCTATCTGCTGTGAAAAACCAGTACACAGGATGTACACAGCAAGAACAAGTACATTACAAGTACACCAGAGAAATAGTACACACAAACGTTATGAGGAATCAGTAATTGAGACCTCAGTATGTCAATGGAAGACATAAGAAAGTTAAAAAAAGACTTAGTTGGACTATAATTAATACCTGTTATATTAGCAGGCAAACTGATCAATGAGTCAAGACAACCTTTTCACATGACCAACCTATGACTGATTCATAGAAAGAAACAGTCAATGCATCAAAAAACAATAAAATTCTTAGTCATACACTAACAGCACACAATTATCTCTAGATGCCTATGGAATATTAACTTATTCAGTGATAGACTTCTTGAATTTATAAATATTTTCTCAACCTGATCAACTTTAGAATTTTTACAGATGATTTTCCAAATTAAATTTTATTGACATCAACATCTAGCACAGTTTGCCAATCTCATTTCTAAATTTAATTATCAATATTTAATGAACACTTAAATGACAGTAATAAAACAAATGTTAAGTAAGAAAGACATTTTGACCCCTTCAGAATCCCAACTTCAAATCAGTTGCACATACCCATTGTGAGTTTGAACACCATGGTTGACTTTTAACTTTTTTACTGCAAAATCATCATTATTTGTGGAACACTAATTTTTGTGGTTTTGGGAGAAAGATCAATCCACAAATATAAGATCTAACGAAATATTATTCGTTATTTTATCTAAAATTCTATTTAAGAACTTATATATCCAAAACAGTGATTTCATCACTAAAAAAAATGACTGATTGGATTTTGGATGCAAGGAATTATAATTATGCGCATCAGAACAACAAACAGTGATGTTATCAAGCGATAAGATAAATTATTTCGATTCTAACACGACATCAACAAATAAATGCTGCTGTACCTGATATTAAACTAAATTTCACTAATTTGTTTCCATACTTATTTTCAGCGCCTCACATTTTTAGTGGTTATGTCACATGTCGAATGGTTATGTCACATATCTATTTCTTGCATGTCGGACAGGATTATCTATCGTTTACACCGGTGCTAGAAAACCCTGTTTTATACCCCCCACTAAGTCACGTGTTTAAATGACATCATTGTCACGCGCCTTTAATGAATGAATTGCGTTCATAGGATGATGTCATTTTACCATATATGAATGAAGTTGTAAGTTCATACACTACTATAAGAAACAAGAGGGCCATGATGGCCCTGAGTCGCCAACATTTGCATATATTGATTTGATTGGTCCTTTTAGGGGCCGCCAAAGCTAAAAATAGAAAAACCTTTGAACATCATTTCCTACTGAAGTAATTGATGGATGATCACCAAACTTTGTCTGTATCATTCTTAGGTTGATTTTTATCAAGTTTGCTCATAGTAAGTTGACATGTAAAGGTATTTCTATTGTTACATCAGGCCACTTCTAACAGTAATACACAACTTCATGATTTTTTTGATTTTTTTTTTGTGTAAAAAAGTGTGAGAAATATCATTTTTATAAAGACATTTCTTATCGTAATTTAAATATAGTTTAAATATAGTAAATACACAATTTCATGAATTTTGGGACATCCTTTTGATATCTTTTTTTCCAAAGATTAGTTGGGGTTTTTTTGCATTTTTTATGTAAGAAAGTTATAAAAATGGAACCTTATCTCACATTGTTTTACATGTTTTTAGATAATCTTTAACCAATTATTTTTGATCCTTTTTTTCACATATACATGAAACCTTTTTAAGTTACTATAGTTTTTTGTATTATACTGTTAAATAGTTTGTTAAAGCTACATTAAATAGAATATGAAAACATATTTTTCCTTAAAAGCCAAGCATTCTATAGTTTCGTTAACATCTTTAACAGTATTGTTGTAAATCTCATTGAAAATTGTTCATATGTTATCAATTTTAAAAGGAAAACCCCACGGTAACACTAAAGTTTGTATACGAATTTTAACATGCAAATGAAGACTTGTCTAATTAGCTCGTGTATGCGCTACGTCACAATGGTAAGATCAATTGACACCATGTAGATCACAGCCAATATGAGATATTCTTGTGCAACCAAACTTTTACCATTTTATTTTCAGGGTGCATTAGCCCTGTCGTTTACAAAAAAGTAATCATCTCTTAAAAAGCTTGAATTTGTATGAAAACATCCGTTATATATTGTGGAAATATACCGTTAAATTTGCACTCCTACTTAATTTTCTATTAATGTATGGATGATCTCATGCAAAAAGAAATTGTATTTCCGCTTTTGCCACAATGAGGTTTTAGAATTTATGGCTCATAAATATCATTTTGGTTGTCTGGACACCAAAATAAGATCGGGAGTCGACATGAAACATATTCAATTAACGAAATGTAGCTATTTCTTTTTTTTTATAAATTTATTTAATGTAACTTTAAATGAAAGGCATTAAATAAATTATGCTTTCTAGAATCATAAAAAGGAATACGAATATATAAGAACTCAACCAATTGTTATACTGCTACATTGTTTATCTTTAAACTTCTAGAAAGAGTACCTTGCTTAATTTATAGAATAATATAGTTTTTTGTTTATGCACAGTTTGTAATAAATGAATTGTTAAATGTCATTTGTGTCTAGTATGTTTATGCATTGTTTTTTTAATTACAAGAAACTTCTGATTCTTTATGCATGGTATACTTATAAAGTATATCAAAAAGATAAACATCCTGTATTGTGATACTTTTTTCATAATGTTGAAACATCTTCAGAAAAGTATAAAGTTATAAAGTATAAAATTAGTTCTATAGTAGAAGATATTTAAAGGTTTCTCTATTTTTAGCTCTGTTAACCCCTAAAAGGGGCCTATTGAAATGACATTAGCAAATTTAAGTGTGACTGTCACAAGGATGCTACAGACCAAATTTGAGGTAAATCTGCGCAGCAGTTTCAGAGGAGAAGATGATTGTTGACGCATGACAAGGGACGATGGACGCCGGAGTATCCCCCTCTGATACTAATAGCTCACCCTGAACCTCTGGTTCTGGTGAGCTAAAAAGTGCGTAATGAGAATATCAGTTTTCGTAATTTCTGTTTTGAAAATGACTGATATGTAATATGCAAGAAAAAGAATCAAACACCGGCTGTCGGTACATACGAGAATATCTAGCTCTCAGGTAACTGTTCAGCGGAAACTTGCCAGGGACTTTGGATTCTTTCATGTGAGGAAACTATCCAGCTAGCTTAAGGAACGTTGGTGGTTCTACTCAGGTGCCCGATCGTGCCTGAAATAATGCAAGGAAGGGCACCTGTCTCAACCAGTAAAGCTGGAACGTCCCCAAATGACCTATACTGTGTCAGTGTGACATAAAACCCAATTAAACAAACAAAAAAAAGAATACATTGTAATTTTGTTTGCAAAAAGCAGACAATCCACAAATTAAAAAACCAACGAAAATGACATTTTTGACAGAACCACCAAATTTCATACCCTTGAAATGAAGCGAATTCACAGTATGTGAGGGAGCTATCTGGCTGGCTTACAAAAGTCCTTGGTTCTACTAAAGTGCCAGCTTGTGGGAAGAGGCATGCAAGGTTCTTCTAAACCATGATTTAAACTGAATCACTGTCACATGACCTTGAATGCAGTATTGGTGTGACAGCAGCCCTAACAACAACCACATGGCTGCAAGTTTAAAATTATGAGGAAGTCTGAAAACTCTGAATTAAGTATTTTTTTAACTGGTTTGATCAAGAAAAAAAGAATTTTCAGAATTAGAAAAAGCCTTAACTTCAAGCAAATGTGTGATGCAACCAAGAATGAAAAACTGATGTTGATTTGTATTCTGTGGTATAAAAGAAAGGTCAATTTTTGATGTTAATAAAGAATACATTCATACTCAGATCTTATTTTATAAAGTCATTGAACATGATATCAGTAATTAACAGATAATCATTTTATGATTTTTTTTTTTTGTTTTCTGAAACATGACACTTTAATCATCAATTAACTTATACATGAGATCCACCAGTATATCATTTTTCCACAAATTGACCTATTTTAATAGCATTATTATGATCTGAAAACAAAACTCAGTCCATTCTACATGAGACAAGCTTAATTATGGAATATGAACTTGTAGTCAATCAACGAATTAAAGATCCAACGAAATTTCATTTCGTCTGCTGTTAGATTTCTTTGCATCACATTATTCACATTTTACCTTTTGGAAAAATAAACAGTCCACAAATTTAAAAACACATGTAAATGCTCTTTGTGACAAAACCACGAAATAAAATGTCACACCCACAAAATTAAGTGAATTCACAGTAGATGTGGTAGAGAATAAAGTTATAAATATTAGCATATACATATCACTTTTATCAGTAATACCAATGAAAAACACAAACATTTCACTTGGAGAAAGCAAAACTCAATTGTCCTAATACTATGAGAAGTAGGAAAATCTATTTTTAGCCTCAATGACCTTGCCATTGACCCAATCAACCCGACATCCTACCCCAGAAGAATAGGTTCATGGCAGGTAACAAAATTAAAACATGAAATATCTATGAGAGATCTCCAAGTCAATAAATACAAGTGCTGACTATGAATATAATGGATGGAAGGACCAACAAGCAACTATATAATTATGCTCTTACTAAGAATCCCAGATGCTGTACTGGCATATAAACATTTAAGAACACATTAATGTTATGTAATATTAATGTGATAAAATGACTTTACCTTTCCATGTATATAACACAACTGTAAACACCAGCTAAATCAAACTCGAATTTATTTACAAAATAACACAGAAATATTGCATCTCTCAGTGTGTAAAATACAAAGGTATATCAATTTCCTAGTAACGTAACATAAGCAATATAAATCCTTTCTTAACTTCTAATATTGCCATTAGTCATGTAATTCCTTTGTAAACCACACTTTTACTAGTCTGCAGTTGCAGACGAAATGAAAATTGATCATAATTTGTACTTTCCATGAAGCTAAATCAGACAAACACATAAAATCTGAATAGGATTATTCCACTATAGCATATGTGGTTTTCTCGAAATTTCATCCGTTGTTTTACTATAATGGGAAAGAAAGACACGTAAAAAAGTATTTCAAACGTGACCGTACTATAAAAAGTTACAGAATATTTCGTCATTTCCCCGATCAATTTATTCAATGGCTAAGATTGGAACTATCATCTCTGGACCATTTAATCAATACTTTAAATGAAAATTGATCTTGGTCTCAACTGCATGTTGCATGCAAAGATTGTGTATTGCATTATCAACATTGCAGGTACAGGATTATCTGTATAGAAGATAACCTGTTATAAACTTATGGTTATATAAAAGAATTGGTGACACTGACAGGAATATTCTGACCAGTTATAAACTTGTGGTTATATAAGAGAACAGGCGGCAATGACAGAAATATTTTCAATTTATAAACTTATGGTTATATAGGTGAAAATGACAGAAATATTTAAAAACATTTATGAACTTATGGATATATAAGAGAACTGGTGAAAATCACAGAAATATTTTCAACATTTATAAACTTATGGTTATATAAGTGAACTGGTGAAAATCACAGAAATATTTTAAACATTTATATAATTATGGTTATATAAGAGAACTGTTGACAATGACAGAATTAATTTCAACATTTATATAATTATGGTTATATAAGAGAACTGATGACAATGACAGAATTATTTTCAACATTTATAAACTTATGGTTATATAAGAGCACTGGTGAATATTACAGAATTATTTTCAACATTTATAAACTTATGGTTATATAACAGAACTGTTGACAATGACAGAATTATTTTCAACATTTTTAAACTCATGGTTATATAAGAGCACTGGTGAATATTACAGAATTATTTTCAACATTTTTAAACTCATGGTTATATAAGAGCACTGGTGAATATTACAGAATTATTTTCAACATTTATAAACTTATGGTTATATAAGAGTAGTGGTGAATATGATAGAATTATTTTCAACATTTATAAACTTATGGTTATGGTTATATAACAGAACTGGCGAAAATGATAGAAATATTTTCATTATCTATGATCATATAAGAAAACTGGTGACAAAGAGAAAAATATTTTCGTCATTTATAAACTTATGGTTATATAAGAGTATAAACTTATGGTGATATCAGAGAAATGGAGACAATGACAAAAACATTTTTATCATTTGTAAACTTATGGTTATATACAGACAAAATTATTTTCAACATTTATAAACTTATGGTTACATAAGAGCACTGGTGAAAATAGCAGAAATATTTTGAACATTTATAAACTGATGGTTACATAAGAGCACTAGTGAAAATGACAGAAATATTTTCAACATTTATAAACCTATGGTAATTATATAAGAGAACTAATGAAAATGACAGAAACATTTATAAACTTATGGATATATAGGAGAAAGAGTGAAAATGATAAAAACATTTTAAACATTTATAAATTTATGGTTATATAACAGAACTGGTGAAAATAACAGAAATAATTTCAACATTTATAAACTTATGGTTATATAAGAGAACTGGTGACAATGATAGAAATTTTTTCATTATCTATGATTATATAAGAAAACTGGTAAAAATGAGAAAAATATTTTCGTCAATTATAAACTTATGGTTATATAAGAGTATAAACTTATGGTTATATAAGAGAAATGGAGACAATGACAAAAATATTTCTATCATTTGTAAACTTATGGTTATATAAGTGAACACACACAGACAAAATTATTTTCAACATTAATAAACTTTTGGTTATATAACTAGTGAAAAATGAAATAAATATTTTCAACATTTATAAAAGGAAATCTTGTTTGTTTCCTGTCTTCAAAATAATGTTCAGGTTTGATAGCAAGTTTTCAAGCTTTACAAGTAAAAGGTACACGTAGAATCTGATGGACACAAAGTCAAAAACTTTTGGTGTAAAATATGGGGCATAACACCTAAACATGCACTGTATTAGGCAACAGAACTGGTGTTCTTTATTTTGAATTATTATAGTTATCATAATAAACAGCTTGTTATTATACAATCTAAAACAAATATAAACTCATAAATTTGATATATTGTCTAGCATATCTCTGTTAATGAATGGTCATAAAATCAGTATAAGCAAGGACTTATTTTTCCTTTAAAAATCATGAAGTTCTATAGCATATGACTGTAAAATAACTGCATTGATGTATTTCTTTGAAAATTTTTGAAGTTGGCATAAAATAATTCCATAATGGCTTTTAAAGTTTAGACCTTTTAACTCACCAATGGGAATCTACAGAAACACACTTTCATTATCCAACAACCTTCGTTATCTTTGATATTTATGAAGCTTAAAATCTGCATTTCTCTTTTATTGCTTTAGTTTATCACCATTGACGTAAAATCAATTCAAGTTAATTTTCTAACATTTCCCTTTCAGGTCGATGTCATTAGGAAATTCTTCTAAAGAATATCTAACTTCTTTTTAAGTATGACATTTTCATGACAAAATAATAGCTCCCCACAGCTTTTACAGTAAAACATTTCAATTGGTTGTTCAATAAATTCCTCTGTCTTAAACATTACATTTATTGTATTGTCTTACAAATAATGTTTACATGATGACAAAAATACTTATCTGGAATAAATATGGCTTTCTAACATTAAAGATCACTTTTAATTGTAAACTATCAGTTCCATGTAATGCAAATAATTTAAATTATGATTTTTCATTTCAAATGCAAATATTCATTGTTTTGCATTTGTAAGTTTATCTTATAATGCCAGTAACCTTTTTAGGGACATACTCATTGCACACTTAAGTCACATCAAATGGCTGCTTCTTGAGTATTTTATCAGTGTGGATAAACTTCTGATGTCTTAATACTGGTAGCAACCTCCCTTTTAGGACACATTAACTTTTATTATTTAAAATATACCTTGCCAAATTATACCTTAAATAAACATATTCCTGCTACTTATATTATGAGGTTATTACACACTGTTGAGTACAATACTGAATTCTATTGGATGAGAACACTAGCACATAGCCAATTAAGTCTGATATACAATTTGCGGCTGTGTACAATTAAGTCTAATAGAAATAGTATTGCCCTCAACAACATATAATGACCTCTTTATTTCACATCACCATTTCTTGACATATATCAAAACTTTGTTACTTCAACTATTTACATTAATAACTTGATATATTAATAACTTGATATGAATTTTTGACCTCTGAAAATTTAAAACAAGGCAAGAAAGAGCACCATGAGTGATATAAATATTTTTGACTCTGAAAATAAAAACAAGGCTATATGGGGTACAATATGCACTTGATATAGATATTTTGGCTACTGAAAATTAAAACAATGTTATACAATGTACGATATGCATTTGATATGGAGTATTTGGATTGAGGCAATAATAATAAGTTTGGATCCTTAGTTAATAATGATTTCTATTGGAACATTTCATAGTTCAAACTGATTATATTTCATAATATGTTAAAGGAAAACTTAAATCATCAGGCCTTAAAAAATACAATATTCAGGATGACCATTTCAACAGACACTGATTTTAGCACACAACTAAATCATAGTGGCGTATAAAAGTCAAGACAACTTAACAAAATGCTCATTTACACAGGCTGAATGTTATTCATTTTCAGTACATTTTACATGAAACGTTGTTAACAAACTCTGACAAAGGTAGGAAGCAAACACGTCAAACGTTGCTGTTTAAGCCAGATATTTTGGCAAGAGGATATTTATTTTTGCCTTGAACTCCTCTGAAGTCCAAAAGCCTATAAACATCAAATTTGAATCTCTTACATATATGAGACACACCTTAGAATTAAATAAACAAGTCATGAGACCAGATTAAATTCATTTGCTCATGTAAACCAGCTCAAAACCTTTGAACTATCTCTACAAGAGCACATGATAGACATATTGATGGTTGACGGCAAAAACTGTTGTAAGTCCTTCTTTACATCATATAAGTTACTGCAGTTTTGTGGTAAACCTTCCATATATCACACAAACACCTTCTCTAATTGCAGGCAACTAATGGTTCAATTACAAACCAACATATCACCTGTAAAAGGTAATTCTAACTATTTCACCTACCTTGACAATAGAACATGTCCATCACTGTTTCATTCTCTCACCTTCTGGTCACGATAGTTTATTGAAATTACCTGAAAAACAAAACAGTATTTCTTATAATGGTATATTAAAGGCCCATTAAGCCTCAGAAATCATTTTTTAAAAGCCTTTTTTAATTTTGCTGTCCCTTTATATAGTGTCTAATAAGTTACTCATTGACCATAAAACTAAGCCATCTTTTGGTTATTTTGCGTTTTGTCAATTAAAGTACAGTTATAGAGATTTAGTATATTTTCTATGGAGGTCAAAGTACGACTTTGTTTGTGCAATTTTTATCACAAATTATTTCACATTTAACACTGTTTTCTTTAGGTGATGAGCATCTCATAATTTATAATGTTCTAAATCTCTTATTACAACATTACAAAACAAATTTTTGCTCTTTCTACAGTAAGAAATATTAATAATTTCTGAGGCATAATGGGCCTTTAAACATAACTAGATGGCATAACTCTTTAGTCACTGGTGACAATTTACTCTTACCCTGTGAATGTACCCATGTGACCAGTGCAGACCAAGATCAAACAGCACGGATATTAATTCTACTGGTCATGATCTGGCCTCAAGGTAATAAAACTTTTTTTCTGAGTTTTGACTCAAATCTCATAATTTTCATTGGTCAGTGTACATTCTCTGGGATTTTCTGACCAATCAAATCACTGAGATCTGAGTTTGAGCTTAGACAATTTCTTTATAATCTTGAACCCTGAGTCACCATTTTAACTGTCAAATTTTTTTTTGAAATATATAGTCAATTTAGTATACTGTAATGTTACTCTAAATAATCAAAGAAAACTTCCAGAAATGAACTGGTTTTGCACTGAACATCATATTGAACTAAAGAATCTATCTATTGTTAATAGAATGCATTAATTTTCTCTGGAACTCTAAGATATAAAAGACCTCATTAAAGTAACTGCTATTACATTGTCACTTAACAATTGAAAAGTTCACCAAGTAAATAACAATGGGTGTCTTAATTTTAGCTAAGCTTGTATCAGAAACACTGCATGGATGGGGCACTGGATTCACATTTAGCTTAATGAGTCTTATAATACAGTAATATATGACTTATTACCCCACAAAACTAAACAAGTAACTAACAAAATTCAAAATTATGACAATGGATGGTGCATTTTCTCCCATTTTTATCCTGATTTTTGAAGAAAGAACTGCTTTGCATGTATAAAAAGTACATGTTGTTTGTAAGCACTCAGAGAACTGCAGCACTCAGTAGCAAATAAACATCAATTTCATCCTTTATGTTGTAATTGTTTTGTCTAAAATAAAACATCACAGCAAGTGACATGTCTAGTAATTTCTTATGCCATAAATATCATTTAACTGGATACAACCAGATTTCTCTTGACACTTATTGTCTGCCTGAACTTTTAAAGAGATTATCTATAGAAATAAACAGCCAGTGACTGGCAGTCAGTGACCTTTCCCTGGGCTGTCCTTGAAATTTAACAACACCTTTCCAAGAAACACATGCTCCACTTTTCTCAGAACTGAATTGCAAAAAATCAAAGCAAAATTAAAGCTGCATATCTCCAGATAAGCCAAAATATTTCCAGGGTTTCAAACTTGAGAAAAAGGTACACTGAGATTTTAAGAAAAGTAAAATGATTCATGATAAAAGTAATAATTTCAATACTATGCTTTATTTATGACCTATTTTGCAGTATTTTTCACTTTATCTCTACTGCATTACTAACACAGTAAGTCAGTAAGTTTTGCATATTTTGGCCTCTTGCTGTAAATTCAATTGTGCTGTTTGCAAAGCAAAAATTTTATGTTCATTGTTCATTTCATAAAATTTTATTTTTAATACATTTTCAAACTTTTCATGAAAATAAGCATGACTCTGGGGATATGCTGCTATAAAAGAAGAGATTGGCAGACTTACCTGCCCTTGATACCAAACATTTATTTCAAGATTTTAGTGATTATCTTTTGGGAGTAAAAAAATATATGTATGCAAGCAAGGTTATCTGCCCCTAAAACATGCACTCCAATTTGAACAGTGAACAAGCTTTCCAAGCTAAACTTTTGATAGTTTTTGAGAGAGATACAAAATAAAAACGTTAACCAAGAAATTCTGCATCTTATCAAATATACATGTATATTTAAACCAAGAAATGCTAACTAAAAAGGGGGCATAACTGAGCAGAAATTCAATTTATAAAGTACCTCCCCTTTTGAAATGTGTTCAAATTTAGATACTGAAAAAGATGCACTACAGTTATTTCCACTCGATTGGTTTGTAAATGTGCAATATCATCTCTTATCCTGTTGGTGGCATGCCACCACTGCGGACCAGGATAAACCAGGATATCCCAGTGCCATCTGATCATGGTCTGATATGTTCACTCTTCAGTCTATCAGTACATGCTTTGAAATTTTCCACAAAAATTATAAACGGATTTATGATTATCCAGACTGAATAATGGACAAGTTAATTTAAGCCATTGAGCATGGTAAAAAGCAACTTTTTTATTATTATTGAGATACATTTGGCACCAACAGACCTCAGGTGCACCTCAGTGCATTACTTCAGCACAAACTGGCAACGGAATAGAACCACCATTTTACTTTTCCAAACTATAGCTGGATTATATAAGCTTCCTTACATGAAGAATTTAAAGTCTGGGTGTTTGATTTAAACCCACAGC
This sequence comes from Ruditapes philippinarum, assembly GCF_026571515.1. NCBI lineage: Eukaryota > Metazoa > Mollusca > Bivalvia > Venerida > Veneridae > Ruditapes > Ruditapes philippinarum. The sequence goes on along the minus strand of NW_026863802.1, from coordinate 66,873 downwards.
AGTCAGGGTTAAATGGTTTGAAGTCAACAACCTTAAACAGTCAGCAGCAATTATTTTGATAGAGAAATTATTTATACTTTTGAGAGAAAATTTTTTACATATATTTATTAATAAAGTCCATTTGAACTGTTTAGAGATTCAAGCTTCTTTTTTGAAAATATAGGTGAAATTAAAAATTAGATAATAATAAAAGAGAATTATGACAGTTTATTGTTTGGCTTCACACCCTTTAAATGACACATTACAATTTACAATTGTATGTACATTTACTTCAAGCACAATTTGTTTCCTTACATCATTTATCACCATTCAACCTTTAATCATTGTCTGCAGGCCCACTCCTATATCTTCAGGTCTATTTGAATTGTCTACATCTATGTCTACGTATATGTCTACCTATATGTCTACATCCTCCTATTTTAGAACAATCAGACATTGCCAGTATCAATCATTTTTGACATGTTTTGTACTCCTGTTCAAATCACTGTATGCATTTCTCATAAATATCTTATCTAAAGCTACTAAAATTACATTATCAGATATATGAAACATGGAAGTATATGCTATTAAAATACAGTAAAATTTCTCTTGAAAGTGGATTAAAATATTCAGGTTATAAATATTACTTGCCCTTTAACATATTATACACACTTTTTCTGTTATGCCCAAAATGCTCACCTATGATCAACTGTTATGTAACAGTATAGTGCTATGTCAAAATATAGAACTGTTCACCTAATTTGGGGAAATATGTGTAAGCTGCCAGGAAGCTCAGTCCGTAAAGCCAAGATACAGTATTCAGAGGGTCTGGCTTCAAGTCCCAGTCTGGCATCACAGGAATGTTACAGTTTCCACAAAGTAGACTTTTCTTGTTAAGTCTATTCTAAGATCATGGGACCTACTTATGCATCAGTCTGAAACCAATTATATAACTATTAAACGACCACTTAAGGATTATCCCAGTAAATAAATGTAGTCAATTAAGATATACCATGTTGTAAAAGAGAACATGTTGATTTTATAAATTGTGGATTACTATACACAACAGACAACTGACATCAAGCCATCACAAAAGCTCACCTGGCTGTGCACTTAATACTAAGGTGAGCTGAAAAAAAAGTCTTAAAGATTTTGGAATAAAAGTTAACAAATAAAAATAGGTACCTCCAAGCCTTAACTATAACACAATAATGATGAGGGTGATTTAGTACTACATACATGACATAATCTCTTATAACAGGAGAAGCAAATGTAAAATAAAATTCGAAAAACACCTGCAAAGCTGCTTTTATCTTACATATAACATTTTACAACAGCAAATTACACCCTTGTGCATTCTAAAATTTACGGCCATAGATTAAAGTGGCCTTCAGTTTTTCTAAAGATTATACAATTATGTACATTGCTTTTAAATAATTGGCAAATCAAAAGAATTAAGGTGGAAAATGAAATTTGCGGACAATAAAGTACATGAAGTTGATGGATAAGGAAACCCCTTGATACCTCTACCCTACAGATCGATGCCTTGGTGCGAAAGGGTTGTAACTCATAATTTCACCGAAAATGGTTTTATGGTGTTTTTCAATGTAGGAGCAATATACACACATGTTGTAAAAATATTAAACTTCAAAGCTAAAATTAAACTACCAAAAAAGTATATTTATCCAAAGGTTGTAACTCAAACAGACATATTTTGTTGGTGCGAAACGGTTGTAACTTAAGTTACAACCGTTTCGCACCAACATTTTGATAATATTTTAAATAAAACCTAGTGCAAAACAGTTGTATCTCAATATCTTATATCATATTCTGTGAAATATTTAGTGGATTATTTCTTTAAAACTAATTGACAAGTTTATAAAACAGTCTCAGCTTCTGATTCCTTGTTATTTACATAACTGTTAAGCTTTCATTCAGACATAATACAAGAATTTGAATAACTTACACATATTTCAAACATAAATCAATTCTGATGCTTGAAAAAGAAACAATATCATAGTACATTGCTTTATTTGACTAACAGTACTATTATTGGGTTTTTTTTCTCAACATAAAAATTGTTATTGGTATAATGTTGCATTGTTTGCAAAATAGCATGAAAAAGTAATGGACCTATTTTGGTTTTACGAAAATGAAATTACTGTAACTCAAAATAAATTTATAATAAACAATTGTCATACAATATTTTATGATTGTATCATAGTTTGGAGACTTTTAAAAACATGTCCAGAGTTAAATTGCATACCAATACATGCACAGTGCTTTAACTCACTGTCTGTCTGGAGCTTGCTTGTTAACTGGTTCATTTTTTCTGGTTTTTACATATTGTGACGACAGGGAAAGAGACAGGGAAGGAGATAACAGTAGAAAATAGAGAAAAACAGAATCCCTAAAGAAAGTCCAACACAACAAAATTGAAAATGTTGCAGGCTCGGTTTGATTGAGCCTGTTCATGGACGGTACTGGAAAGTGCAAGTTACTGTCCACGCCCCCTAGCACCGGCTTATATTAATATAGAAAAGTCATATTCAGATGCTTAAACATTTTTTCTTGGATGACTGGGAATGTGTTTTCATTTTTGCCTAAGATACAAAAGAGAAAGAACATCAAAACAATCGGCAATCTGATTTATACTCTCATACAAATCTGACAGCTTTGTGTTTCGATGCTTTTTTAATTACTAAATGTTTAAAATAACTTAAAGAAATTATACGATTATTACTCAATTCTTGATTTTGGTTTTAAACTTACATGAATACTTCTTTCACTTACATGTTAAATACTATTGGAATATTTTCATGTCTTGTCAAAGACAAATTGCATAAATATTGTATCACAAATATCTGCTGATTGGACAAAAGAAAAAGACATAAAGACTTTCTGTCAACAGTATGATGTATGGTTAAATTACACAGATAAACAGGCTACATGTAGGTCTAGCTTAAAGCTACATTAAATAAATATTTTAAAAATATTTTGTCGTCGGCCTAAAAATCAAGCATTCTACAGTTTTATTAACATGTTTAACAGTATTGTTGTAAATCTCATCAAATATTGTTCATAAATTAGGATTTTAAACAGAAAACCCCACGGTAACACTAAAGTTCGTATACGAATTTTAACATGCAAAAGGTGGCGCGATAGCTCAGTTGGTTAGACCACTGACTGTCACTCCTGAGGTTCCGGGTTCGATCCTGGGTAACACCCTTGGGATTTTTCAGAAACACTTTCAGTGTTTCCCACCTAACTAGAGGTTAACTGGTACGAAACCCAGGTAATCCTCGCATGTATCAGTGCTATACACTGGGCATGTAAAAGAACCAAGGAATCTATTCAATAAGAGCTAGGGACTGGTTCCCGGATTTCCTTGTATCTCATAGCTGTCTCTAGTGTCTGCTGAGGTAAGGACCCTACTGGAAATAAGTGCTTGCACTTTCGTAGGTTATCCTTGACCGCCCGGTCTAAAGAAAATCAATCAATCAATCAATCAATGAAGCCTATTATGAGTTTGTGTATGTGCCACGTCACAGTTTAAATTAGGACTACTACTTATAGTCATGTTTGTTGATTCAATATTCATGTACGGATGATCCGAAGGCGGAGTTTCTCATGCAATAATAAATTGTACTTCCCATTTCGCCACAATGAGGTTACCCTTTTTTATGCCTTTAAAACTCATTTTAGTTGTCTGGAAACTAAAATAATACCTGGTATCGATATGAAACCCAATTTAATAATGAAATGTCGCTACTTAGATTTTTATGAAATTTATTAAATGTAGCTTTAATACAAGTTACATAGGTCTATTATTTAAGAAATAATGTATCACAAACTGTGATTTTATCGCTTAATAAAATCACTGTTTGGAGTCGGATGTGTGGAATAACGAGGGCGTAGCCCAAGTGATATAATGATGCACATTCAACAAACAGTGATTTTATCAAGTGATTCCAAGTGATTTGCATATATATTATTTTGATTCTAACACGACATCAACAAATAAAATTTTAATGCTGCCGTACCTTATATTTATCTAAATTGCGCTTGATTTGTTTTCATACTCATTTTCAGCACGTCACATTTTTAGTGGCTACTTTGCGTGTATAATGACTACGTCACATGCCTTAATATAGAATGTCAAACACTGATTTTATTGCATAATAACGCACACTTTCGGTTCTGCTATGTTCAGTAGGGAAAAATGCGGGTCATGTATTAAGTAAAATATGCTATTGACCCTTTGTTTTCTGTAAGATAAAAGTAAATTATCAGATATATTCTATCTGCTATTTAAAATAATTCATAAAGATATTAATCACTTCCTCAGCTGTATGTGCGTTTGTGTGCACACCTGTGAATTTTATTGGGGTCACAGGGGATTGCATTTTGTAATTGTTATTATTTGCAGGCCTTATTTTTTTCTCATTTAATTACTGACTGATTCAGGCTGGACTGACTTATATAATTATCAACAATGAAATTTGGGACTGTAAAGAGTTGTAAGAATAGCATGAGCTTAGAAGCTTAGAACATCTATAATATTTATCATCTTTCTCATACTTTTGGCTTAATAGCAAAAGAAGATCCCAGGACCTGGATAATGCTTAAATATATAGAATTTATACACAAAAAGCACATCTAGGCATTATCTAAGTTTTCAAATTAAGAAAAGCCTATGTATAGAATAGATGGAAAATAAAATAAGAGTTAAATTCTCATTTTCAAAAGGCTTATATTAAGAAAAATAAATGTGTCTTAGATGGTTTTGTCATTATAAATGTAAGTTCACATTTTGAATTGCGAACAATTTACCTTTGATTCTTGCAAAAACATACATGTTAATGCATATTTGGTACTTATCATGGGTTTGACAATCTGAAACTGAGTGTCACATAGAAAAAATATTATAAATAAAGTGAATTTCTTTAAAAAAAATCATTTGACTGAAATTGTATTTTAAAAACATATAATTTGAAGGTTTTTCACTGAAATATCCAGGCAATATGTTAAATTAGTTCATACTTAACACAACTAAGCTTGGATCTGTCCATTTGACCTATTACATTTATCAGAATTTAAAGCAAAAATTTAGTTACAACCCTTTCGCACCAAATCATTTTTGAAATTTTTGATTTTTTTGGTGCGAAAGGGTTGTAACTGAAACTTTATCAATTATTTCTTTATGCTGACAAAATAAAATAACCTTTCCAATCAATTATATATCAGTAATTGAAATAAAGCAAAAAAGCAAAATTAAAGAAGAATATATTAGAATGTAAAAGAATAAATAAGTTTTTGGTCTCTCCTGAATAATTTCAAAATATTGAGTTACAACCCTTTCGCACCAAGGCATCGAGATCAGCTCTCTAGTAAAATGGAGATTCATTTGGATCAGATCTTCTATTTTTAGAAACAAATGTCACTGATGTGTTATAAATGGCTCTTGGGACACTGTTATAAAGATTTAGGCTTATTATAATTAACAGTGATATAATGCACTTTTCCCCAAGATAAAATTACTGAAATACTTAAAATGAAACAACACAAAATTGTTTTTGTTTTTTCCAACAGAAAATAAAAGCACAAGGCTGCTTTAAAGCTGCATGCCTCCAGATGAGCTAAAATATTCAAGAATATCAAAATTGAGAAAACTGTACTGGGATCTAAAGAAAAGTAAAAATATTCTAGATAAAAGCAATAATTTCCATGTTATTTGCAAAAAATAATCAATTTTGCAGTATTTTTCACCATATTTCTACTGGGTTATTAGTGCAGTTGAAGGGCTAATTTTGCATATTTTGACCACTTTTTGGTCATTTACACGGGTTGTTAGTGCCATTTGCAATGTGTAAATTATTTTCTTAGTTTCCTTCAAAATATTTTTGCTTTTCAATACATTTTCAAAATTTTTATGAAAATAAGCAAAAATCTGGAGGCGTGCTGCTTTAAACACTGATATGTTGAATCATAATTTTGGGTGGCTTTTCATTGCCTTTGCAATATCATGTATTTATCATTTTTTTGCTTCAAAGATTCTTTCATAATGAAGTCTTGCTCACTTATATCTTTTAGATTTTTAATTTTCTTATGTATTCGATCTTCTTTTATCAGCTGTTATCTTAATGCCCCAATAAGCCTCCTCCACTGATATGCTTTTATTTTTATTCTTTAAAAACTTTTAATTTTTGTTATATTGTTACAGTTTCCAAAAACTTGCTCATTGGTCATATTGATGAACTTTTTTTTGCTTCTTTTATTCTTTAGCAATTGGTGTATTCATAGTGATTTAGTATTTTCTATGAAAAGTCAAAATACTACATGTACTTTGTTTATATTTTGCTACTTTAACAACTCATAACTGCACATTCAAAACTTATTACTTCAGCTGTTTAACATCTAACATGTTCTTAACCCTGGTTACCCATTATTAAAACATTATTAATCACTTGTTTGACCTTTTTAAAGAATTTTAAAAAAATTGATTTCTGAGGATAATGTGCCTTTAAAATCTAAACAATCCTACTTTATCAAATCAGCTACTAAGTTAAGAGATAAAAATTTTCTCTCACTATATACATTTAATATTATAGATATTTAATAAATAATAACAAAATTTATCACATAAACCACGGCACCGGAGTGTAATAAAGCCGTTTACTAAAACTGATATCACACTAGCGTAAATAATAATTCAATATGATGTCATCTGCATAATAAACAAACATGGCGCAAAAGCGCGCTACACTAGCGCGTTAGCGTTACACATGTCAATAAAAAAATTTGACAATTTCTTCGAAATGTTCTTATTTTGAATATGTGACAAATAGAATATTATTTTTGTGAAAATTCAACACATGAACTAAATTAATTGAGCTTGTTAAATATAACAATTTTATGCATAATTTGATTTTATTATACTTGTTCGATAAATTTAGTATTAAATCTACACTCATTCAATATCCTTTATGTACCTTATTTCTCCATTATATCCAACTTAATACATTATAATTTTACACAAGAGTTGATAATTTCCTCATACAAGTGAATGTTAATAACACTGATTACCACATATGAGCTTTCATTTTTTTTTTAAAATATCATCTCTCAGTTAAAATTGTCATAGCTAGCAAAGAAAATCTTATTTATTATAAGAACCACTAACTTTTAGCTGATTACAGTATATCTCCAATAGGAACTATGATTACATATCGAAGCCGTTTCCTCTCCATTAGATTCAGAACTGCTGTTAGAGTGAGGTAATTGATCATTAAACTCTCACACAGAACTCACTATGAGAGATTAGGACAGTCTTGTAAGTCTACAGAGACGTGTGTCTGTCATATTGTCATAAAGATTACATTAATACAGTCTGATATACTGAATTTTTATTATTATTATATTTAGCTTTAACCTCTTCTAGGATATAGAATACATGTATATTATATTTATGTATGCACAATACAATGTAAATCAGAAGTATGCAATAGGTAAAAACAGAAATCACTGTATCATTTATTGCAAGTCTATGTGATTCAATTGCTATGGTTTATGGCAAGCGCTAATTATGTTTGTACATTTGATCACTGTATCATTTATTGCGAGTCTATGTGATTCAGTTGCTATGGTTTATGGCAAGCCCTAATTATGTTTGTACATTTGATCACTGTATCATTTATTGCGAGTCTATGTGATTCAATTGCTATGGTTTATGGCAAGCCCTAATTATGTTTGTACATTTGATCACTGTATCATTTATTGCGAGTCTATGTGATTCAATTGCTATGGTTTATGGCAAGCCCTAATTATGTTTGTACATTTGATCACTGTATCATTTATTGCAAGCTTATATAAATCAACCTGTATCATTTCTTGCAAGCACAGTAGGAAGATATGTATACCCACTGTCATATATATATGATATATATCATAAACCTACATGTATTATATTTACAAATGACAATCATGCATGACTGTACTCTTCTTAATTCATAACAGTTTGATTAATATATATTTTTTCTAAGAATTTATCCGAATACATAATTTAGTGGGGTAGAAACAAAAGCTACAAGGGTGATGATTGACACCTTAATAGTTTTGCCATAAGCAGTCCAGCAAAAATGTTGACTTTCAATGCAAAAATGTTTATTATGCAAAAATGCTAATCATGCAAAAATGTTAACTACAGGTATGCAACAATGTTGCATCAAGAACATAAGATAGCAGTAAGGATTGGTTCACTGACAGATTACTGTCATCAGTTTCCAAGGCAACTGTGACATAAAATCACACATGGCACTATCTCTGTCTTCAACAGGTGTGAAACCATTAAACTTTACTCAGAACTATTCAATAGTTATTGCACTGCTGCAAACTAAGAACCTTCAATTTCCACATCAAGTATTAAATTAGCAAAATCAGAAATTGAAAACTGTGATTAAAAGCAAATAAAAATGGCCATGAGTTTTTAACAAATTAAACTGAAGGAAATAATTAGTTTTTTTTTCTTTTTTAAACAAAAACAAGCACATTTCCAAAATAACCAAGTTTGGCATTTTAATTATCTTCATTTTCAAAATATATTCTTCCTTAAATGATAAATCAGGTCATAGCTTACACAGTTTTTCTTAGAAAGTGAAAATAAATAAAAACAGTTCCTATCTAAATGCATTTTCCATTATCTCTTGATTCAATCACAATTTACAAAAATGTAGCCTACTGTGCTGGAATGTGAGCACAGTTCTTGAACAAAAATCACACATTTTTATATATCTGTCTGGACAAACCGTTATTTCTGCAAAGGTGCTCAAGGACTGGAACCTCCAATGTTTACGTGATCATGTTTTGACAGGTCACAGAGGTAAAACTGTTTTCCAAACTCGCACTAAGATTTTGCAATGAGTCCATGCATTTGCTTCGCAAATCTAATGCATACTGTAAACTCAACTAGGACTCACAACCCCGGAGTCTAATCCAGGATATAGCCCAAATTATTTAATACTTGCATAGGCTAAGTCTCAGTTACTCATTGATCAAAAGTATACACAGTTGAATGCAGTCATAACAAATGGTGTTTTGTAACAAAGGGGAACAATTGTTGTCAAATATTAAGGGTGTTGCGTTAAACCTCGCGTGCGTAATAATCACACAGTTAACCCATTAGGTCAGACACTCACATTGATATTTCCATAGACTTACATCCCTAATCCTTAAAATTGAGTTTTCATGCTAAAGAGGTATTTTTCCAGCAGAATTAAATGCCTGACACATAAAAATGTTCCTGTTATATAGGGGTAGCCAACCAAATTTTTTGCAAAATGACTTCAAAGAAGATTACACCCCATTTCATTGAAATTTTCTGCTGATCACAGGACTGACAAACACTTTTTATAAAAAAGCAAATATCCAAGTCAAAATTATCACAGAGACTCATGAAATATTTCATTTTCTTTATAAAACAATGTAGTGTTACTTTTTAAATTAGTTTTTATACTTAAAAATACCCCCACTTTCATCCAATCACCTATATAATGTATAAATTGAATCATACGGTTTTCCCTGCACTTCTTTTCAGTTACAATGCGATATCCTGACCATTACTTTATGAAAAATGGCTGTTTTCATTGAAAAGTCTCCCGTTACAAGTTCAAATTGCTATAAAACTATAAACACTGCTTTATACTAATCAAACTTGGCACAAATGTTGACTGGACCATTGCAAAATCACTATTTTGAGTCAAAAAAATTTCAAAGTGCTGCAACTTCTCAATGGATTGAGATAAAGTCAAATAGTTTTCAGCGTTGGTTACACGTTACCTTATGATCGATCTGGGGTCAATTTTAGCCTCTCACAAGTCCAAAATTTTCTTGGCGATGAGGGGGACTGCCGTCCCCTTCAAACACCACAAACAGAAGGGGGCACATCCCCCTTCTGGCAACCCCTGATGTATCTTTTGGTTGTGGGGCCGCGCCGAAAAAGTGGTCACTTTTCTAAACAACATTTCTCAAACAAAAAACAAGTGTTGGGGGCCTAAATAAGGCATTTTTTCACAATTTGAGACAACAAAAAGGGGCGGGAGGAGGCGTTAAAAGGCGTGTATATCGCGTAATGGGTTAAGAGTGGAATTTTGATCTTTGAGCCAAAAATCAAAACATTTTAAGGTTAAGCGCCGTTTGATAAAAAAAATCTATATTTTGAGTATGTTTACAAATAGATATCAAATTCTTTCTTTTGATGAAAGTAATGGTTTATCGAAAACTAACAAAGGCAATAATTGTCTTATTTCAACCTTGTTACGAATTCTAGTTAACACATTGCACTCCCATTGACGTTTCCTTTTTCTAAACTGCCCCGGCCAGAACTCCTTTCGTATTGTTTCTTTTTGACATCAAGTTAATGGATTCTGAAACATTTTATTATAGTAAAAAATGTTAAGAAGGGTAAAAAATCAGTTATGATAAATAGTTTACATATGAATTATATACGAAGAAAAAGTTCAAGTGTCAGACATACGCATGGAAATGAAATGTAATTTCTGTTTTGCATTTTGATAAACTGCATATAATTTGAAGTAATTTACTTCAGCTACAAAATAGAAAGGAGAGAAAATCTACAGGGTGAATAAAAAATTATGACAAAATTCTAAGATCAAAGGGAAGATAATTCTTGAAATAAAGATGACAAGTATAAGCAAGGTAAATGACGTCACAAGAAGAAACAACGAAAAACTTTTTAGCAAGACCCTAAGTAAATTATAGAAGATTATTAGTGATATACAGTATAGTTTATAGTTAGTATAGTTTTAAGAAGTAGTAAGCACTCTCGAAATTATATCGAGTCTTTTGAAGCGTACAAATATCTTATTCGTACCAAAACCCATCGTACATATAAATATTTGGACACGTCAATAGATTTCTTTGCAACTCAAGTTTTTGAGCTGAAACTGGATTTCTATTTTTAGGAACAGTGACATTGACCTTGATCACAGACACCTGACCCCGTGTTCACAAAGAAAAGATCAGGATCAGGGTCAACTGATCCTGATTTTATTTTCATTGTTTTATAAAACTAAAAGTGATTGTATTATGCTATAAAGGGGCAACATTCGTTGCCGCGGCAGCGAGTATTTGTGGGTGTGACTAATCAGTGATGTAAAACTGTCTGTTATAAACCCTGAGCTAAAAATAGCATGCAGTGTTAACCTGCAGAGAGAATGTAAACAAAAACAGCTGATTTTACACAGGAGAGGTTTAATGGATGTTTTATATAACTCACAGATTAATCAGATTAATTAAAAGACATTATCAAGCCATCTTGTCCAGATATTATTTTTGAAGTCAGTTGTTTTTCTTTTTTCACTGGAATGCTGTATGTTCTTGAAGGATCTCTTTTATATGGAATCTGTCTTTCTGATGTTTGAGGGCGATTCACATTTTCATTCCAGTCAAGGACAGCCAAGTTAATCCTGATTTTGTAGGCATCTAATCCAAAACATATTCTTTTGTCTCCATACTGTAATAATGCATTATTAAATGATTCTACGTAGTGAGTGTCCATACAGTATCTATATTTTTCTGCATCTTTGTATACTGACATTGATTTTAAAAAATTTGTAAGAATAGAAACAGCTTTTTCATCTTTGATGGTGTATTTGGAACATTCATAATGTGGATCTGTTTTGCATCGAGAAGTTGGTAGACAATTGTCGTGACTGCCCTTGTAGTGGTCAACAAAGTTAAGTATGTTTTTCGTAGAATTTCGGGATTATTTTGGCAGTTTTGCATTGAATGGAATGTGTGAGTTTTTAATGCAGCAGCTTTGTCAGACAGTTCCTCATGCCACACAACTCCATGTGTTGATTTGAAGCCTGTTGTTATTTTTCTTGCAGCTTTAGCTATGCCCTTGGTCATATGCCAAGTATCACTTGCATTCGTTGTTGGGCTTCTTTCTTCTCTGACATATTTAGTTATTTGGTTGTTGTTGTCATGTGCATGGATGCTTACTGGGCAGTCCTTCTGGTCAAGATAATCATATAAGCGTCGTACTCCTACAAGTTCATGCCGTTGAGAGCTGGGATCATCAGACTTGGTGACTGTCTCAACTTGAATGCACTTGTTTGTTGCTTTACCAAGACAGACAACATCAGTGAACTTTGCATTCTTGCGCCAACAATGGCGGGCATCAGTAACAATATTTATTCCTGTCAGTATTTCATCATCAGGCAAAAGTGCAGCGGTCATGGCAATTTCATTTTGAAGAGCATTGTTTTTAGATTCTAAGACTTCATTCTCTACAGCTCCTTTGTAAGTCTCCATCATTTCAGAAATATATTTTCCCCCAAAATCTGCAATATCTGAAGCTTCACACAGTTTTTGAAATTGGTTAGGTAGTATGCCGCTGGAAAAATAACCATGACAAAATTTGTAAAAACTTTCCGTTTCCCATGTGTGGAGAGGACGTCCAGCTCAAGGCATGGGACTCCTTACATTTGATATTGGCAGTCATTACCCCATGCATTTTTTTGTTGTTTGATTTATCAAGACTTAATCTTTCCTTGCATTTTATATCATGGGCTTGTACTTGTGTTATAAGTTTTTGAACTGATGATAAACATCCTATAAAAATGTCTTCCGTTTTTGCATCTTCCAAGGTGCAATATTGATATTCTGGCTCAAAGTCTAAACTTTCATTTGTCACATTATCTTCAACGGGTAGATTCAGAGAAGTAAAAAAATCACAAAGCCTGTGGAGTAGCTCAAACGTCGATATTTTATTAAACTGTCCTCCACCAAGAAACAATTTTATTTTGTCAATTTTGTTAAACAATTCAGTTTTTTCTGACTCATCATTGTAATAGTACTCCAATTTGCCTCTTGATTTTCTATTTATTTGTCTATTTTCTTTATTTCTTGCACGTCTTTTTTCACCAGAATTTGATGGATAGGCTTTTGGCTCCTTACGTAATTCCAAGCGTATTCTTTTTATTCCATTATTATGATCTTCAACTTGTTGATTATGGTTATCATCCATGTTTATCACTATATTGTATACCTGACTTTACTAATGAATTCACACAAATGAAAATGATATCAGCTTCACATTGTTTTAACTGTAAACTCTGCTGGGAAACATTTTAATCTGCCAACACTTATTAAGATGCTGTCACAATGAAGTATAATTGTTCATTGTATGGCCTGCCATGTAGAATTAAAATTCACATAGGATGCTTGTTTTGGAGGGGAATCGTGCAAATCTTTAAGCTGTTATAATCTGATTTTATATATTTCGTACAAATTTGAATTCTAAAAAATGGCACTGGATAATAAGAAAAAGAGATATGTGATTTATATGACAGAAGAACAGAAAGAAATTACTTGTGGAATATTCAATTTTCATGGGTGGGATATTGAAATATCAAGTGATGACGATACTGAAGCAACAAGTACCCAGTATCAAAATATGAGCAGAACATCCACTGAGATTAAGTCAGTAAACTCAGATGTTTGCGAAAAAGAAATTTCTGAAGAGAATGCAAACATGTCAAAAGATCAACAAAATGGATCATCTGAACTGGCTACCGGTAATACAGATGTTTGTCACCACTGTCTTAGTTCCCCCTGCGTGACTGCAAGTCCTCAGGCCTGGTTAGGAGATGGTCGCTTAGCAAGACCAGGAAATAACTTAATAAGAAAAAAACTTTATAGAAAATACTGGACTATGCTCGACAGAAGGGGACTTTGGAGCAATAGTGTATATTTAGAAAGAAAGGAGAGACTTATGCTTGCAGCACATGTTGAACTGACTGTAAGGGAAATTATGCCTGACTGTGTCCTGCATCAAGTCAGACAACTATATACAAATCCAAAGGATGTGCCTTACATGGGGCATTTCTTTTAAGAAAACCTGCTACAAATCTCTCTCACTGAAATAAACACTGCCACGTGTTTCTGTTTACTACTGAAGGTTCATGACCTGTAATGATCAGTTGGCTCCTCCCAGGGAAATTCAAATTTCAAATTTGACAGCCAGTATTTTTTTCCAGAAACACACTTAACAAAGTTTTATTTTGAATAATTTTGGTCAATCTATATCAAGAATATCTATGCCTACATACATGCCAAGTGTTGTTTAAATGCATTTGGTAATTAATCTTAAATCTTTGAAAAAGGATCACTGAAGTGAAGCATGCATAAAATTAATAAGAAACCTGCCCTAGCGCCATCTGTTGGCTTTTATAGTGCAGTTGGGCCTCAAATAACAAAACAAATACAAAAATAATCGGATCAAAATGAGGATCAATTTTAGGATCAAGATCAAAATTTGGATCAACGGTAAAATGCCCGTATCTTGTAAAAATAACAATAAATTTATTCTAAAAGTTCATAAACATGCTATTTCAAGTCCAGTTTTATCAAGTTAATATGGGGTATTTAATTTATGATGATAAATAATGGAGAATGTTTGAGTTTTTGAATTTGATCCTGATTTTGAATCTTTGTGAACACAGGGCCTCTTGATATAAGCTACCTAGTTACAAATTGTCAATATTTGGAGCAAACTCAAGTTATTGACCAGAAACTGAATTTCTATTTTTAGCAACAGTGACCTTGACCTTGATCACATACACCTGAGTAGCACTCCCAAGCTGTTACGCTCTGACGTAATAATAATAAGGCGTCAAATGCGCATGCATATTTTAATTTGACGCCAGGAAGCAGTGAAAAGTGTCAAAAATTCAAAATCTTTATAACTAAGACTGATACTTATAAAGATATAGTAATAAAGACAATAATAATGAAGATGATAATAATATTAATAATAATTTAAGGACAAATAAGAAGGAAAAAGAATAAGTAGTAGAAGAAGTAGCAGAAGAAGAGAATTACAAATTTTATTTCTTTAATTAAAAGCGGTTATTTAAACATTGTTATGCATTGCTTTCGATGTAATAAAATGATCGCTGGAATTCATTCACTGCAAATGCCAATAGGATTAAAAAATTCAATTAACGTCAAAAATCGTTCTAATGTATGTCATTAATTTCTAGACCCCGGGTCAGTTTGATGCATAAGGACTAGCTCTGCATGATCGTTTGTTTCTTTTCCTAACATTGAATTTAGAATGCATTTGTTCGTTTTCGATTCTGGTGTAAACATAATTATTTGTCAATGATTCGCTCAAGAATGGGATGTAATTAGAGCGCACACAATACATTAACAGGGAACACAGATTTATCTCCCGTTCACCATTGTCGTTCACAAAGTAGCTCAATACCGGATCTGCTATTACGCCCCTTTAATGGCTGCCTTTTTCACATTTAAGTCCTTCGAGTGGAGACAACAGTCACTTTAAGTCGTGTTTTGAACGGGATAATAGATCCAAAACTTACGAGTAGAAATATGAGAAAAACACTGGACATGTGTTTGAATTTGTAAATATAATGCACACGTTAATTTTACTTCAAAAAGCGCTTTCCCTTTTAATGTTGTGGTAGCCGGCACACACTTATATCTCGTCAGTTTTTATTCTACCAGTACCATTGGGCGTAGGGGGTGTATGTACTGACCCTATTTGTATAACTATTTACTTTTCAGTAAATGGGGCTTTTCTTTATGAGATGGTACTTTGTACGTACGCATTGTTTATAACACGTGTTCGTATTTGTGCGTTTTATTTCATGCCCACCACTGTATACTATTATGTATATGAATTTTCTTTATATTTTCATTTTATTACCCGTAAGCTGGATTGTTCACGTTGTCTGGGGTATGTGTATGAATATTTCGCCCCAGAATACTTTGTACACATGTACCCGTAAATACATACCGTTTAATGTCTATTTTTCAATGCCTCTAAGGGGTGGAATACTTCAATGGGAGTCCTGCATTTCATTTATGAATTGAAATAACGGTTATCAGCGAGACGAATATGCTTAACCTTTTACCCAGGAACCATCAAATTCACTCTCGTCGGCAAGCTGAATGTTACATATGAGATCACAAGTTGAATGGCCTGTATGGTTCTGTTTGATATGAAAATGCCATAAAAAGAAACTCATTTAAATGAAACTTTAATAGCAGACAGCACATATCATCATCATCATCATCATCCCTATTTAACAGAAGGATGTGTTTTCTTTTAAAAAAAAAAGGGAAAACAAAAATCTGGAGAAGGTGCGATTCCTCGGAAGCATTAATCACAATAAAATTGCATGACAATTGCATACTCTGTACATGAGGAATGATGAAAACGTGCAACATTCCTAACGCCCCCTAGCACCGGCTTGAGCGGTACTCAATTTTCAACACTTAAAAGTGCTCAATCAATGATCCCGAAGGACCATAAAATATAACAACACTAACCAAACGAATGAATGATATGCACTTCTCTCGATTTAAGAAAGGTCGCCTTCAAAATTATACTGGAATTCATTCACTGCAAATGTCAATATGATAAAATAGTTCATTTTACGTCAAAAATCGTTCTTATGTAGATCGTAATTAATTTTTAGACCTGGGTCAATTTGAAGCATAATGACTAGCTCTACTTGAACGTTTGTTTCTTCTTTCCTAACATGGAATTATACCCAAATAAAGAATGCGTTTGTTCATTTTCGATTCTGGTGTAAACACCATTATTTGTGAATGAATCGCTCAAGAAAGTGATGTGTCTGATACACTATCTTAGAGCGCACACACGACATTATAATAGAAAACAGATTTATCTCCCGTTCACCATTGTCATTCACCGGAACTGGTTGCCTTTTTCATATTTAAGTCATTCGAGTGGACACAACAGGTACTTCCAGTCGTGATTTGAATGAGATAATAGATCCGAATTTACGAGTATTAAATATGAGAAAATGCTGGACATGGTTTTGACTTTGTTAATATAATGCTCACGTTAATTTAACTTCAAAAAGCGCTTTCCCTTTAAATGTTGTGGTAGCCGGCACACACTTATATCTCGTCAGTTTATATTCTACCAGTACCATGGGGCGTAGGGGGTGTATGTACTGAACCCTATTTGTATAACTATTTACTTTTCAGTAAATGAAGCTTTTCTTTTTCACACACCCGTGCCGTTTTTGCGATTCCGTAAAAAAGGTATTGTACGGCCGTGCATATATTTTGACATGACGTCATTAGCGTTATACAAACAGTGTATGTTAGCGTTATATTACAGGCGGGTCAATGAAAAATGACACTTATTTCACTTAAACGGTCTTTATTTTGAGTATGTGATAAATAGAATATTAATTTCGTGAAAGTTCATTACTGAATTTATTCCACTCGTTGAATAAAATTATATTATGATCGCAAGAGGCTCGCATAATATAATTTTATTCAACTCGTGCAATAAATTCAGTATTGAACTTACACTCATTCAATATCCTCTATATATAATGTACCACGACCTTTTATCAAACGTTGTGTAATGGCATAGTAAAATTTATTGTGTGAACCTTGCCTCACAGACCCTATAGCAGGTACTTCACAGTGAAATGTAGACCTATGATATTCTTTTAGAATTAAAAATTCATTAACTTCCACATACATGTACGTGTATATTCTTTCTTTACAAGCGGCACAGTACAAAGTGACTCTTATTTGTCTTAAAGAATGCCTCTAACTTTCGATCTAAAAAGGTCCGAGGGTTTTAGTTTTATGAACAAATCAAACTTCTATGATTGTTATACTTCCTGTCGGATACCCGACCGAAATTCGACAATTACACAAAGTCAAAACCTGTTAGACGTCGGTTTTAGTCGACGGACTTCTCTGTTCCCCTCACAGCGTGCATGTCGCAGAGAAAGCACAGGACACCGACAGAAAAATTGAAGAACTTAAGACGGCGAAAAAGAAAACCAAAACTTGTATGCTGCGGACCAGCTGTCAATGTCCTGACTAAAGCCGGGTGGAGTGGCCTTACAGCAGGAAGGTAGTAAGTAGGTAGGGTAGGGAAGTAAGTAGGTAGGGAAGACGAGTAGGGAAGTGTCCCAGAACGACGGCCTGAAAGGCAGGCCCTTTACTGGCATAACAGTTCTTTTCAGGGCTACCGTCTTTTCGTTTGTCTCAGGTTACTATACATTTAGCTTCTCATTGGCTGCCGTACAGTAACCTACTTTGGCTCAAAATTCATATCTTTGGCTAATACTGCATTGAGGTTAATTATTACCACTCTGTATCTTTAAGAGCATGACTGATGACAAGCCCGGGGTCCGTATTCGACAGTGAAAGACGTATTAAGTGCCTAAAAGGCGGACGGAGCTCATTAAACATAGAATTGTCTCAAACAACAATCCATCAGAAGATTTAATTGACATTGGCCTATAAATGACCCTTGTCCCCTCAGGTAAAAAAACCTGGTTACGCGCCTGTTATATTTTGTTTTTGTGTATGAATGTTATAATCAATTTGATCTATTAAAAAGTCTTGTCTAAAGGATTGCTGTGTTTAAGTATGAAGACAATCCATTTATAAGTAACAAAGTTATAGCCAATCATAGTAAAAATCAAGCAAAATTAAAATAAATGAAGGTCAATGTCATTATGAATCAATGTCAAGTTCAGTCTGGTCTACTTGAATGTCTTGCCAAAAGGGTTTCTGGACGGCTAAGGGAACGATAACCTGAAAAAACATTTCTTCGAAAAGGTCGAGCTGAAATTTGAGGATAAAATCTATTTGTATCAAGGGATAATTTTTAGAATTTCTTATCGATCTAACGTTATACGATCAATTTCTCGAGGCAATTTAGTATGACAAGTATAACACCTTGGCATACATTGCATTTATTTCTTTGCAGAATTGTGATATAATGGGGTACCTTATTTATGCCGTCGCATTCAGTGCTTATAAAAGGTTCGGTTTAAAATAATTATGTAATCCTAAACTACTTTGTCAGTATGTCCATTGTCCATTTATGCATTTATACATTTGATGAATGTTCAGGTAACACAGGCGCTTTTTTTACTGGTAACGCATTTGACTACAAATCCAGAGTTAGATACCCACAACAAAAATTACTTAAAGTTCATTCGGATAAGATTTTTAAGTAATTTTAGTTGTGGGTATCCAACTCAGAACCTCTGGATTTGTAGTCAAATGCGTTACCAGTTAAAAACGCGCTTGTGTTATCTGAACATTTATCAAATGTATAATTATAATTTAAATGATTATGGATGTTTGCATGAATGGACAATGGATGCTGTAAAAATCAAATTGTTTCTAATCGAATGATTTCTCCAAAATATAAAATTACTATGGATGGGAACTCAAATAGGCAGAACTCATCAACATATATCTACATACAAATTTTGAAGTTCTAAGGTTAATGCGCTATGATTCAAAACTATAAATTACTATCAGTTTTCTGGGCTGTGAAAATTGAGACACCCGCGGATTAACAGTGGCGACTATAAAAATAAACGTATACATGTAAAACACAATTCATACAGACGCAGATCATTTTAAGGGAGTATGGTCTAGTTTTCGCGAACTCATTGTATATGTATTATTGTATCATATAGTTTGGGGATCTTTCTTTATATAAACATGCACAGTGCCTTAACTTGAGTGCAGGTATTAGTTACTCCCTTCATACACTCATGTTACTTCACCGTGAGCGATAGTGAAAACAGATGCGCAGGCGAGTGTATCATATCCATTGATTGGCTCATTTTTTTCTCTAGTGTCTCGATATTGTGCCGGCAGAGAAAGGATATCATATTCATTGGTTACTTTTTTGGGGGGGGTCATATTGTGACAACAGGGAACGTGTTTTTATTTTTGTCTATGATACAAAAGAGAAAAAAATCAAACACTCGGAAATCTGATTTATACTCGGGGGGGGGGGGGCTACGCCCCCTCGTACAAATCAGATAGGCTCATGTCTCGATGCGCTTTCTATTACTTAATTGCCTATTGATTATTACCATGTGACATTAATTTAACTCTTTGTAATAGAAAGAACACCGAAATACAAGGCTATCTGTTTGTACGAAGGGGCGTGTAGCCCCCGCCCCCGAGTATAAATCATATCTCTTTTGTATCATTGTTTTAAAATAAAAACATGTTCCCTGTTGTCACAATATGACACCCCAGAAAAAGTAACCAATGAACGAGCATCTGAATATGATATTTCTATCGCCTTCGCTCTCTCTCTGTCGTCACAATAAGTAAAGCCCAATTAATAGGCATTATCTTGAGTGCGGGTAACTAATACCTGCACTCCAGTTTACGCACTGTGCATGAATATATTTAACTTTGATACATTTTCAACAGAAAGGTCCCCAAACTATTATACAATAATGGTAAATGGCACTTTTCTTGTTTCAAGAAAATTGATTAGTGTCTGTTCCACTTAATATAACTACTGTGAAAACAACATACTTCATCATTAGCTTGTATTTGAGGATCTTCCTGCTGAAAATATGTCAGGGTTAAATCGTATACATATACAAGCACAGTGCGTTAACTGGAGTGCAGGTATTAGTAACCCGCACGCCAGATAATGCCTATTAATTGGCTCATATATTGCAGGGGCTTTACTTATTTGGACGGCAAAGAAAGGAAAAGCGATAGAAATATCATATTCAGATGTTCCTTCATTGGTTACTTTTTTCTGGATTTTCATGGTTGTGTTTTAATTTTTGCATATGATACAAATGAGAAAGAACATCAAAACACTCAGCAATCTGATTTACTCTACAAATCAGATAGCCTCATGTGTCGATGCTCGATCTATTACTTCTACCGTTAAAGGGGATGACCATCCATTTTATCTATTCTAAAATAGTTTTTGGACAAGTTAAATGCCAAATAATGTTTCAACTGTTTATGCTTTTTTATTGAAATCCGAGTATGTACTTGGTTTAAAAAGATATGATTAAAAAAGAGGAATTCATGAACTTTACAATAAATATACATTGTGATATAGTGACTAATAATAGTGGATAGTTTAATTAATACAACAATGTCTCTATTTTCATTTTTTTTCAGAATGAATCCTTGTAATCAGTTATATTATGTTATATATTATGTCCATCCGATGGTTTAAAGTGGGTAAACAGATAAAAGTCAAAATAAGTCAACATTTGTCAAAATAAGTTTACATTTAGCAATAAACCCTTTCAGTTTTATAACTTATTTCGCATAGAAATAACTCACATGGACCAAGAACATTTTGTAAATATCCGTCGGAAAGTACCTGTAACGTTCAATGGGTCTTTTAGTTATCACAAACATATTCCAATACAAGTAAAATGGTTTCCTGCGGGGAATATTTTTGATGATATAAAGATATTTCATTTAACTATCTGAACAACATTGTTTGGGTGGGTGGATAAATAAACGTTTGTCTCAGGAATATAGTTGACAATAATCGATCAATATAGAAGAAGGTCTTTGGGAACCGGTGACCGTTAATGACCGGAGAAGGTCGAACATAAAGCAATTATTTCTTGTTAAGAAAATTATTAAATAGGCCTACCATTTTTGAATAACTCCGAGCAAAAAAAAAGCAAACACACAAGTTTTCGCAGAAAACATCTCTATTTATTATGGCAGATGCCACTACGAAAATTTTAATTTTGTAGATTTTCAGTATAAACAATTTATTGTTTGTAACATTTTGAGATACATATTAAAGAAACATTGATAATTTTCAAACACATCATTCAAGTTTTCCCCCCTTAAACGGTATTATAATTATAGAAAATTAAAAATATCACGTAATAGTTTTTTGTTCTTAATTAGGTGTAATTCTGACTTATTCCCTAGAGGATTATCCGTAACGTACCGGCAAACGGTATTTAGCCAGGTTTTCGAAAAGGTCAATTAACCAATCATGTACGGTTTACAGATCACATGCTCCTCCATGTACCGAAAACAGGTCACGTGCTCCTCCATGCCTCAAAAGTTAAACGCGTACCAATACCCCGAGGTCTCCAGACCGCAGGGAATAACACCGTCAATTATCGTTTTAACAGTCTCACACTGCCAATGAAAAAATGACCATAACGTCACTTTAAGATACAAACTTCTACAGGACAGTCTTATAGTTTGCCACAAGTATAGAAACACCAAACTATATTCTTCAGGCTTAATATTTTACTATTTCTAATTTTAAGATATACCAAACAGTGGCCCCTTTGCTTTGCTACACAGTAGTTACGTGCTTTTTTGTATAGTCACATGAAGATTGTGAAGCGTAGCCAATCAAACCACTGTGAACATTTTGAATACATGTATACGTGTATAGTTCTTTATTTCAGCGAGAGCTTATACATTAACACAATTAGAATTGAAACGGATATTCTTGTTGAAGTGAATTTCCGAAAATATTACGATAATATTGCGCAACAGGTTAATCCATGTACGTATACATATTTGCGTTTCAAAACTGAAGTTATAATAGAATTACCATTTTGAGTAAAACAAAAATCTTTCTTTATAATAACAGTGTAGAATAGCAAGCTAGATACTGATTTTATTCAGCAAAATATCAATCATATCTTTTTTTTCAAAAATGAGTAATCTGCACTTTGTTAATGTCATCCATGATGTTTCTAATCTCATCCCAGTTGACCTTTAAAGATGGCACTTGTTTGCACGCTTTCAAAAGTGTTTGAAAGGTTGCTTGATCACCCGATTTTCGGCTCCAAATTCGAAACATTTCAAAGATCTTCATCGGCGTGGTGCGATAGTCCTCTTTAAGATGATCGATTTTTGTTGCTTGAACACCTAACTCTACTCCCAATAATTCCCAATTATCACTGAATGCTAATTGTGAAAGTCGACTTAATACTTTTTCTGAAAGTTCTATTACGGGTATATCATATGATTCAATGCGTTCAGGAAGAAACCATTCCGAAACTGCCTCTTGTACTTTGAAAGTGTGGTTTTCATAATCTTCACAGGGTACCTCTGATCTCGTTTTCAAGTCAGACATATTCATTAACTTGCTCTTTTCTTTACCATGGGATGCATGATTGCATCTACACATAACTGTAAACGTTTTTGAAACATTGTCGATGCCCCTTCGCCGCTGTGATTGATTGAAAACAGACTCAGCTAATCTCCGAAACTCGTCTCCTTGTCCCTCAGTAATTTCACCACTCCGAGCGACGAACATTAATTCTATTGTCTGTTCGGACAAAACTTCTTCAATTAATCCAACGAGATTGCTGCCAATTCTAAAGACTCCAAGATTTTTGAATAGCAAATGTTTCTTCCGAAAAATTACAACCGACCAAGTGCACATGCCCAATGAAGTTGCTATTAATCGATCATATTCAGCTTTTGTAACTGAAGAGTCTTGAAATTGGTAGACTAGTCGAACTAATGTCCTTCTTTTACCATTCAGGAAATCGTCAATGACATTTTGAGAGCTGTGATCCTTTAAAAGACTTGGCACAATATACCAGCCAAGTCCTGTAGATGTGCAGTTCTTCTCGTCATACTCTAATGCTTCGGCAATGACACAATGCTTCTTTAGAATTTCAAGGAGAACGTTACGCCACTTCATGAAATCCATTTTATCATTTTTCCTCCATTGTTGATCAATTAATTTAGATTCTAAAATTCCCTTGCTTGTAAGTTTATTCCATAAGGGCCGATACGTGGAGTCCTTTGTACAAAAATTCTGTGATGTGATAATACATTTAAAAGCATCTACCAGGTACTGGGGGTCTAAAACTACATAGTTTGAAATGCTTCCTTCGTCGAAAAATACCAACGTGCCTCTAGCATGGTGATATTGCAAAAAAAGTGTTACTCCTTCCTTGTTACCGACTGGAAATTCATTTTTTGCATCTTCTTTCATCACTTCCTCAAAAGTTATGATTTTCTGTTTTTGAAGCTTGTACAATGATTTTTCTAAATGTATCCACTTTGCTGGGATGGGGTTCTTAAATTCATCTCGCCTTGCAATTTTTAAAAGTTCTTTCTTCAAATCTTTAATTCCTTTATCGTCTTCATTCGTGTTATCAATTGCAAAGTCCTCAAACTGAATGTGATTCTGAACATCAGTATCATCAAACAGCTCTCTGACTTTTCCGAATTGTACATTAGCAGCCTCTTGCTTTTCTTCATCAGTCCCACGTAACTGATCTTTATGAGTTCCTACCAAAATTACAGGCGGATGAGAGGCATCTCTTGACCCTACAAATGAATGGATAGAATTCATCCAGAATTTTAAGAAATATTCCATAGTTCTATCACCTGTTTCAGAAGGAAATTTCTCGTCCTTGACAATATCGTCCAAACCGCATGAAAGATCAAACACGAGTAAATAAATTGCCCTTGCACTATGAAACAATGTATGCGTTGCATAAAAAATATACTGGCCGCCAAAGTCCCATAATGACAACTCGTCTGTGAAATCTGATCTCAGGGACAATTTACCAGATTTAATTTCTTGTAAAAATGATTTCAGCTCCTCACTTGATTCAATGTCAATCTTGTCGCCTCTAAATACATCATCATTTTCCTCATCATGATCAATATTCTCGTAGTGTTTGTCATCACTGACACTCTCTCGTTCTTTTGCTTCAATAGACTTGGCAATAGAGATAATTCGGCTGAGAAAATCACGATCATCCTTGAAGAAACTTCCTTTTTCATAAACAATTGAGCCATCTACAGAATGTTTTAGATGATACTGACTGATGTCAATGCCATTTGTCATTTCAACATCGTCTATAGACTCGCCGATCAGCCTTCGTACGAGAGAAGTCTTTCCCTGACAAAAGTTCCCAACTACGTTTACCCGAAGAGAGTGATCTAGTTCCATGCCCTCCTGAAGTGCTTTCTTATAAAGGTTTATTGTAAATGGATCATCCGAGAAATCTTGTGGAACTGAAAGTTATTTTTTAAAAAAAACCAATGATGTACACGCATTTGATAATTCAATATTGCTATTTAATTCATAATCTGTAGGACAAATGCAATGTTATTCATATATTTAAATTTTTAATCGTATTGTGCTTTAATTTTGAATAAAGACAAGTAAATGGTATACCTTGCATTATTTCGGAACTGCCATATCCATTGTCACCTAATCTTCTTTCTCCCTGAAGCTATGTTATAGAAACAAATAATAATAATTTAAAGCAAACACACAAACAAAACACATCAAACAAATTTTATCATAGGAAAGCATGAAGATACATAGACAAATACCGGTGCCATATACATTACCAATAAATATGATTTAAATTTGATAACAAAAAATGAGTTTTAGATGTTTAATCTTTATTCACATTTTTATTTTAACCTATGTATCTTTCACTAAAATACCAAACTTTGACGGGCTTATCTGTTAAAGATGCAAAGCATAATGAAATAACTATGGCTTGAACACTAGTAAAAAGGTTAATCAAACTTAAGTCTTTCTTTTTCTGCTCTACATCTTTATCAACGGATTTATTGCATTGTTAATGCTAGTAAATGTTGTAACCATCCTAGCAAGTCCCACAAGAAGCAAGCTAATTCCATTATAAAATGGTCACCAAGTCTTACACAATCGTGCTGTAAACAGTAAACGTAAACAATCAAATCGTTAACATATATTTCAGTTGTTTGGAAGATAAAGATTCGTAAATATTTTTACTTACAATAAGTTGTTCTTGTTGAGCATCCTAAAAGAAAAATGGCCAACTGTTCATGTAGTTTTATTTTGAATCGTGGTTAAAAACCAAGTGACAGAACTACATTTTTATTTCACAAATACATGCTACTACAGCCAGAGATTTGTAATTTAAAAATTTACTTATCTTCGTAGATCTATTTACAAATTACTTTGCAAAACTAACTACAAAATGGTTTACAAAATTCTTCTTCATACAAAGCCCTAAAAATATATACTTAATCAAATAATTTGCTTTTATTCCTGCAGTATAATATTCGTTACATATTATTGGTTTAATCATATTTTATTGCTTAATAATTTGTACTTGTAACATAAATTCATCATTAAATAGAAAACAAAAATCAAATAATATTGAAAAGGAAAAAAATGTATTTTCACAGTTTGAAACAAATACGTTTGGCCGAAGTTTTACAAACATTAATGAAGGTCCTTTCAAGACAAAACTTAGTATCAAAATGTTAGCAAACTTGTTTGAGTAGTAAGTGTGCAAGAAAGACCAAGACACAAAGAAAATATACAAGTTTTAACAACAGTTTGAGTAGAAATACAACGCGTTCTTTAAGAATATTTATCAAATATTTAGTATAAATTATGTATGTAAATATTTTATAGAAAAAAACTGAACGAAAATAATGAGATAAAATATAAACTACAAGCGACATGAAGAAAAAAAAATAAATAAGAAATAATCCTTTTGTTCACCTTTCCCTACCCAAACTGTTTCAAAATAATTTTTTCTACCTTTCAATTGGTACAGTACTTGCAAATAAAAAAATAGTGGTATTAATTTAATATATTAAGTTCGAGCTTAGTTATTTTGATTTCCATTAAAACGACAAGATGTCTTAATGTTGTTTTCTAATGTGCCCAAACGTGATACCATTGACCTCGGGCGACAAGTTTTCAAATCTTTACACTTTACACATGATATGGGCGTGCATTATTAAATAGCTTTTAGCACTGTTGTTTGAAGAAGAAAAAATGATGTGCATCTTCTATTATATATCTACACTTGTGATCATCGCGTCAGTGGTTATACGGATTATTAAATGATAATCTTCGTTATATAGGCTTTAGATAGTATTATCTGTTATATTCTATGATAATTAAAACCCCAGTTAACATGAAAAAAGAAGATACGACACATAATACTCACATTTAATGTTTTTAGTAACTCTTCTTTCTGAAATAGGAAAAAATAAAAAGAAAACATAAAAACAGTATTTCCACGTTTATATGAACATCTTGATTCAAGACCAGTTCATGTATAACTAATGTTTTTAGATAAATCCTCACAGTTAATTTTGAAACATACTATATAGTGTGTATTTTTTTCCTATTTGTACGAATATGAAAATATCCAATACACAATGGAAATTTAAAACTAATAATATATACTCACCACTTGTATATGTTTACGTTTGATGGCTTTTGTCTGAAAAAAAAAAGAATAACATTTCTGTCCATCCTAGTACTAAAGCAGAAGTTACAAAATTCCATGTATGTTTATATTCAAGATATATAGAAGACTAGCAGCATCAGTTATATTCAATTATATATCAAGTTTACGATTCACAATATCGTATATATCAGAAATTCACTGTATATTTAATGAATTAAAGGATTTCGAAGTTTATGCTTTTACTTTATATCTATTGTTAACTACATACCTTTTTCTTTTTCTGAAAAAGAAGCAATTCTAATAGTTATTTGCAACCGAAAATAAACAAAAAATCATATGTGCTGAAATATACTTAAATACCCTAAAGATTGTCCGAACCGGCAAAATTGAAAAAGTTGCAGATTTGATTTGATTGCGAAACTGAAAAGTGCAAGCTACCGTTCACGCCCCGACCACCGACTTAAGATTTTGATTGTAGAAACATCTGCAGATGTGTTCATACGGCCGTTATCATGGAACTTTCAATGTGATACGTAAGTGCTATTCCATGAGAAGCGGAGTATGTTCCCCCAAGTGTAAAAATGCGTGTGCCATAAAAGACGACCTCTTCTACTTTAAAGAATTATAATCCTAAGTAAATTACGAAGAAGTTGCATAACTGATCAAGGAATCTTTTAAAACCAGCTCTGAAATCCGAGTAGTAATATAAAAAATATGTAACATAGAAAAACAACATCAAAAAACAACCCCGAAAAAAGATTTAAAAAAACATGTTTTATATATAAATAATATACATTATTTATATTATATTTGAATGTTTAGAAGACAATATACCTTTTGTTTGTTTGTTTTTGTTGTTTTGTCTTTTTTTGTTGTTGTTTTTTTTAAATCTTTTTTCGGGCTTGTTTTTGTTGTTGTTGTTTCTATGTTACATGTAAAGAACCTTTTTGATACCCTCTTTTCTGATGATATTACATTATGAAAAAGGTATATTGTCTTCTAAGCATGTAATCTCATCAGAAAAGAGGGTATCAAAAAGGTGCTTTACATGTATAACATCTCACTGGCTGACGCATTTCAAAAATTGATTTTTAACAAAAGAAATATATATCATTTGGATATTCTTAAAAGAGCAATATTTCTTTAAAAAAAGGTTGATGCATTTGTATGTGATTTATGATGAATGATAATAGTTTGTTCTAGGAAAAATTATCTTCTACATTAAGATATGTCATATCAAATCATGTATCTCAAACTACCAACAACGTCTATATATAATTATTTCGTGGTGTATTCTCAAGTATACTATCAACATTATTATTTATGGTATTATAGACCTTCTATTATGGACTTATTTACTGAACATTTTCATACTTGAGTTACCTAAAATAACATTTGATATTAATTCTTTTGCTAACTTCAATAGGGCATGTAATAACGTTGTCAGCACGCTTGGAAAACCTTTTATTTACCGGTATTATAATACAGAATCTAATTTTAAGGTAAGCTGGGTTCAGACCATTAAGTTATAACTTGAATATAATAGTATTTATTTAGCACATTTGCGTATACATGGGTCGGAAACCAGCAAATAATTTATATTGACTCATGAAAACGTCAGATTCAAGAAAGAACCTCGAGGCCTGGTTTCGGTCTTGAGTATTATACTTTCGAAGAGAATGTGCGACTATATTTCTTGATTCATTTGAATACGGATCAGAGTCTGCGAATCTATGACCTAGCCTTGCTTGTTATGTTGTCTTTAAAATTGAAAATTTAAGTTTTCTTAAAAAAAAAGAAAGTTACGTACCTTGATTTTAGCCTGAAAGAAAATGTATATTTTATCGTTTCAAAATTGAAATAAGTAAAAACATCGTAAAACGTAAAAGTAAAGGTGCCTAATTGCACAGATCAATCTCGAAGGAAAATTGTATGCTCAGCTGATCTTATATTAAAACAACTGTCCCCTACATAACGGTAGCCTTTTCACATATTGATGATCTGTTTAAATCGCTCTTGAACCTCCTTTCAAAATATGAATGAAAAAGGGAAAAATATTTTATTGAAAATTATCCGTTTTAAAAGGAAATGCTTGTTTTTTAAAGATGAAAGAATGTCGAGCATGTTTTTTTTAAATGAAAGAATGTCGTGCCACACAGAACATTTTCAATATTATTTTTCGATATTTTTATCATTTTTTGAAATACATGCATGCTCTTACAACCGATATTTTTATTGAAATGATTAACCTTTTATCCAGACTTGTTTTGGTCTATTTGTCTACAACTTATGTGGCATGAGCTCTCATTTAAACCGATAACTATCTGTAGAAGAGCTACCATTTAGTAGGGGTACATTAGCTTAATGTGTCGATTTCGATCATATTCAATTCTACAAACTAATATAATACAGTTTACAGCATGTATACACAACCCTAAGGCTGGAGCGCTTATAAGCGTCGTCTACAATAAAATATATTGTATTCAAATATTTCCAGAATAACAAAGGTAGTAATATAAAGCAAACTTTTTAACAACGACTCGCTATATAATCAGCAAATTACTCTTACACTATCCTAATATATCCAAGGTTTTTACAAAATTAATACAGGTACTGTCAATTTGACTTCCTTTACGTAAACTTACATTTTCATGTCCCCATGCATCTTGGAAGTCTGTCTAAAAAGGAGCAATTAATTTGAAAACATTAATTTCAAGAAACATTTTTAGTCACATTTATTGATATAAATGACATATATTTTCACCTCAATAATAGAACATGTCATGAATACAATTTTTATGTAATGATATTTTACTGTTATTACACTTTAAATAGGACGAACTTTTTTATCAAATATATTGGCGATATAGACAGCTTTCCTTGTCTTATACAAAAGGAAAACTAGAACTGTGTCCAAAGGACAAGGATGCCCCCACTGACAACATATATATGGTATATAGTGAAAAAATCAACAAAGGGCCATAATTCTGTTAAATTTGGTCGCAGCGAAAATTCCTTCCTTTACTACCATCTACACATTAAGGTTGTTCATCCCTGGAAGTTTAAGCAAAATCTGCCATCCGGTTTAAGAGGAGTTGCGTTCACAAAATTTCTATATGTATATAGTTAAAAAATCAATAAAGGGCCATAATTCTGTTAAATTTGGTCGCAGCGAAAATTCCTTCCTTTACTACCATCTACACATTAAGGTTGTTCATCCCTGAGAGGTTTAAGCAAAATCTGCCATCCGGTTTAAGAGGAGTTGCGTTCACAAAATTTCTATATGTATATAGTTAAAAAATCAATAAAGGGCCATAATTCTGTTAAATTTGGTCGCAGCAAAAATTCCTTCCTTTACCGCCATCTACACATTAAGGTTGTTCATCCCTGGAAGTTTAAGCAAAATCTGCCATCCGATTTTAGAGGAGTTGCGTTCACAAATTTCTACATAGTATATAGTGAAAAAATCAACAAAGGGCCATAATTCTGTTAAATTTGGTCGCAGCGAAAATGCCTTCCATTACTACCATCTACACATTAAGGTTGTTCATCCCTGGAAGTTTATGCAAAATCTGCCATCAGGTTTAAGAGGAGTTGCGTTCACAAGATTTCGGGACGGACGGACAGACGGACGGACAAGTGCAACGCTATATGCCCCCACTTTGTGGGGGCATAAAAATAACAATTATATATATATATATTTAAATTTTATATTTACCCCGCTGCTAAGTCGAGGCGGCTTTCTCTGAAAAGTTAATGACAAAACAATTGCGCTGAGAATATATTGCATCAATCACAATGATTTTTGACAATCATGTATTAGCTGAATGTTTCGACAATCGTATATTCTCTGCTTTTTTTATCACACTTCGGATATGAAGAATAACAGGGATGCCCGATTAAGCTGTGGATTATCCAATTTGCGTATTTTAGTACACCATTTGAACAAAGTCCGCAAAACAATAGCTAACGGAGATCTTCAAAACTAAGATAGCCTACAAGTTACATTGAACTGTGATTGACAAATTTGAATGAGTTAATTCAAAACAAAGTTAAGATACAAAAGATATAAAATGCCACGAACCATTACTGAAATCATATTGTGACATTGAAGTTAAAAAAATGTAGAAAGGGGAAAAAAAGTTCAAACTCATGTTCCGTTAAAATTGACAGAGGTGCGGATATTCGAAAAAACAAAACAAAAAACCCCCAAAAAACAACAACCATAGATACTTGTATAAGTAAATAAACTAAAATATATATTGTTTTGAGTATATTTATAATGTAAATGTAACAAGATTGCCGTGCCTTCAGAATCATGCTCCAGGATATAACATGACTCGGAACAAACAAACTGTGTTATGATGATAGAAAGCAATAAAACAGTTCTAATATTGGCATTTTTTAGCAGATGTTTAAATAACGACAGTATATATGACACGAATTGAAAAAAGGGGAAACATATGCTGAAAACTAAAAAGTAAAAAGAAATTCATAACAAAGCCTTCCTAGTGGCAGACCAATTAAAATACACTTTCAGTTTTATTCAAATCCATGCTATTAAATAAAAAAACAGAAAGTGTATGACATCAATGGAAAAAAAGTATCAAGGGATTAAAGAGAAGGCAGATGGAAGTGATGGTTGCTTTGAGTAAAACAACAGGAGGATATTATGAAATAACAACCGTGTTAGGTTGTTCCTATGGGAAAATATACAACGCACACTGCTAAAGAGTCAACAGGGTCAGTAAGTATGCATGTCTCTCCAGATCTTGTCAATAAGAAAAACACCAAAAATGACTAGAATGGAATGACAATTGAAGAGTGCACACGTGCGATTGGTGACAGCTTGAACTCCAGTACCAGAGGTAAGAAAACATTTGTTAAATTAAATCGGTACATGATTCTTAATCATCTAAGGAAGTGTTCTGAGTCAGCAAGAGCAACAGCAAGGACTAAATTAAGTACTCCTGGCCGACCGATTAGCCATCAGACAGTAGTACATTGTCGCCTCAGAGCCTCAGGTTTGTGTGCTCGTTGTCCGAGAAAGGTTGTAAGTCTCACTGCTAGATATCGCCAGACACGCCTAGAATATGCTAGACGGGCTGTTTGGGCGAATGTCCTGTTCGTCGAAGAGACAAGAAAAAGACTCTGACAAGCAGATGGTCGCACGCGTGTTAAAAGACACCTAGGGGAACGAAACAGTGACCCGTGTGTGATTTTAGCAGATCGTTTTGATGGTAACTCGATTATGACCTGGGGAGGAGTCTTTATGCAGATTTAAATCCAATTTAAATATTTGCGGGACTTGTTAAAACGTAGTCTTAGCACGTCGGCAACCCTTCGATGTTCATTATTTTGGCTATGTTAGCCTATTAAAATTTGTAACAAAATCCCACAGAGGTATATCCATGAGAGCCCGTTGCGGGGCTGTAATTGCAGCAAGAGGTGGCTACAAACGGTATTAACAGGGTTGTAGACTAAATCATGTCACATTTTTCCGGGAAGATGTTGAGATGAACCTAGAAGATTTTACTGTTGTCAATAAATTTGTTTTTTAATTGTCATATGTTGTTTTGCATTTCTACCAAACAGTAAGCCTCAAACTTGCATGGAACTAAGTGGCTATTTTTTTTCCTTCAGTAATTGTATGTACAAAATGTATATACATGTATACATATAGTAGTACTACACAGTAGTGTAAGTACCATCTATCCAACAGTTTTTATGACATTATATTTTACAGAGATAAAAAAGTTTGTAAAAAGGCGCTGTAAAATTTTAACGAGTGACTGTAATATTTCAACAAATTATACGTATGATTTATTATAACTCTAGTTATATTACAGTTATTCTTTATAAGTTTCACCAGTTACTTCCAAATTTACTTAATGTGAAACGTATAATTATTTAAACTAAAAGTAATACAATTATTATGTAATTTATGCTTATAATTAACTTTTTAAGATAACAATTGCTTACCGTGGTTGTAGAAGACGGCCTTCCTTCTTCTATCTCAGTTCCTACATTTGAAAAAAAACCACACATTTATCACAGAATGAGAGAATTATATATATTTGTTTTTATTAACTTATTACTTAAAGATATTCATAATTTACTCCTACGATCGGATAGGGCAGTCGTTATAGGTCAATAGCTCTGCCATTTCTTGACGTTGAGCCTTCTCCGTTGGTGCTTATGAAAGCATATATATCCTTTCAATAAACAACAAGCGAGGTATTACACAAGCGTAAAATGGCTGCAAAGGATTGGTCAGCAGTGCACTGCATACCCTTACAAGCAAGAACCGAAAGAATGCTACCTAGACGAATGTCTGTTTTGATCTGCGCAGTTGTTGAAATTAAAGGGAAGCATTACGACCGTACTAGTAATACTCGTTTTATACTGTGACAAGACGGGTACGACAGTGCCGTGTGTCACCATGTATCTCATTTATATATAGACAGTGCTGACACGCTCGTAAAAGTTTATCATAATGCCTTGGACATTAATTGATTATATCCATAAAAAACGATATCTAAACTTTTAATTAGCAAACGACCAAACAATAAAACATCAAATTTAAGCATAAATATAGTATATAAGACATTAAAGGCATCAGACCGGTTACCAAATCTAACCAAAGTAAAAAAAATAACCACAGGTGTGACCTCGCCTTAC
This sequence comes from Ruditapes philippinarum, assembly GCF_026571515.1. Lineage (NCBI taxonomy): Eukaryota > Metazoa > Mollusca > Bivalvia > Venerida > Veneridae > Ruditapes > Ruditapes philippinarum. The sequence continues at coordinate 33,142 of NW_026863802.1, read as the reverse complement.
TATATAAAAGGCGTCTTTTAAATTTATTGAAGCCAGAACTATGTCCGCACCGAACTATCCTAATCTCAAAAGAAAAAATACAAAACATCAAAAGATATATATACATTCAAATTTCCCCAAAACGAACTTTGTTCCTATTTTATAATAGTAAACAAATTGATAGATTGAAAAATCAGATGTTTTATTACAATGCAATGCAACAGCTCTTACAACGCTACATTTTGTCCAAATGCGAAACAGTTCCCCAGACAACGTGTTTACTTTTAGCCTGGTTTCATGATGTTAAATCTAGGTAAACTGCAGACAGTTGCACAGTCCATTATTTGTATACGGAGATAAGAAAACATTGTCTTTCCATTTGAAGAAAATGAGAAAAAAATGTTTTGCAACGAAGCAACAAATTTAAAATTGGTCCTGAAGTGTAAAGCCTATGTATGTGAATGTTTTTATGTTCTTACGTTTTTATTGGCAACTCGCAAAATAAATCATGTTATTCAGTAGTAAATCATGCGTCTAATTCAAGCAGCCGAATGAAACAAAACAAATTCTAACCAAGATTGTTTTTAATGCCGCAATATAAAGCAACCGAAACGTTTTTTTTGTTCTTTTTAAGTCGCCACTATTTCGGCTAGAACATGAAATCGCCTGTCGCCTAAAGTAAAAGTATAGGGTTCACCCACTCCCTGTCCCCCAAACCATAACCGTTAACAGTTCATTTAGGACTGTACAATAGTATCAAAACAATACCTGCTAATCTTTCATGATGTCTTATGTTCAACGGCGCTTCAAAAAGATCCACCACGGTTGACAAACATTCTGTTGTTTTGTTCAGCAATCCCGATTTCTGTTCTATGTTCTGTAAAATGGAGACTTAATATCTATTTATAAGTAATTATATCTTAAAAATAAGAAATTACTTATCTTCTGTTTAAATACATTTGAAACAAAATGCCTCATAGATTGAGAACATTGTCAATGTCAAAATTGAAATAAGTAGTTTATTCAAGTCCTGTATTTATTAAATAAAATCTTTATTACGTAAAGACACATTGTTACCCTCATAGAAACATTTCATGTCGAAATATTTATTAGATTAATCGTTTGTTGATAATTTACAATAATAACGAGGTTCCATTGTAACTGGCATAATGCAAGGCACTGTCAACCAACACGTAATTCAAATCGACAACTTAAGAATTGGAAAGTCCTTTGATCAAAAATAAATCAAATGGCTGCAAACTTATTATTTTCAGTCACATATTAAATTGCCAAAGGATTCGATGAAGATCATATTGATTAGTCACAGATATTCCTTATAAATTTTGTACAATTATGTCTTTCCATTTGCGTTTTAAAAAAGTTTTTATGGCTTTGTCATTTAGAGGTATCATCATTTAGCTGTAAATTGTTATGAGTTATAGGTACAGGTACGAGAGCTGTAAATATTCATGACTCCGTAGTCATTTAGTTAAGTTTGCAACCAATTTTCTCGCTTGAACCAAGTGTGCAACCACTTCACGTCCTGTCCCCTGCTACAGTAACTGTCTGTAACATGCACAATGTGCCGCTTATTGAAGAATACAGATTTTGTGTTAAGGGTTAATTAAGCTATTTACAGTTACTAACATACTTTCAGTAACTGACGACAATGATAGTGCGTGTTTTGTATTACGATGTACACACAGATACAAATTTTATACATTAAAGTATGAGGACATGTCATAATTAAAAAACAACTTTGCAAAACTACTTATAAATATTGTTGTTTTCCTTTTCAAAATAATAAGAGATAAAACAGGGAATAGATCCGCTTGCTATATGCTTTTAGATAAACATATTAATTAGAGTGTATATATCAAAACTACTCAAGCAGAATGAATATGGGTATAAGTGACCAAAAGTCTATGTAGGGAATCATATTGTATTGAAATAAAAGTAACATTGCAATAAAGTAAATCATTTTGCAACATTATGACAAATATGTCATGATGTAATTTTCGAACGGTATTCATGCCACTCAAGCGAAACGTCACGTATAATTTTTTATTTTTTTTGCACGAGAAATTGCCACGTCTTTCATTTGTACTTTTACACAATTATGTTCGTAAGTGACCTTGTCAATAAGAAAAACACCAAAAATGACTAGCATGACAATTGAAGAGTGCACACGTGCGATTGGAATGGTGACAGCTTGAGCTCTAGTACCAGAGGTAAGAAACCATTTGTTAAATTAAATCGGTACATGATTCTTAATCATCTAAGAAAGTGTTCTGAGCCAGCTAGAGCAACAGCAAGGACTAAATTAGATACTCATGGCCGACCGATTAGCCCTCAGACAGTACATTGTCGTCTCAGAGCCACAGGTGTGCGTGCCCGTCGTCCGAGAAAGGTTGTAAGTCTCACTGCTAGATATCGCCAGACACGCCTAGAATATGCTAGACGGGCTGTTTGGGCGAATGTCCTGTTCGTCGAAGAGACAAGAAAAAGACTCTGACAAGCAGATGGGCGCACGCGTGTTAATAGACACCTAGGGGAATGCAACAGTGACCCGTGTGTGATTTTAGCAGATCGTTTTGATGGTGACTCGATTATGACCTGGGGAAGTGTCTATATGCAGATTTAAATTCAATTGAAATATTTGCGGGACTTGTTAAAACGTAAAGTCTAAGCACGTCGGCAACCCTTCGATTTACATTACTCTGGCTATGTTAGCCTATCAAATATGTAACCAAATCCCACAGAGGTATATCCAAAGATATATCATATCCATGAGAGCCCATTGCGGGGCTGTAATTGCAGCAAGAGGTGGCTTCAAACGGTATTAACAGGGTTGTAGACTAAATAATGTCACTTTTTTCGGGAAGTTGTTTAGATGAACCTAGAAGATTTTACTGTTGTCAATAAATTATTTTTAAATCATCATACATTTGTATGTTGTTTTGCATTTCTACCAAACAGTAAGCCTCAAACTTGCATAGAACTAAGTGGTTATTTTTTTCCTTTAGTAATTGTATGTACAAAATGTATATACATGTATACATATAGTACATGTAGTACTACACAGTAGTACAAGTAACATCTATCCAACAGTTTTTATGACATTATATTTTACAGAGATAAAAAAGTTTGTAAAAAGGGGCTGTAAAATTTTAATGAGTGAATGTAACATTTTAGCATTTTATTATAATTGTAGTTATATTACAGTTATTCTTTATAAGTTTCACCAGTTACTTCCAAATTTACTTAATGTGATAAGTATACAATGTAATTATTTAAACTAAAAGTAATACAATTATTATGTAATTCATGCTTATAATTAACTTTTTAAGATAACAATTGCTTACCGTGGTTGTAGAAGACGGCCTTCCTTCCTCTATCTCAGTTTCTGCATTTGAAAAAAAACCACACATTTATCAGAGTGATAGAATTATATTAATTTGTTTGTATTAACTTATTACTTTAATATATTCATAATTTACTCCTACGATAGGATAGGACAGTCGTTAGATGTCAATAGCTCTGCCATTTCTTGACATTGAGCCTTCTCCGTTGGTGCTTATGAAAGCATATATATCCTTTCAATAAACAACCAGCGAGGTATTACGCAAGTGTAAAATGGCTGCAAAGGATTGGTCAGCAGTGCACTGCATACCTTTACAAGAAAGAACCGAAAAAAATGCTACCTAGACGAATGTCTGTTTTGATCTGCGTAGTTGTTGAAATTAAAGGGGAAGCGTTACGATCGTACTAGTAATACTCGTTTTATACTGTGACAAGACGGGTACGATAGTGCCGTGATTCCGACACCATGTGTCTCATTAGTGCTGACTCGCTCGTAAAAGTTTATCATAATGCCTTGGACATTAATTGATTATATCCTAATAAACAATATCTAATCAAATTTGAGCATAAATATAGTATTTAAGACATTAAAGGCATCAGACCCGTTACCAAATCTAACCAAAATAAAAAATAACCACAGTTGTTACCTCGCCTTACTATATAAAAGGCGTCTTTAAAATTTATTGAAGCCAGAACTTTGTCCGCACCGAACTATCCTAATCTCAAAAGAAAAAATACAAAACTTTAAAAGATATATATACATTCAAATTTCCCTAAAACGAACTTCGTTCCTAGTAGTAAACAAATTGATAGATTGAAAAAATCAGATGTTTTATTACAATGCAATGCAACAGCTCTTACACCGCTCCATTTGGTCCAAATGCGAAACAGTTCCCCAGACAACGTGTTTACTTTTAGCCTGGTTCCATGATGTTAAATCTAGGTAAACTACAGACAGTTGCACAGTCCATTATTTGTATACGGAGATTAGAAAACATTGTCTTTCCATTTGAAAAAATTGAAGAAAAAAATGTTTTGCAACGAAGCAAGAAATTTAAAATTGGTCCTGAAGTATAAAGCCGATGTATGTGAATGTTGTTATGTTCTTGTGTTTTTATTGGCAACTCGCAAAATAAATTATGTCATTCAGTAGTAAATCATGCGTCTTATTCAAATCCTATAAGACTCGGCTGCTGTGCAGCCGAATGTAACAAAACAAATTCTTACCAAGATTGTTTTTTAATGCCGCAACATAAACCAGCCGAAAGGTATTTTCTTTCTAATGCCGCCACTATTTCGGCTAGAACATGAAAACACCTGTCGCATAAAGTAAAAATCCATACGGTTCATCCACTCCCTGTCTCACAAACCCCAACCGTAAACAGTTCATTTATGACTGTACAGTAGTATTAAAACATTACCTGCTAATCTTTCATGATGTCTTATGTTCAACGGCGCTTCAAAAACATCTACCACGGTTGGCAAACATTCTGTTGTTTTGTTCAGCAATCCCGATTTCTGTTCTGTAATGTTCTGTAAAATGGAGACTTTCTATTTATAAGTAACTATATCTTATAAATAAGAAATTACTTATCTTCTGTTTAAATACATTTGAAACAAAATGCCCCATAGATTGAGAACAGTGTCAAAGTAAAAATTAAAATAAGTAGTTTATTCAAGTCCTGTATTTATTAAATAAAATCTTTATAACGTAAAGACACATTGTTACCCTCGATGAAACATTTCATTTCGAAATATTTATTAGATTAATCGTTTGTTGATAATTTACAGTAATACCGAGGTTCAATTGTAATTGGCATAATGCAAGACACTGCCAACCAACACGTAATTCAAATCTACAATTTAAGAATTGGAAAGACATTTGATAAAAAATAAATCAAAAAGCCGAAATAGATATCATTTGATTTTGTGTAAAATAATACGGTTGTCTGGGTCTCTTTAAGTGTATAATACGTTTTTACCCCTCACTTGTTCCAGATCAGCTGTTTGGTTTGTGAAACATTGAATGGTTAATATTTTGATCAAATGAACAATCCATATGTTGTAGATTAAAAATAGCCGTTGACCTGAGTATGGTGGCTGGTTAACGCCATAACGTATTGCAATTTTGACGCCAGAAATACGAAAATATAAAAACAAAGATGCGAGAAAGTAGTCGCATTTTTGCAGCTAAAATGCTTAAGGACGACAAAAGAAGGACGATTAAATAACATAGAATCGTGTCTTTTAAATGTCTAAAATGTCGTGTATTTGCAAAATTGCACAAAAAAAATCAACTTTGTCATGTTTTCGTATTTTCGCAATGCTGCATTGTCGCAGCGCAAAGCTGTATTGCAGTGTCGCATATTTAATGTATCCTTTTTTCATATTTGTACGAATATAAATATATCAGCATTTATTGAAACATTTAAACTAATAATATATACTCACTACAGGTAAATGTTTAGATCTACGTTTGATGACTTTTGTCTGAAAAAAAAAGAATAAAATGTTCTGTCCATCCTAGTACCAAGTAATACAATTCCACATATATTTATATTCAGGATATATAGAAGCCTAGCAGTATTTGTTATATTCAATAATATATCAAATTAACGATTCAAAATATATGAAACAAAAATATATTTAATGAATTATAGGATTTCGAAGTTACTTTTAATTTTTATCTCTTGTAAACTACCTACCTTTTTCTTTTCCTGAAAAGAAGCAATTCTCATAGTTATTTACAACGAAAAATGAAAAACAAATAAAAAACAAATAAAATCATATTTGTAAATATATGGTATAAAAATATTGTGGAATATCCTAAAGATCTCCAAACCGGCAAAATAAAAAATGTTGCAGAGTCGGTTTGATTGAAGCTGTTCATGGGTAAGCTACCGTCCACGCACACAAACACCGGCTCAATATGTTGAATTTAGAAACATGTGCAGATGAGTCCATAAGGCGGTTATCATTGAACATTCAAACCAAGGGCGAAACTAAATAAAATGAAATTTTGAGAGGGTATCAAAGGTTATGAAGTATGCATATTACAGACAAACTGTCAAAAGACAAATTAGGCAACATATCCTAAGAGTAATTTAACGTGATTAAATTAAGAATACTGGAACCACCAAACTAGAGAAAACGCCAAATAGGGAAAACTAAAAGTACCCCAAACACAAGTGAACGATCTTCATGGATCGGAAATATGATTGTATGCATGGGACAACTTTATACGACTTCCACAAAAAATGATGGTGTGGCAATGGAATATAGAATAATAATTTATACTGACCTCGGTAGAAAACTTGAATCATACCGAAAAGATCCATGATGTCAGTTATTTATACATGGAACTATTAAACTTTTTTCCTGTTTGAAAGACGGCCTCTGTTACTTACAGCAATTATTATCCAAGATAAATTGTGAAAAAAGTTATATTGTCTTCTACATATTCAAAATGTAATATCATCAGCAAAGACTGTATCAAAAAGGTGCTTTACATGTATAACATCTGTCTGGTTTTGCATGAAATGGGGTTGATCTACAATGGGGACATTTCCAAAAGCATTTCACATATTGATTAAAACAATAGAAATATATCATTTGGATATTCTTATAAGAAGAATATTTCTTTTAAAAAAATGTTGATGAAATTGTATGTGATTTATCATGAACTTTTTATGATGAATTATAATAGTTTGTTCTAGAAACTGGAACTACGCGATTGGGATGTGTCGCCTTGTCAACAGTATAGACGTCAGTTAGGCATTTTCTTCTTAAATATAGGTTATTTATAAACACTGCTCTTGCAATGCACATGCATCTTTAACTTTAGTATCATCTGAACTGATTGTAACATTATTACAGCAGGATTAATAAAACTGTTATATTATCAAAAATAAAAATACCATGCAAAGTTTTATGCTGACATATCAAATGAAGGACTCTGTGATGTGTACACTGCACTTTAGGTCAATGAAAGAAGCTTGCATGCAAAATTTGAAGTCAATCAATCTTTAAGTGACCAAGTTATGCTCTAAAGAAGCCTACTAAGTATGACAATAACACAAAAATCATGAAGTGCATAGTACAACTTATTGTGCACTGCACTTCTTCTCAATGAGATCTATTATATAATGAAGTTTCAAGTCCATAGCTTTTACAGTTTTAACTTTAGGAAAAATGACCCGGACAAAAAGAATTTATGAAAATTAACAAAGGGCTATAACTTACTGGACAGGCCTATTAAGTATGAAAATTAACAAAGGGCAATAACTCAAAACTCATGAAGTGCAGAGAACAAGTTATTGTGCACTGCACTCCTTCTCAATGAGATCCATCATCGTATGAAGTTTCAAGTTTATAAGTTTTAAAGTTAAGGAGAATTTGCCCAACAAAAATAAAGTATGAATATTAACAAAGGGCAATAACAAAATAAAGATATAAAGAGTAACGATTCATGTGCACTGCACTTTGGGACATTACAAAAAAGCATGTATATCAAGTTTGGTGTCAATCCAACCCATAGTGACTGAGTTATGCTCCGGACAATCCCGAGGGGATGCAACCGATACCGCCGTCAAAAGTAACCCCTATATGTTAACTTTTTCAAGGCGACACAAAGCTAGAAATCGTAACAAATGACGAATATCACCGACATGCGCTTGTCAGAAATCGTAATTCTTAGTTTGAAATTTTGCACATAGTGAGAATGCAGTAGTTTATAGACTTTTTGTCAATTGTTTTTGAATTATTTGTCCTACATCAATAAGATAAATTAAAGTTTGGATTTGGAGTTTTTATGACTTCTTTTTAATGCAATAGGTTTTTTTCTCCCTGCAACTTCTGCACTTCTACTCAGTGAGATCTATCTACCTACAAAGTTTTGTGTTGATACCTTTTATAGTTCTCAAGTAATGTCATGGACAAAGTGCTAAGTGTGAAAATGAACAAAAGGCAATATCTCCAAAATAAGGGAAGAACATAAGGGTTACAGTTCTCATGCAATGCACTTTTACTCAGAAAGATCTAACTACCTACATAGTTTCAAGTTGATACCTTTTATAGTTTTCAAGTTATGTGTCGGACAAAATTCAAAATGTAAAAATAAACAAAGTGCAATAACTCCAAAATTTGTGATGGGAGGGTTACGGTTCTTATTAATTGCACATCTACTCCGTGAGATCTATCTACCTACAATGTTTTAAGTTGATACCTTTTACAGTTTTCTGGTTATATCCCGGACAAAGTTAAAAGTGTAAAAATGAACAAAGAGCAAAAACTCCAAAATTAAGGTTCTTACGTACCGTACTTCTACTCATTCAGATCTATCTACCTACAAAATTAGAAGTCGAATTCTACTATACATTCAGATTTATGTCCCGGACAGGTTTTGCAACCGACCGCCCGACCGACTCCCACTTGACTCCAGTATACCCCCAAAAACTTTGTTCGTCGGGTATACCCCCACAAACTTTGTTTGTCGGGAATATCATTATTATCTTATATATTAGATATGTCATATCAAATCATGTATCTCAAACTTTCTAACAACATCTATATACAATAATTTCATGTTTTATTCTCAAAATAGAGAAAAACAGAATCCCTAAAGAAAGTCAAACACGCGTAATTGAAAATATTGCAGGCTCGGTTTGAGTTAGCCTGTTCATGGACGTTACTGGAAAGTGCAAGTTACCGTTTACGCCCATCGAGCACTGGCCAAAGCAGAATTCAACATAACATTTAACACGAAATTGGTAAAGTTGAATTTAGAAACATCAACAGATGTGTTCATGCGGCGGTTATAATGGAACCTTCAATGTGACACAGTAGTGTCATTCCATGAAAAGCGGCGTATGGTCGACAAACAAAAGAATGCTTGTGCCTTAAACGAGACAACAATGGGCAGAACTAAATAAAATGGAATTTTGAAAGGGGATCTGAGTTTATGAGGCCTGCATATCACAGATAAGACGTCAAAAGACAAATTTAAGGTGACAACGGAGTCAATTATCACTCAAAATACCTAAAATGAGATTTTTTGCTTAGTAGATTTATCAACCTTTTCTGAACACATTCGTGATTTAATTTTGGAAGCAGTTAGTCCAAAAAATGTGTTTTTAAACATTTAAAAACGGTACCTATCGCATTTTGATCTGCTATTCGCGTAACCTGTCAATTATCGATAACGCTCCGCCCCCTGTTGAGGCATCAATGAGGGAAATCGGTAGTTCCATATATCCGAGAATTACCGCTCCCTACTACTCGTAACAATACATGTATCGTACAAATACTGTACATCTTTTATGAATATCTCAACGTTATATCGTCTACCTTTTATTTAGCCTTTTTTATAAGTCATCATATCCTAAGAGTGATTATACAGTATTTAACCGCCCAAGTTAAAAAGGACCAATAAGAAGAAACCAACAGCACCACATAACATGTATACTCAATAATAATATGTTGTGCTGAAGATCTTCACGGGTCGAAAATATAACATCATTGATTAAATGTACAGGGAGACTTTTTACAGTCGCCACACGCCACAAATAACACGGATATAATAACTCAAATATACTATCAACATAATTATTTATTATGGACTTATTCCAAATTAACATTTACATACTTTAGTTACCTAAATAACATTTGCTATTATTATTTACTTAGATAACTTCAATAGGACATGCAATAAAGGTTATGTCAGCACGCTTATAAAACCTTATTTATTATAACACAGAACATAATTTTTATGTTATTTGAGGTTGGAATCTGGTTCCAGACGACTGTAAAATTATAATTTGAATATAATAGTATTTATTTCGGACATGTATACGTGGGTATTTAAGGTCAACATTGATAAAAAAAACAGTGAAAAAGCATTTAGATATTACCAAAATCTGTATTACCTTTCTAGCCTCGCACGTGGTTGCTGTGCCTGTCAGGCGGCTAAACTCATTTAAGTAACAATTCTTGTTTGTAATGATTGATGTCTTTTAGTAGATTTTTTTCTGAGATCAAACTTAGATCTAATGTATTTGACTGGTTGGAAACCACTGACCAATGAAAACCTCAGATTCCAGAAAGAAATCACAAATTTTATAACCTCGAGGCCAGGTTTCGGTCATGAATTTTATACTTTTTAAGAGAATGTGCGAATTAGTTTCTTGATTCATTTGCTACTTAAGGAATACCGACCAGAGTCTGCGATTCCACGAACCAGTCTTGCTTGTTATGTTGTCATCAGTTGAAAAATTAAGATTTTTTTAAAGAATACCACGTACCTTGATTTTTTCCTGGAAATAAAGTACATTGAATTATTTCAAATTTGACATTAATAAGTATATCTTAAAATTTAAAAATAGTTGTGCCTTTTTGTACAGACCAATCTTGCAGCTCAGCTGATATTATATTAAAAAATGTCCCTACATAAACATAGCTCTGTTACATTTTGGCGATCTGTTTAAAGCGCACGACATGCAATTCCAAATCATGGCTGAAACAGGGAAAGATATCTTATAAAAATTATCTGTTTCCAAAGTAACTGCATAGTTTTCAAAACTCGAAGAATGTCGTGCCATGCAGAACATTTTCCTGATCATGTTTCACGCTATTTCAATTTTTATCGGTTTTTGAAAAACAAGCATGCTCTTAAAACGTATATTTTTAATAAAATGGTTTCATCTTTTTCCAGGCTTCTTTTGGTTTATTGGTTGCAACTTATGTGGCGTGAGCTCTCATTTAAACCGATAACTACTAATATCTGTAAAAGAGCTACCGTTAATAGGGATACATTAGATAAATCTGTCGATTTCGACCATATATTGAAAACTTCAAACTAATATAATAAGGTTACACCATGTATACACAACCCTTCGGGTGAGGCTCTTATAATAAAAATATTGTATTCAAAAATACTAATATGCACATGTACAGGAAATATTTACAGAATAACAAAAGGTAGCAATATAAAGCAAAGTTCGATATATGGAAATCAGCAAATAAATCCCACACTTTTCTAATATATAGAAGGTTTTTACAAATGCATGTACTGTCAATTTGACTTCCTAAAGGTAAACTTACATTTTCATGACCCCATACATCTTCGAAGTGTCCCTAAAATATATAAATACATAATTAATAAACTCACTATCAGAAGAAATGATGTTTAGCATTTTGTTGAAATTCTCTTAATTAAGATCATGGTGAATTATAGTACATGTCATTAAAACAGTCAATTATTATGTAATGGGATTTGTTTTGATATTATTATACTTATATAAGTATATATAAAATTGAACAATTTAAAGGACGAAATATACTTTTTTACAAATATATTGGCGATATAGACGGCTTTCTTTGTCTTTTAATAATAGAATATGCAAATGAACAGATGAGCAGGATGGACATTTATGGATACAAAAATGTCGGGACTACCACATTTTCTGAAATTTGATGTGCAAACATACACAACTCCATTACATTAAAATATGAAGACATAAAAAACTTTTGCAATTTTTTTTATCAATTGTGTTAACCATATTCATTTAGATAAAAATAAAAGGGTACAAATTTCAAAACTAATCAAGGAGTGACCAACCATCTATATATGGAAGCATATTGTATTGAATCAAATATTACATTGCAATAAACTATACCATTTTGTAACATTGTGAAAAAACGTCATTTAGATAAAACATTTAGAAAAGACTATATACTTACCCTTGGCTTCACCTGAAATATTGATGTGATAGGATAAGTTTTTTTCTGTTATTATTGAATATACATAATTCAAAGTTTTTTTATTACGTTTAGTAGTACATGCACCATCTATCTAGCAGGGTTTAAGACATTATTTTTTAAAGAAATAAATACAAAGTTTGTAAAAAGGCGCATAAAATTACATTACAGTTATTCTTTATAAATTTCCTAAGTTATATTCAAATTTATTTAATGTGATAATTATTTGAAGACATAAATGATTATGTAATTTATGTTAGTTCAAAACACTTAACTTGCTAAGTTAACAAATGCTTACCGTGATTGCAGACGACGGATTCTCTTCTTTTATCTCAGTTTCTACATTTGAAAAAGAAACGTATTTATTACAGAGTTCTGCAGGCATTATAATATTTGGAAATGATATCAATTTAATTTTATTAAGTAAGTACAAATGTTAATATATTCATAAGTCAGTACTTCCATGGAATTGGGCGGCCGGGAGTCAACAGCCCTGTCATTTAGGGACGTTTGGCTTTCTTATTAGTGCCAATGAAAGAAAATATATCCCATTACAATGTGTGGAAATGGAATGTCAATAAACTATCAAGCAAAAGACTCTTTCAAAACAAATTTCTTAAGTCCAAAATAAAAAAAATAAATAATTTGCAAACACTTTTTATGAGTGAAGTTCAGAAAATGTCACCACACTTAACATAGAATCGCCTGTCGCCTAAAGTATCACACCGTTAAGTTTACCTCGTTTTTAAGATTGTACAGCAGTATCGTAACAATACCTGTAAATCTTCGAAACAACGGCGCTGCATCAATTTCTGTCACGGCTGGCAAGCATTCTGTTGTGTTTTTCAGCAAACCCGTTGTCCCATAAGCATTTGTTTCAAAAACATCTGAAGGCATATGGACGATATTACATGCACAGTATTTTGTTTGTTTCAATCACTAGCAACTTCCTAAAAGGGGACATTTTTATACATGTAAGTTATCATATCTGAAATATTAGAAATTATTTTTTGTCTGTCTTTCTTAAACCATTTGGAGTAAATGACTAATAGATTTAGAACATTGTCAAGTCAGTAATGAATAATTTATTAAAGTTCTGTTTTATTAAAGAACAAAATCTTTGTCACATCTGCGTAGTATTTACAGACCAGGTTGTTAAATTGGAAATAAATTGTATTTTCAATAATACAAATTGTATGTCTTTTGCATATTTTTCCTTTTCTGACATAAAATAAAAAACTGTGTATAATTTTGAGAACTTTTTTCTTTGAGACGTTAAAACTTAATCATACAAATGCATAATTGTTGTACCTGCTGCTCATTTAACAGTGTAGTTGTATTTCTTCCATTTAAAATACTTGCTACTTTCGACTAGATTCTGCTACATCATAGATGTAAACCATACAAGTTATAAACTAGTACTTCAGGATTATAAATACAAACATTTGTTCCCCGTTAATCTAGGATATCATATCTATTATCTACTTAATGTAATATTATAGCTGTTTACTACCTGATGTTACGTTTTGTGTGTAATCAATGACATAAACATTGTATATTCAAAACTAATGTAATTTCAATCTTGAATAATGATTATACGTTTCTTTGTCTCTTTAAGCATTGCCTTGTGGTATGCCCTTGGCAACCGCGTAGACCAAGACCAGTACATATCAGTTCAGGCTAAACCAATGAATGGCCTTCTTCATACACCGACATTGATAAATGACAGTTGCACTCGTTTATTTTAGAAATTTAGCAGGTTTAGGATTAATATGACATAAGGAACTAAAACGAGGGAAAGATTTAAGCAATGATATTAAATATATGTATTCATAAAACATGAAAACAATGGAATGGTAAGTAAAGTTTAATATGCTATGAATCTATTTTCAGAATTGTGTAAGATTTGAAATCGTATAAATTTACCTTTGTCTTCCTGGTTAGTTGCCTGCAATGAAAATTGCAATATTATTATTTCAACAACGAAACATTTTTCATGATAATATTTCAACAATGTCACCATAGTCACGCAGAGATACAACTTGAAATATTACCTTTTTAGTGATAACAAGGTTTTTCTATTAGGACTGTATGCCCCAGGTGATCTATATAAAAATTGAAACTAAATATCATCCAAGCAACTTTTCTGATCTATTCCCAGGTTATTTTGGCAAAAAATGTTACCTTTAGAAAAAAAGTTTACTATGTAATTCCACATTTGGTTGTGTGATCTAGTCTTTGACACCATGTGAACAATATTAAAACTCGAGCTTGGATCCATTCTGACACATTTGCATGATATTTTGGCTAAAATGTTTCCTCTAGAGAACCCACAAGGTTTTTCCATATTTTGACTGTGTGACCAACTTTTTGAAGCAATGGTACCCATGTGTTAAGCACATAGTAGTGTATACATTTCTTAAAAGTAACTACATTCCACATAAGATTCTTGAACCGTATTTTACCTTGGATCGACTAGGCAATAAGAGTTGGAGATTTAGAGATTCGACCAGTTAGGTAACAGTGCATTATATTCGACTGAAAATAGCACACACATGAAAGTATTTTGTACATAAAAACCGTAATTACATATGAAGATAATATTGGGCTTGTGCGTTTATACACACACCAAAACGAATAGAAAGGACAAAGAAAACTAAATTTCATCATTTTGATAAAACTTTAACACATTTTATTTCAAAACAATTCATAGACACATCTGATTCATTTGTTTATGCTGAATTCACATTATCAACCAATCCAATATGATCATTCCAACAGCATTTTAATAAGAGTGCAAACCGTTAAGTTCCATAAAAAAACATTTCATTTTTATTTTTTTATTTATGCGTTCAAATGCATCCCTGGTTTGTGCGTTGTCATAACAAACAAGAAGTATCATTTTTTTTTTTAAATGTCTCTTCAAAGCAGGACAACTTCTATTTTACAGTATTTATTTAGGCGTCCCTATTACTTGTTTTTACGTCTGACTCAATAAAATTTGTAATAATATACAATATTGGCTGTATTATTAAAAGAATCAGAAATAAAATATTGCAAATAGAAATAAAAGAATACTGGATGAAGTCAACAAGCTACATATACTTATAAATGTTTTATCTTTAATTTATGCAAACATCTATGTTGAAAAATAAAAATATCAAGTACCGTAAAAATTTGTTATCCGGCCATGGTTTCACAAGCAAGCAAACTTGTGATAACTAGAGACAGGTATAAAAATGGTCCACAACCCACCCACCACATTAATTGTGTAAAAGTTTTGGAGTCTTAAGCCCCTTGTATACACACCGGTCTCTCAAATAAGACCGGTGTACACAATGGTCTTAAGTCAAATTTAAACATACAAATAAAAACAATTTATTTTGTTTTCAGTAATTTTGTTAAAGTTCATTTTTCTCTCAATGTCAGGGGCATACTTTGGCTTATTTTGAGTGTATACAGTGTGCAGGTATTTGTCCGAAGGGTCACCATAGACTTATATATCAAATATAGCTCTGTGCTATAATTAGGGATTTAGGGGATATCTAAGCTAATTGTACTACTATTGTCTTTATCTATACTTATGAAAATAACATTAAGTATATGTATTGAATGAGGGAGAAATTGCACGAAGTCTATCGTACGGTGGCACAAAGGTAGCATGTGTGTGTTTTTATTTATCTCGTGCGCACGAAATACTATGTCGTGACCACGAGTTACTAAGTCGTGGCCACGACATAGCTAAGTCGTGGCCACGAGATACTATGTCGTGGCCACGAGTTACTCAGTCATGGCCACGAGATAGCTAAGTCGTGGCCACGAGATACCATGTCATGGCCACGAGTTACTAAGTCGTGGCCACGAGATAGCTAAGTGGTGGCCACGAGATACTATGTCATGGCCACGAGTTACTAAGTGGTGGCCACGAAATACTATGTCGTGGCCACAAGTTACTAACACACATGTTACCTTTGTCCCACCGTACCTTTGTGCAACCGTACTATTGTAATAAAGATGGGTTTTATTTTCTTGTTTTCTTTGTTATTTTTCTTTTGTTTCATAACTTAACATGGGGTATAATCAAGGCAAATATGGTTTAAAATGATCTGTATGACTTTAATACAAACACAACAGCTAAAATGTTTTAGTGAAACGAAAAGTTATCGTATTCACAGCTAAAATGTAGCATCTCTTAAAATAATATTGAAATGCCTATTGTGTCTATGTTGAAGACAATAAATACTGACTGGTGCAACAACAGAAAAATTCTCTCTAAAATGTGCTTCCTTTTGATATACCCAAGCAATGTATTTTATTTTAATTTGCTCATAAGTGCTTACTCCCAATTTTTGATTGTGCATCAATAGGTAACGAATAGGTAACGCATATTCGAATCAGGTAATAGCCAAATCATATACATATAGAATGAATTAGCAGCTACTAATATGTTGATCGATCTACTCCCAAATTACTGGTATCATTTTTGAAATTATTTTTTCGAAACATTTTTCTTTTAATACGCCCGTGCATATTGGCGTATCGATAGAAAATAATGTGGATAGTTTATCTTTTATGTACTAAATGTCATTTTAGATTTAAAAATAATTACTTAAACAATTTAAAAAGAATACTTAAACAATTAAAGTTTTATTTTGGACACAATTTATAACTGTAAAATATACTCAGTAAAGTGAAATGTTCACTAGAAAATGTAATGATATATAAACGCAACATAACATGTTGACACATGTTTAATCATAACTAAAATATCTTAGCAATTTAACTAGAAAGTTAAAGAACTATCTTGTATATTAGATTTTGGAAATATCCTTTATATTTTATTTTATAATGACAAGAACTATCCTTTACATTTTATTTTAGAATTATCCTTAATATTTATTTAAGAATGACAATATCTATCCTCTATATTTTACTTTAGAATGGCAAATAACGTTCCCAGATTTTAGTTTTTAGTTTTAAAATGACCAATTAAATTGTTTTCATATGTTTAGCTCTTCTCTGTACATTTTATAGGAAGTCAAACAGATTTCAGACAGCAATCGCATAATAAAAACATAATAAAGCATAATGAAAAATTCTGAATGTGAAGAGCATTAAAAGCAGTGTTCACATGACATTTTTAAATAAATGATACATGTAAGCTGTATATACTTTTTGCATGCTACTTACATTTAAACATATTTATCTTATAAATCATCATGATATCATAACATTGAATTTTAAGACGTTCTTTGTGTACAATGCATGTATCTTCATACCTTCTTATCATAAACCACGAAAAAACATGAAAATAGGTTGAGTAGATTTAACGTGTCTGCTTTAAAATTTATTGGTTTAATTTTGGAAATTAATACTTACAAACTACCTGTAAAAATATGCTTGTATGGTGACTGATTTGTGCCATTCGTGTTTTTGCCCCGCGACCCCGACAAGCGAAAAGTCGAGAACGGCGGGGTCGCGGGACGAAAACACGCTAATTAGCGGGTGCGCGGGAAGAGATTTAAGAAATAAAACGGCGTGGGCGCGGAGCGAAAACATGTTTTCGCTCCGCGCCGCGCAATTTTAACTTCTTATTTTTCGACTTTTCGCTTGGCGGGGTCGAGGGACGAAAACAAGCTTATTAGCGGAGGCGCGCGGCGAAGTTTTATTTATCAAAACTTCGCCGCGCGCCTCCGTTAATTAGCGTGTTTTCGTCCCGCGACCCCGCCGTTTTATTTCTTAAATCTTGCTCCGCGCTCCCCGCGGGATGAAGTTTTATTTATTAAACTTCGCTCCGCGCCCTCGCTAATTAGCTAGTTTTCGCTCAGCGCCCCGCCATTTTGACTTGATAATTTTCGACTTTTCGCTTGGCGGGGTCGCGGGGCAAAAACACTAATAGGACAAATCAGCCACCACATGCTTGTTCGTTAAAACTCTACTCAAGACTTGTTTCGGATTACATACAATATTCTTGCGTGTTTAATCTATATTTTACACGCGGCCTAATCCATTGCTTTTGATGTTTACTCATATCAATTACTTTATGAATTTAGAACAAGCTTATATTATTTTCTTGAGCATTAATCGAAAAGTAGAAGTTTATATTTTTAATCAAAAGGGGCGGGGGTAATATGTTATCATTTGATTTATTCTTTAAATCATAAAAATGCTATTCTATAGAAAATGGTTACTTATCTAGGAACATCACTTATATTTTAATTCTTAAAATGGACAATTTTAGATGCATTGCTTGCATACAAATTAGAAAAACTATTAAACCAAAAAAACGTTCTCTTTTAACAGTGCCTCTATAAATAAGTCACCTTTTAACAATTTTGCAATGATGGCAACTGTTTTGATATGTGTGAAAATAAAAAAAAAAGATGAAAACGAAAACTTTTGCAAATTGTTCTAGGTTGATCCATATTTTAGGCTCCACTTTCTAGACTACTTTTAGTCCGAAACAAGTGACACAATTTGCACAACGATGGACTCAACTGTACTTCTTTGGCATTAGAGGTGATAAAGAATTGAAAAATACCACTGATATAAAATTTAATTAGCATATTATGGAAATGAAAAATGTTTGTTCATATAACTAAATTATCAATTAATGAGAAAAAATGATTCAACAAAAAATACATACCATTGAAATTCATTATAATCCTAGTTAAAATTTGTTTAACTGTTTTAGTTGAACACTTTTGAATGGACTTGATAATATGATATATGCACAGGACGTAAATAGATATGTTAAGACTTTTGTGCAATAAAACAAACGTGTTTATTTACATAAGATATTCGAAAAATATTTTTTTGTTTCATTGATATAACCATGTTTAATATAAGGAGAGTTGTCATTATTGAAGCCACGGGGATAAAACGTCTTATGATTCACTGAAATGGGCATCAGTTAGAAAGATATGTTGGTTTTCGGTAAAACATATTTTGGTTTAACTCCCAGGTTAGAGAGTTAGAATAATTAAAGTTGAAGACACCAGTGACAATGATGACAATGATATACACGAATCGAGAGCCAAATTAAAAGAATTCTCGATAAAATTGGTGTCGTAAATACTAGAAACTTCCTACCATAATTCGCTGTAAAGGTGCAGTCATCAGTTCAATCCTTATGCATTCCAGACCTGGGGTTCTTAGGCAAGTCTACGTTTATAGTACAACGTGTCTTTTACATAAAGAACAACCCCGTGGTAGATATTTTCCCATCTGACAGAAATTCAGATCTACTTAAGTTATTAGGAAGTAAATTCAACTGATAAACAATTTTTATCGAACTGTACATGCCTTTTTTATTGTGTGTATTGATAACATTTTCACATGCTAAGTTTAAAAGTTACCTATGCTAACTTGGAGTGCCTGATCCGTGTTTTGACTGACTTTTTTTACTGATAATATTTGCCTGAATTGCTTCGGAATCATTTGTTCTAATACTAGTGTTGAGGTCGGAATAACGTTTCAGCTATGTGACAATGAATTTGTAAGGGCATTGACAATGACCAATTAATGATTTCTTTTAAAGAGGTCATAAGGTCAAAGGTTAAGGTCACATTGACACTGTATAATCATTGTCCTATCATTTACTTGAATATAAATAAGTGTACTTTTCTAATACTTAAACGTGACATTGCGCATGACATTTAATGACCACTGCTTGTAGGAAAGTGCATTTCACTACGATTCTGTGAAAATTTTAAGCCAAACTCTGTGAAACTAAGTAGGGACATTGCTCATGGCCAAAAAAACAACTTCTATTGTTTTTGATGTCATTAGGTCAAATACCAAGGGCACAGTGACACTGTGTAATTTCATTGTGAGAAAAGACTTTGTGAAGCTTTGTAAGGACATTGCCCTTTGACCCTGAGTTTTGATTCATTATGCAAAAGGCTAAAGAACACAGCGACACTAGAAATGCTAATAAAGAAATAGAGATTCCTCTTTTATATGTGATTTAAAAAAAACTTTGATTTATATGTGAATTCTGTACGCTGCGCTCATTGCTGTGATTTTATAGGATGTCTTAGTCCAGAACGTACTATTGATTGGCCTGTCATGCCGAAAACTACACATACTGTTTTAGTCTTAGACGTGTCTCTCAAATACGCACAAAATTATCATGTAAATATATATCATCTTCACTTAAACTAATACCGCCTGTGTCACTAATATTATCTCTTTATCTGACAGTTTTAGCATATTTCAACTTCTATAAATTTCCTCAAAAATGTTGGGTATGTTTGTAAATTGCTGTGTGTCATATTTACGCCGTGACTTGTTCAAACAGCAAGTTTACTTGTCAAATAATCGTGATGACATGTGCAGACAACATGTTAACTTGTTGAATTGTCAAATTAACATGCTGTTTGCACAATTCATCAGGATACTTTGACAAGTTCTTATGCTGTCTGCATAAGTCATCATGATACTTTGACAAGTTAACATATTGTCTGCACAAGTCATCATGATACTTTGACAAGTTAACATGTTGTTTGCACATGTCATCACGATAATTCGACATGTTAACATGCTGTTTGCACATGTCATCACGATAACTCGACAAGTTAACATGCTGTTTGCACATGTCATCATGAAATTTTGACAAGTTAACATGTCATTTGCACAAGTCATCACGATACCTTGATAAGTTAACATGTTGTCTGCACATGTCATCACGATAATTCGATAAGTTAACATGCTGTTTGCACATGTCATAACGATAATTCGACAAGCTAACATGCTGTTTGCACATGTCATCATGAAATGTTGACAAGTTAACATGCCATTTGCACAAGTCATTACGATACTTTGACAAATTAACATGTCGTTTGCACAAGTCATCACGATATTTTAACAAGTTAACATGCTGTGTGTTCATGTCAGCTTGAAATTTTGACAAGTTAACATGTCATTTGCACAAGTCATCACGATACTTTGACAAGTTAACATGCTGTCTTTGACAAGACATGATGTGAATTGCACAAGTTAACATGCTCAAACGACAAAATAATATCCTCGTTTCACAAGGTAGAAAAAACATTGATCACATAAGACAGTCATGGCGTTCCATAGATATCTGCCCAGCTGCTCTCGGGTTAAAGCAAGCTTACAATTCGGAACTGTTGACGGCGCCACATCCAAATTTTGTATCGAAATCCAAATTGGACTGCTGCAGTGGCGTTAAAATACTAAATAATATTTTTGTTTGTATCATAGACTTTTTAAGTGATAGCATCAACCTATCGTTGTCGATTAAGTGATACACATTGTGAAGAACATTGTATAAAATTAGTGCTTGCAATTTCTGACATCGGGCATTTATTGGGATTATTTTGTTTATTTGTTTGTTTCAATTTAGCCTTTTCCCAACAGTATTTCAGTCATATAGGCGGGTAGTTTCCTAACCATCGTTCCTGGAGAGTTACACCAGTACTAGACTACCTTCCTCCGAGCTAAACTACCAAAGCATCTCCCGGGGATCGAACCCACGCCAGAGAGGTAACTGGATTAGAAGTCATCAACTCTAACCCCTCGACCACGGAGGCGGTTTATTGGGATTAGATGACTCATGAAATGTATTGCTTAAAACGGCCTGAACTATATTTAATAAGCATTTCGACTAATGAGTTTGTTTTAGCCCAATTTAGATTCTAGGTTGGGATGGAATCTTCTGGCCAAGCCATGTAATATTTACAAACAATTTTTTTCTTTTGTTTACTACGAGGTATGATAAAAAAAAGTTAACGACCCGATATACTTCTACCCACTACACTGACATTTACACACGATTAGCCGATACCGATATCTTTCAAGCGGTTTTACACAGATTAAGTAGCATAAAACACTCTTTAATCAGAGGAGGGGTGTGACTTTAGACCAAATGGGGAAATTTGAAATCAGAGCCGTACCTCTGTAAGAAAGGTATCACACCGTACAATCAAATGGGCAGACAGCTGTTCCAGCGTCCACAGCTGTACCAGTATATACATGTCGGCGCGGGGAATACAATTGACGTACGGTAAGTAGTCATCTATTTTTAACATATCCCAACTGTATTCGAGTAAATCAATGTTATGGATTCATAGTCAACATCCAAAGGAGCATGCGCACACAAACCTGGCCCTGTGCAGTCTTTACTTCACATGAATTTTGATTAAAAATAACCACACTATCCGATGAGATGCGGTATTTTTAGTTTGAAGTCACAAAAACTTATATTTTCTCATGATAATTAATCCTTTTTTCATACGATTCGTAAACGTCAACATTTTGTCATTAAATATTCCAAACCATACCTCCAAAAAAGTTTTTCTGTTAAAGTTATAATGTATTTAAGTTTGTGTGTCATCAAAATTTTAGTAACGTCATCAGCTGGTCGCCTCTTTTTAATGATAACATCGACAGCAATTCATCGGCAAGAACGAATAACGCTGAAAGCTGTTCAAAGAAGCAATTACATGTATTAACAACAGCGCTTTTGTCCTACAGTAACTAGGAAAGAGTAAAACTTTTTTGTTAATTTAGAATGTTACTTTATTCACGATACTTTCTAATTATATTATTTTTATTATTACTTTCTATTATTTGTTATATCTTAGGTTAGAGACCTTGATCTCCATTTACCGCACTGTATTTCAATATAAAAAGGTAGCAAAACCTATTAAAGGGACTCCACTAAGGTTTTTTGACATGACGGGACTGGAAATAATTTTTTGAGATTATTTCTCCATTTGATGTAGGTATATACTAATAACTTATATGCAAAATTTCCGATCATTAGCTTGCTCCGTTTTTCCAGAATATTATAATAGTGAAAAAAATGACCCAAAATTGAAAAAAGTTTAAACGCTTTTCACTCAAATCGGACTGAGAATAGCACAAACATATTATTTTCAATGTATTTCTCCTATATTTCTTGGTTTTATTTTATCAATATTTATGTTTTAGTGCTCATGCTTTTTTATGTGAAAAAATAAAATTTCATGATTTTAGGCTTATAAACCTCAGTGGAGTTCCTGTAATAGGTTTATGAAATGTTTAAGTCAAAAGGCAAAGGCAAATTTAACGCTTAATATGAATATTATATATTCAGTCTTGTAAATGATGGCATCCATCAAGTGTTATTATAAATAAAGGCATATAATGGACAAGTCCTATGCAGTGAATGGCTAGTAACCCGAGATATGAATGTGCATGGAAAAACATGTTGTTATTTATTCTTGAAATCTGTTTTAATGTATAGTGCAATAGAAATAATAACCATTCTTAAAAATCATTTAAATTTTTATTTTTTAAATAAATCATTTTATATGGCAGACATCTCGGGTTACACATCCATCTACTGCATGGGACATGTCTACTATATGCCATTATTTATAATAACACTTGATGGATTTAGTTATAATACAGAGAATTCGTATTAAGCGTTAAATTTGCCTTTACTTTCTTTGAATTTAACATTTCAGAAACATATTTATAGATCTTGCTACCTTTTTATATTATAATAATAATAATAAAAATAATATCTTTATTTATAGAAGGTTATACATTAATAACATACAATAACAATCATATATATCTTATTTCCAATGTGGCCTTCTGAAACAGAAAACAACAACAACAACAACAGGACATGCACAGGAAGAAAAATGAATGTATAATATGTAATTTTTAGAATATTACAACTACAGACAATTTGTTTTAACATACGTATATTGCATCATTCGTTCGTTCGTTCATTCGTTCGTTCATTTATTAATTAATTCATTCATTTACTCATTCATTCATATAAACAATATCAATATTGAAATACAGTGTGGTAAATGGAGATATAGGCCTCTAACCTAAGATACAACAAATGATAGAAAGTAATAATAAAAATAATATAATTAGAAAGTATCATGAATAAAGTAATATTTTAAATGAACAAAAATGTTTTACTTTTTCCTAGTTACTGTAGCACACAAAAGCGCTGAAAATTGTTTTCTTTGGAACAGCTTTCAGCGTTATTCATCCTGCCGATGAATTGGCTGTCGATGTTATCATTAAAAAGAGGCGAACAGCTGATGACGTTACTAAAATTTGGATGACAC
The DNA here is from genome assembly GCF_026571515.1 of Ruditapes philippinarum. Taxonomy (NCBI): domain Eukaryota; kingdom Metazoa; phylum Mollusca; class Bivalvia; order Venerida; family Veneridae; genus Ruditapes; species Ruditapes philippinarum. The sequence continues at coordinate 8,939 of NW_026863802.1, read as the reverse complement.
TCAAACTTAAATACTTTATAACTTTAACAGAAAAACTTTTTTGAAGGTATGGTTTGGAATATTTAATGACAAAATGTTGACGTTTGCGAATCGTATGAAAAAAGGATTAATTATCATGAGAAAATATAAGTTTTTGTGACTTCAAACTAAAAATACCGCATATCATCGGATAGTGTGGTTATTTTTAATCAAAATTCATGTGAAGTAAAGCTTGCACAGGGCCAGACATTTGTTAGCATGCTTCTTTGGATGTTGACTATGAATCCATAACATTGATTTTCTCGAACACAGTTTGGACATGTTAAAAATAGATGATTACTTATCGTACGTCAATTGTATTCCCCGCGCCGACATGTATATACTGGTACAGCTGTGGACGCTGGAACAGCTGTCTGCCCATTTGATTGTACGGTGTGAGGTATGTCCCCCAAGGAAATCCATGAAAACTTCATGGATACACTTGGGAAGGAGTCAACTTCACTGGCTCACCCCCTCTGAAGAATTTCAAGAGGGTGCCATTAGCAGGGAAGATGATGGCTTTAAATTTTTGGGATATTCAGGGGATAATCATGATTGACTATCTTGAGCGATGTCGTACCATAAACGGTACGTACTATGCAGACGAATTGAGACGTCTGTGTCAGGTAATCGCGCGTAAAAGGAGGTGCAAACTGACTCAAGGCGTTCTGATTCTGCACGACAATGCGCCAGCTCACACATCCCAGGTTGCGATGGCTGCTGCAACTGACTGAGGCTTTGTTATTCTTCCCCATCCCCAATATTCTCCGGACTTGGCCCCTGTAACTTCTATCTGTTTCCGAAACTGAAAACCAAGCTTCGTGGTAGACGTTTGGGAAGTAATAAAAGTGTCATGGAGGCGGTCAATGAGTTTTTTGAGGACCAAAATAAAGATTTTTTGAAGGGTTAAACAAGTTGGAGCACAGGTGGGCAAAGTGCATTGATGTAGAGGGCGATTATATTGAAAAGTAAGACCATTAGATGAGTTCTCTGACTACCGGAAGTACATCAGGCCAGGAACTTTTTTTATCAATCCTGGTATACTCAATTTATATCATGTTTTGCTGTTTCATTATGTTTTACTATAATTGTGCAATGTTATCTTAACTGATGTTTGTTATGTTATGTGGTACATGGCAGTCTCTCCCGAGGATTAGCAAGAGCATTTGTTTTCTGTATTTTTACTACATGTATTTAGATTAACTCGAAAGTATAGAAAATTCGGGCATTAAGTACTTTTTCGTTCATATTTAAGTTAAAGAAATGTGTTTCCGTCAAATAAAGTGGCAATGGTTCAGAAGAACCTTTGGTCAACCTAAACTCCCACAAGGGGAGTGGCCCTGACAAAATAAAGTCAAGTTATCCATCAACCTCTGGCATCTGAACTCTCGCCTATCTTTGAGATCCTCTTTTATAATCCCATACACGAGGGTAAAATACCTTTTAATACTGCACGTTTGTAACGTCGCTTTTCATTGGATAATCGTGACGTTATATAGTTTTATATACACGGCTACTGTCGATTCATTAAGAAATCTTACTTTTTCTCTAAAAAATGATGCGTGCTGTATTATAAATTCGTTATAAAGATTGTTGACAGGATATATGGCCGTATATAAACGGCTGTTTGAAATATAACCCTCGCCTTACGGCTCGGGTTATATTTACAAACAGCCGTTTATATAGGGCCATATAACCTGTCAACAATCTTTATAACTAATAATATAAATGGATATCTGCAAATATAGCCCAGTGTTATCAGAAGGGTGACAGGTGAAACTCAGCTAACTCTAGGCCAGTCTCTCTGCTATATGTACTTTTTAAAACTCTATAACACATTGTCGCCTCTTCAATCACAAAGCATTTCACATAGATCGGCATTGCATGGTTTCTTAGATGATACGATTCAGTCTGTAGTATTAGACGGACCCTCCTCTGAAACCATTCCGGGTAATTTTGGAGTCCCTTAGGCATCGGTTCTTGGAACCTTTCTCATAATTGACCTCTTACAGGACGTCCAATTAAAAGTTTGCTTTTTTGCCGATGATCTCTATAATTAACCTTAACATCAGGTCAGCAATCAAAAACTCGTCAAAAAGACCTAAATACCCTAGAAATTGGGACTTTGATTGCGACATGAAGTTCAACCAATCTAATCTCAAGAAATTTACGTCACAAGAAGCAAGCATCCTATACGGTATACCAACTACTTATTCTCTCCATGGAACTTCTCTGGAGGCGGTAAAATCGGGCAAATACCTGGGCGTGAATTTATCCACGCCCCTTAGCACCGGCTTAAGCGGAATTCAACATTTAACATAAATGGTACAATTTGGAATTTTTAAACATCCGCAGATGTGTTCATAATTATGGCGGTCATCATGGAACTTTCAATGTGATGCGTAAGTGCCAATCCATGACAAGCGGCATATGGTCCCCAAGTAAAAAAATGCGTGTGCCCTAAACGAGAAAACAATGGGCGGAGCTAAATAAAATGGAATTTTGAAAGGGGATCCGAGGTTATGAAGCCTGCATATCACAGATAATACGTCAAAAGACAAAATTAAAAGTAGGCCACATATCCAAAGGGTGATTAAACATTATTCAAGTAAGAAATATTGGAACCACCCAACAAGAAAGTAGCCGAATACAATGAACTAAATTACCACAAGCACAGCAATAATGTCTTGCTGAACGATCTTTAAGGATAGGAAATATAACATATGTGATTGAATGTACGGGGCGACTTTTTACCGCCTCCACACGGCACAAACAACGCTGATGTGGCGCTAAAATAGAGAAAATAAGAATCCCTAAAGAAAGCCCAACACGGCAAGATTGAAAATGTTAAGGTAAACTTAACGTAATTGATAAACGACAGTTTGCTTATTTAGCAGAGGGTCAATTCTTGGGATCTCTTTATGTGTAATACAAGCCCCGCTTTTCTGAATGTGATATGGCAGTGGTCCATTCCCGAGATCACTATATATATCTAAATTTTATCTTTATTATTATTGTCTTTATTAGTATGTATCTTTATTAGTATCAGTTTTAGTTTCCATTTCTAAATATAAAGATTTTGAGTTATTGAAAATTTTCACTGCTTCCGAGCGTCAAATTTAAATATACATGCGCATTTGACGCCTTATTAATACGTCATAGCGTAACAATAGTATCTAGGAAGGTAACGTCCAACTGCTACGTCAACGTGTGTATTGTGACGTCAGTTTCCAAGACGTTGACGTTTTTGACCAAGCATAATAAGGTGACGACCAGAAATGAGTGTAAGTTCAATACTAAATTTATTGCACGAGTTGAATAAAATTATATTAAGCGAGCCTCTGGCGAGCATAATATTATTTTATTCAACGAGTGCAATAAATTCAGTAATGAACTTACACGAATTTAATATTCTATTTATCACATACCAAAAATAAATACCGTTTAAAGTGAAATAAGAGTCGTTTTTCATTGACGCGTCTATAGTATAACGCTAACATTTAGCGCGTCTTTACACTATGTTTGTATAACGCTTATGACGTCACGTCAAAATATATGCACGGCCGTGCAATACCATATTTACGGAGTCGCAAAATCGGCACGGGTGTGTGATAAAAGTTACAAACTGATCGCATTTTATCACGTGAAACTTGTTATAACATGAACATTATTCGAAAAGTTTAATTACTAATTAATAGGCCGGTTTAGTCCACACTGGCACCGGAAACGCAGCTGACTGCATACATTTTGTGCAGAAGATGTTTGCAGCGACATACACCCGCGAAAACATGTGACACAAATGTGTCGTCTGCTATTAAAGTGTCATTTAATTGAGTTTCTTTTTATGGCTTTTTCATATCAAACAGAACCATACAGGCCTTTCAACTTGTGTTCTCATATGTAACATTCAGCTGACGAAAATGAATTTGATGTTTCCTGGGTAAAAGGTGTCAGTTGAAGTAAGCATATTCGTCTCGCTGATTATCGTTATTTCTATTCATAAATGAAATGCAGGACTCCAATTGCAGTACTCCACCCCTTAGAGGCATTAAAAAATAGACATTAAACGGTATGTATTTACGGGTACATGTGTACAAAGTATTATGGGGCGAAATATGCATACACATACCCCCGACAACGCGAACAATCCAGCTTACGGTAAAAGAAATAGAGGATATTGAATGAGTGTAAGTTCAATACTGAATTTATTGCACGAGTTGAATAAAATTATATTATGCGAGCCTCCGGCGAGCATAACATTATTTTATTCAACGAGTGCAATGAATTCAGTAATGAACTTACACGAATTTAATATTCTATTGATCACTTACCCGAAAAAAAGACCGTTTAAAGTGTAATAAGAGTCATCGCGACTTTAGTAGACCGCTAACATTTAGCGCGTCTTTACACTATTTTTGTATAACGCTAATGACGTCACGTCAAAATAAATGCACGGCCGTGCAATACCATATTTACGGAGTCGCAAAATCGGCACGGGTGTGTGATAAATAGAGGATATTTGTTTGTTTTGCATGTAAGATTGAAATATAATTTCACTGAGTGAACACCAGATGCAATATTGTCCCGAGTGGCATAGCCACGAGGGAAAATATAATAGCTGGTGTTCACGAATGAAATATATTTCATTATTTTATGCTTTTCAGTGGATTACTGATTTATCCGTGAAAATTATATTTGGTAATTTCACAGTGAAAATTATCAAAATATAATTTCACTCTTTTCAATGACGAAACTACTTTTTTAAGATTTTCCCCATGTGGTACCTCAATTTTATTTTTTGCTGACAATTCTGACAATGTCAGGCTGTTTAAAGAAAAAGCAAAACTGAAATTGATAAATAACTTAAATGTCAAAAGTAATAAAAAGAAGAAAACTTACTTCTATTCATTCAAATTCATGAAATTTCCAATCACCAAATTTTCGTTTTTTTGTTTCATTTTGACAGTCTCAAAAATACATTCCTTCCCCATGCAAAACTGCTCTTTGATGACATTTGGGCATATTAAAGTATCCTACGAGCAATAACTGCCGTATGCTTTATTGAAAAATTGAAAGCATTGACAGCCATAACTCGAAGAATAAGTTAAATCAACCCAGCGTTTTTTGAGCAGGTTTCCTACTTTTCCATTTTCCTAGCTCCTTTTCTGAATGTTTTCACATCTGTCAACACTTATTTTTTGTATGTTACAATCCTCAAATAAGTTTTCTTTCTTTTTTAAAAATGTGTATGACTAACAAATCCAAATTATATCCCTCTGAATCTTACACAATTATTTTCCTCCCATGAAATTACACAACTTTAAAAAATGGCTGCCGCTTACAATTTACAAAGCCAGGTCTAATATAAATTCGCACTAAGTAACAGAAATATGGATGGATGGTTGGACTTTTTCTCCTACAAGAATTGTTTGTTTTTATTATCAAAACAAACGATCATTCATATTTTTTTAATAAAATTAATAAATATCACCGTCATTTAATGTTGATTGGCGGACTTATTTTTCAGCTCAAGACTTCTTTTTTTTATGAGAAATTCCGAATAAATGGGGCTCTCAATGGGGGAAACAGTTTTAATATTAACGTTAAAATTATGGAAATTTCGTTTTAACTTGTTTTTAAGCATAAAATAAAAAGAAAATTTGTCTGTTTGTTGTGTAAGATGTAATTTTATTTCATCTCGTGAACTTTAAAAACAGTATTCTCACTCGTGGCTTCGCCACTCGTGAGAATACTGTTTTTAAAGCCCACTCGATGAAATAAAATTTCATCGTACACACAAACAAACAAATATCCTCTATATCTTATATGTAAAACAAATAAATTTTCTTTTTATTTCATGCTTTTCAAGTGATTATAAGTATTTTCCACTGATTTTGCCGCGTAACGTCGCGCATTCTCCCTTGTGACGTCATCACATCATGACGTCACATCATCAATTTTTAAAAATATAGTTCTGTTAAATTTCTCTAATTTTGATACATTTTTAACATGATGTATGGTAACATAGACTTTCTTTTCCTAAAGAAACACAATTTACGTATGACGGCATTTATTTCTGCCTGTTATTCCATTTAGTTATGATTTTCTTTTCGTCCGCATTCGGATATAGTCCGGCTACAGTGAAAATTATATTTTATAAATTTCACTAGTGGTTTATCAGAATATAATCATCTGATATATTACAATAAAACACTGGAAAGCATGAAATAAATAGAGGATATTGAATGAGTGTAAGTTCAATACTGAATTTATTGCACGAGTTGAATAGAATTATATTATGCGAGCCTCTGGCGAGCATAATATTATTTTACTCAACGAGTGCAATAAATTCAGTAATGAAGTTACACGAATTTAATATCACATACCCAAAATAAAGACCGTTTAAAGTGAAATAAGAGTCATTTTTCATTGACGCGCCTATAGTATCACGCTAACATTTAGCGCGTCTTTACACTATGTTTGTATAACGCTAATGACGTCACATCAAAATATATGCACGACCGTGCAATACCATTTTTACGGAGTCGCAAAATCGGCACGGGTGTGTGATAAATAGATGATATTGAATGAGTGTAAGTTCAATACTGAATTCATTGCACGAGTTGAATAATATTATGTTATGCGAGCCTCTGGCGATCATAATATAGAGGATATTGAATGAGTGTAGGTTTAATACTAAATTTATTGAACGAGTTGAATAAAATCATATTATGCGAGCCTCTGGCGAGCATAATATTGTTTTATTCAACGAGTTCAATAAATTTAGTATTGAATTTACACGAATATTATACAAATATGGACTTTTTAGCTGTTGAATATGATGTGATATGCACTGAAAAAATTAATATTGACCGAGGCGATAGCCGAGGTCAATATTAGTTTTTCAGTACATATCACATCATATTCAACAGCTAAAAAGTACATATCTGTTTTATTATATAATCTATAAAAAGCTTTTATATGGCTTATCACATCTGCCATTGCATACGACTGAAATCATTATTTTTCATCTTGTCTACTGTTTCCATAATTTGGCCCTTTCCACTGGCATGCTTATCCCTATTTTTCTTAAAAAAGAAAAACAGTAACTAAAATAGACTAATTTGACTCCATTGTACACCAAACTCAACGTTTCTTCAGAATAATAACAAACTTGGCGTGACGTCACGTCAAAGTCTCACGTCTTTTAGGGATTTCCAGAAAATCTATTTTTAGAAGAAAAACCAGTGAATATACTCTGAAAATCTATTATTAGGAAAAAAACAGTGAATATTAAGAGGATATAAAATAAGAACGGTATACTGTCAACAAGAGTCATTTTTCTTTGACGCGCCTATAGTGTAACGCTAACATTAGCGCGCTTTAACGCTATATGTTTATAGCGCAAATGACGTGACGTCAAAGTGTTATTACACTAGTGTAATATCGTCTAGTGTAATACCGTTTTATTTAATGGCTTTATTACACTCCTGCGCCTCGGTTTATGTGATAAATTATTTTATTCAACGAGTGCAATAAATTCAGTAATGAACTTACATGAATTTAATATTCTATTTACACCATTTCCCAAAATAAACCATTTAAAAAGAAATAAGAGTCATTTTTCATTGACGCCTATAGTAAAACGCTAACATTTTGCGCGTCTTACACATGTTTGGTTTTTAAAAGCAATGACGTCACGTAAAATATATCAGGGGAAAGCACCATATTTACGGAGCGCAAAAAACGGCACGGGTGTTGATAAAAAAAATTCATTTTCATAAAAGTATACGGTGGTGGGCATGAAAAAAAACCACAAAACACGCAACTGTTTAAAAATGCGTAAATAAAATACCCTCTCATAAAGAAAAAAACCCCATTTTTCTAAAAAAGAGTTAACCAAAAAGGGTTCCCCGTACCCCAATAACTGGTAAGATATAAAAATGACGAGATATGTTGTGCCCGGGTTTCCAGACATTTAAAGGGGAAAGGCCCTTCTTGAGTTAAATTGGTGTGCATTATATTTACAAAGTCAAACACATGTCAAATGTTTTTTGTTTTGTTTTTTTTTCATATTTCTACTCGTAAGTTTCGGATCTTTTATCTCATTTAAATCACGACTGGAAGTGACTGTTGTCTCCACACGAGTGACTTAGGTAGCACTCCACACTAAATTTCGAGTTTCTGCCGTCAATGTCCTACAAGCAATATGTGACTTGTCTGATAAATCTGATCCCAAACTACACAACCTGGAAAAATAAAACACATTTTGTTAAGAACATATATGTCATTACATTGCAAATCTATAATGAAATCATCCCATGTGCAACAGTCAGGCTCCAATTCATTCCGTAAAAGCCAAAAATTTACAGTGGTCCGAAACCCAAAACAACATATTTCGTTCCTCAGGCAAAAAATACCTGCAAATATACGGGCTACAGAAACTCTGTCACTGCTTTACAACTCCCTATACATGCAAAATATCCTAAGAAATAGGTGCTTGGCCTTGTAGATTTTTTGCTATTGCTGAAAGTTTGTAAACCCCGTCCCCCCCCCCCCCCCCCCCCCCCTGTAAAATTACTTGTTTTCACCGAGCATGCTGTTTAAAAGCAATGTTTACAAACAATGGCGGCCTTGACATCTATAATTAACAGCATGTGATTTCTAACCATGTTTTCGAATTTGCCAATGATCATATTACATGTCACCAAAACAAATTTCATGCTGAAAATGCACTTTAAAAACAACCAGTCATTTAAATTCACGATAGTCACTATATCCATGAAATCCTTAGCCATTCGAAGCTGTGGCTTCAATTAGTGTGGTTTCTGTTTATTTTATTTTACAATCTCACTAAACAACAATTTCAATTTAAAAATTATCTTTCCTCTGGTTACAAATGTTATATGTGCGAACTTCGT